>NW_006441398.1:49677-63896 GCF_000325575.1 Pteropus alecto
AAAAAAAGATATTACTCTGATGGACCTAGAAGGTATTAAGTCAGACAGAGAAAGATAAACACTATATGATTTCACTTATATGCAGAATCTAAGGAATAAAAAGAACAAATTAATCAAAAACAGACTCACAAATATAGTGGACAATTTGGTGACAGACAGAGGTTGAGGGAGGGTTGAGGGACTGGGAGAATGGGGTGAAGGGCTAAAGAAGTACAATATGTAGCTGATAGATGGTCACGGGGATGGGGAGCACAGCATAGGGAATGCAGTTAGCACTAAAACATTGGCTAGGTGGCGGGTCAGGGGAAGGAGTGTGCAATTGGGGGGAATGTGTTATGAACTATAGAGATGTCTAATCAATGTACTGTGCACTTGAAACTAAATTAATAAATAATTTTTTAAAAAAGATATTGGTACTTGCAGGACAGAGCAAAAATTAGCCGCTCTTGAATATCCAATTTACAACCAAGGAAGGTTGTTTTCTTCACATTAATATAATTTGTTCTAAGGAGGTCATCTCTTTTCTAGACACACTGGCCACTTTGGGAGTCACTTGGGAGCACATGAGTGACAGGGAGTTCATATACTTTATAGAGAGTGTGCTGCCACCACATCTGATGGAGTCCATATATGACAAACTCACAGCTTTCATCATATTCAATGGTGAAAGGCTTTTTCTTTAAGGTCAGGATCAAGACAAAGGTGTCCACTTTCACCACTTTTATTCAACATGTATTGGAAGTCCTAGCCACAGTAGTCAGACAAGAAAAAAAGTCATCCGAATTGGAAAGGAACAAGTAAAACTGGCAGAATTTGCAGATGACATGGTACTATATAGAGAGAGAATCCTGGAGTCCCCAAAAACTATTAGAACTGATAAATGAATGCAATAAAGTAGCAGGATACAAAATTAATACAGAAGTTGATTGTATTTTTATAAACAAATAAACTATCAAAAAGAGAATTTTTTTAATCCTGTTTACAATTGCATTAACAAAAAATCTAGGAATAAATTTAACCAAAGAAGTAAAAGACCTAACTCAGAAAACTATAAGACATTGAAGAAAGTACAAATAAATGGAAGCATATACCATGCTCATGAATAGGAAGGATTAATATTGTTAAAATGTCCATACTACCCAAAGCAATCTATAAATTTAATGCAATCCCTATCAAAATACCAATAGCATTTTTCACAGAACTAGAACAAATAATCCTAAAATTTATATGAAACCACATAAGGCCCCAAATAGTTAGCTGAGAAAGAAGAACAAAGTTGTAGGTATAACACTACCTAATATCAAACTATACTTCAAGGCTACAGTAATCAAAATATCATGTACTAACATAAAAACAGACACATAGTTCAATGGAACAGAATAGAGAGCCCAGAAATAAACCCACACCTATATGGTTAATTAATCTGTGACAAAGAAGGCAAGAATATACAATGGGATAAAGACAGTCTATTCATTACATAGTGTTGAGAAAACTGGACAAATACATGGAAAACAATGAAACTAAACCACCTTTTCACACTATATACAAAAATAAGCTCAAAATAGATTTAAAACTTAACTGTAAGACCCACAACCATAAAACTCCTAGAAGAAAACATAGGCAGTGAACTTTCTGACATTGCTCTTAGTCATACTTCTTTCTGGTATATCTTCTCAGACAAGGGAAATGAAAGAAAAAATAAACAAATGGGACTACATCAAACTGTAAAAAGTTTTTGTACAGCAAAGGAAACCATCAACAAAACGAAAAGGCCACCTACTGATTGGGAGAAGATATTCACTAATAATACAACTGATAAGAGGTTAATATCCAAAATTATAAAGAACTCATACAACGCAACACCAAGAAAGCAAACAATCTGATTAAAAGATGGGCAGAGGACCTGAATAGACATTTCACCAAACAGGACAGACAGATGGCCAATAAACATATGAAAAGATCCTCACCGTCACTAATCATCAGAGAAATGCAAATTAAACCACAATGACATATCACCTCACAGCTATCAGAATGGCTATCAATAAATCGACAAACAAGTGTTGGTAAGGATGTGGAGAAAAGGGAACCCTCGCGTACTATTGGTGGGATTGCAAATTAGTGCAGCCACTACAGAAAACAGTATTGAGGTGCCTCAAAAAATTAAAAATAGAACTACCTTATGACCCAGCAATTACACTTCTGGGTATTTATCCAAAGAAATCCAAAACACTAATTCAAAAAAACATATGCACTCCTATGTTCATTGCAGCACTATTTACAATACTCAAGATAGGAAAGCAACCTAAGTGCACATCAATAGACTATTGGATAAAGAAGAGGTGGCACATATGCACAATGGACAATATTACTCAGCCATAATAAAGAATGAAATTGTACCATTTACGACAACATGAATAGACGTAGAGGGTATTATGCTAAGTGAAATAAGTCGGACAGCGAAAGAAAAACACCATATGATTTCACTTATATGTGGAATCTAAATAACAAAATAAACAAAACAGAAATGAACTCATGATTATATAAATGTCTAACCACTATGCTGTACACCTGAAACTAATATAATATTGACTGTCACCTATAATTGAAAAAAATATATTTTTAAGAAATATATTCATAGACACAGAGAACAAACTGTTGGTTGTCAAATGAGAGAGGAGTTGGGGGCTGCATGAAAAAGGTGAGGAGATTAGAAGTATAAATTGGTGGTTACGAAACAGTTATGGAAATGTAAAATACTGCATAGTGAATATAGTCAATAATATTGTAACTATGTACAGAGCCAGTGGGTACTAGACTTATGAGGGGATCACTTTATAAATTATATAAATGTCTAACCACTATTTTATACACCTGAAACCAACGTAAAATAATATTGAATTTACGCAACTGTAATTGCAAATAAATTTTAAAAAAACAAATAGGAGGAAAGGTTGATTAACAAAAGATTAAAATGCTAACAAAAAGTTAAAAAAAAAAAACAGCATACTTCACGGGCAGCCTCACCCACCTACAGGAGCTAGTTCTGCACAGCCACCTGAAACCCCCTCACTCACTCAGGAAAAGGAAGTGGGGGTTGCCAACTGTCCAATCAAGGAGGCAGCAAGGCAAATGGGTGGGGCATCGATCATCAAAACCCCCAGCAGCTCCTGGCCTCAGAGGGCATTGCGCTCACCTGTGGTTAACCACCCAGGTGTCTCTGCTCCAGCGTTAGTCAGCTGTGACCAGCTGCGGCTGAAGGGAAGACGCCGGGGGACCCCAGAAGCCGAGAAACGGTGAGTGTTGGGAGCTAGGTGTCCCAGGACGGGGACGAGGGGCTGGTCGCAACCGGCTATGACCGGATCCGGCCTCCCCACCGTCATCTTCGGACTCTGCGGACTCTGCGGACTCTGCAGAGCCGAGTTCCTCGCAGTCGCCGCCCGGACCTCAGTCCCCTCCCGTACGCAGCGTGGGGACTGAGCCGGCACCCCAGACCGGCGTCCTGTCCTGTCCCTGAGAGAAGCGACTTCCGTCCCGGCCACGAGCCTCTCTGGCAGTTCTGCGCCCGCAGCCCCGCGTCCCCAGATGGTGCGGGTGACCATAGGGAGGGGCATCGGTGGACAGTCGTGACTCAGACTGCGTGATTCCTACGTGGGAGGAGCTGTGGCCTGTGAGGTCCCCAGTCCCTTGCCTCTAGTTCCCTGAGCACTTTGTCATTTCTTTCTCTGTGAGAGAAATAGCATTTTTAGTTTCTTGAGCTTAAAAATGTAGGTTGAGAGATGATGTCAGTAAGACAAGAAAATTGTGCCTCTAAATAGAATTTTTGTTCCTTTTAGGCAAGAGAACCTCGAGATGTGAGATGATAGTGTTCGTTTTCAGATCCATTTTTTATTTTTATATCAGTGTTTGTGCATGTCCTAGGAGAACGTTGACATTTAAAAGGTTAAAGTAATTAAATTTTTATTTTAATTGATGTGCGGAAAACTAATCAAAACTTATGTAAATCTTTGAAAATCCTACCACATTCAAGGAGCTAACCTCAAATGCCTATTGCATCATCGTATCCTACTTATCCCTGAAAATGCCCCCATGTGAGATGTAGGGGAAGGACAAACTAGGATGCAATATTTCCTTTTAGTTAGCAAGAGATTTGAAAATTTTCATTTTGTATAGGTTACACTTTAGTAACGTTTAGTATTTAAAGGAATTAAATCTTAGAATGTGTTCCTATGTGCAAAAGTTAAAGAAAAGCTAGTAGATAGTAAACATGGTTGTATAAATTTCTGTATTAAATAAATCTGTAAGAAAAGTCTGACTTAGGAAGACTCACTGCCCACACATTCAGGCCCCTCCAGTTCTGTTAGTCCAGCCCGAAGTACACAGTTTTGATCATATCTTGAGCTCCTGTTAGTGTGTCTTTATAGAAAGACAAGCCATTGCAAATGCATATTTTCCTTACCCATGTTTGTCCCTGTAATGAGCAGTCACACTCCTCATTGTTCGATATTTGCTGCAGCTTAAGCCCCCTGCGTACACCCCAGACAGGCTAAGGAGAAAGTCAGGGCGCCCTCCTCTGCACTGGCTTCGGGTTCCAACTGCACATGCCCTGTCTGTGAGCAGAACTCTGGCCCTGACCCACCCCTGACAAGGATTCTTTGCACGAACAACTTTACTCAGGCTCCTGAACCTTCTCCCAGGCCTATGGTTGCGCGTCCAGTTTCAGCAAGAACCCTGGAGTCACGTGAACCAGAGCCCCCTCCTATCTGATCCCCTCCATATCTGGTCGGTTCCGACTCCTGCACCATCAGGTGACATCTGAGCACCCTGGCCTGTCTGCAGTCGGAATCCTGTTAGGTCAGTTAAGCAGGAACCCCTAACCCTGATTTTCTCTCAGTGATTTTTCCATCCACTGACGCCCACCCTGCTCTCTGGCCGTGATCTGCACTTGCCCTTGCTGTGCTCGGAGAGGGGCCCGATCCCATTTCCCCCACGCTGTGAAATCACATCACAGTGGTTTCTGCCTGTTGAAATGGGTCTGAATTAAACCTCCTTTACCATCTTTGACAAGTGTCATTGAATATTTCTTCTTAACATCCCCACCCACAATAAAACCCCAGGCTCCTTTCCTTGCTCAAACCATATCAGAACTGCTTGAGAGGCCTGCCCTGCCCTGCCCTCCCCTAAGACCTCAATTATGTGAATCACAGGCCTTTTCCCACCTTCTCTGTGTGCGTGGACAACCTTGCAGGTGAGCTTAACAGTTGGCTCTGTGAGCACCATGTCCCGATGTGACCATCCATGGGTCTATCTTGTCTCGCTCTGACCTGCTCGCCTGCTCTGCTGCCTGGTGGCGGCCGCACTGTGGGCTTCTGGGTGCTGGGGAGCTGGGGCTGTGAGCTGTGCCGCCCCGTGTGGCAGCACTGACCCTGCCGAACCCCAGTTCTGTGTGCAGCCAGCCAAAGTGTGCAGTCTCGAGAATTCCTAAGCCTTCGGGCGCAGGCCTGTGAGGCGGGGCCCTTCTGCAGGTGGTTGTGGATGGATGTCTTTGCTGAGATTAATCTGTGTGTTAGAGAGAAGCTGTGACAGAGGCTGGGTTGATCCCTACATAGCCTGGGGGTAGAAGAGAAGGACTACACCCTGTGCAAGAGGTGGGCCCATCAGGTGGGAGCTCTTGAAACAGCTGTCAGTTAAAATAGAGAAGAGATGGGGACAGGCAGCCAGCAGGTGGCAGGTTCATCCACAGTTCTAACACCAGAGGGCTCCCCAGGACCCTTTAGTACCCTGCTGCTGCTACGGCCCCTGCTCTATTGCAGCAAAGACCCTGACCCTTGGGGTTACAGGGGGCAATACCCATGGCCTCACTGTGGCACAGCCAAGGAATTCATTCAAACCATCTTAAGCCAGGGGATGAAGCAACCAGTTGAAAGATTGAAAAATATTATCCAAAAATTATTCAGTGACGAGGTGATTAACCCCAGTGCTTCTTCAGTTGAAAGTTGAAAAATATTATCCAAAAATTATTCAGTGACGAGGTGATTAACCCCAGTGCTTCTTTTTTGAACAGCCAAATTTGGCCTGTTCTTCAACCTGGAAAGAATGAATGACACCTCGCAGTGGATGACTGCAACCTGGAGGCTGTGGTCGCACCAAATCAGCCCCTATTTCCAGTTGCTATCATAGGAAATTACTGACTGAATCCACTCAGCAACTGGCACACATTTTCCTACCACAGATTTGGCTAAGTCTGCTCTGTACAGTGCTTGTGTCAACAGCTTCTCAGCTGCTGTTGGCCTTCGCTTCTGAAGGGTCATGATGTACCTTCACCTGGTTCCCCTCAGGGAGCCTCAGCATCACTGCCACCGCACGCAGTCTCTGAGCTGCACCCACCTTGCTTGAGAAGCACAGGTATTGCCACGACCTGCACGGCTAGAGTGTGAACCTGGGTGGGCAGCAATGGAGGATGAAGAAAAATGCACAGACGTAATATACAAAAGCTGGGGCCAGGTGGGACACTGCACTCTGATGGAGATACAGTGACCTCGAGGCAAGCTCAGCATGTTTATTATATACAGCTAAGGTCAAGGAGGAGATGGGAGTCTTGTTCTCAGAACTTGAAACTTGATGGCAACAATAATCTCTGGAAGACCTGTCTGTACCCAGATATCTGTGCTAAACCACAAGCAGCCATCTGTTCTTTGTTTGCTTCTCTGCCTTCAGCAGATTGTAACATAGTCAAGCATGGCTTTGCCAAGTTGTCTCTTCTTTGCTTCTCTGCCCTTGGCCGATTGCAACTCAGACAATTGTGGCTTTGCCAGTGCTTTGACTATAGGTCCAACTCAGGCTTTGGCCACAGGTCCAGCTCAGATCCGGCCCTCTACAAGGTATGATGTTAACACTAATGACATGCTCCTCCAAGGACATTCACTGGACATTTATTCAGGACATACAGATGTTGAAAGAAGGAGCTCTTTAAAAGTGGATGAGCCATTAACCCACACATAATTTACCCCTGACACCATGGTTAAATCCCTAAAAAGTATTTCGTAAACAAGGAGCTGCTCCTCCCTGGCATCATGAAGAAAAAGCTGTTGTCCCTCTCAGCACCCACACCATCTCCTGGGTCGTTTTCATATTCTTGGTTTACAAACATTACTTCTATGCAAGAAACTGCCCTCTTGGGTGGCCCACATGATAAGCCGTTAGAGCTGCAGTCCCCTCCAGGTACTGTGCTCTCCTGAAAACAGAGTCTGTCCCAGGCCCCTAGCATGTGGCCCTCCACGCAGCTGCCTCTAGTCCTGGAAACAGCATCCATGAGCCCAGCATGCTTACCGAGACCTCCTTGAGACATGATGGTGCCAAACCTGAGCCCTCTGGCATAGTCTACCTGCAGGAGGAAGTGTCCTGCCCTCTCCTGAGTCCCTTTCCAGATGCCATAGTTCAGGAAAAGGTCACTCTTCACCATTCACTACGATGTTAGCTATGGGCTTATCATAAATGGCTTTTATTATGTTGAGGTACATTCCTTCTATGCCGAATTTGTTGAGAGTTTTTATCATGAAAGGATGTTGAATTTTGTCAAATGCTTTTTCCACATCTATTGAGATGATCACATGATTTTTATCCTTTGTTTATTTGATGTAACACATTTATTGATTTGCATATGATGAACCATCCTTGCATCCTGGGGATAAATGTCGTATAAGCCTTTTAATGTGTTGTTGAGTCAGTTCCCTGGTATTTTGTTGAGGATTTCTACATCTATGTTCATCAAGGATATGGCCTGTAAAATTTTCTTGTGTTGTCTTTATTGGCCTTGTAAAATGAGTTTGGAAGTGTCCCCTCCTTTCCAAGTTGTTGCAAGAGTTTGAGAAGGATTGGCATTAATTCTTTTTTTATGTTTGGCAGACTGCACCAGTGAAGCCATCTAGTCCTGGACTTTGTTGGGAGGTTTTTGATTACTGATTCAATCTCCTTACTCATTATCGAGCTGTTCAGATTTTATATTTTCAGATTTAGTCTTAGTAAGTTGTATGTTTATGAGAATTTATCTACTACTACGAGGTTATCAAATTTGTTGGTATATAAGTTTTCCTAGTAATCTCTTATGATCCTTTGTATCTCTGTAATGTGAAGTATAATTTCTCTTTTATTTCTGATTTTATTAATTTGAATCTTTTTTATTTTTTTGCCTAAAGGTTTGTTAATTTAGTTTATCTTTTCAAACAACCAACTCTTAGTTTCTTTGACCAGTTTTTACTTTTATATGTTAATTTCAGATTGAAGAATTCCCTGTAGCAGCGGTCCACATCCTTTTTGGCACCAGGGACCAGTGCTCCTGTGAGAATCTAATGCCTGATGATCTGAGGTGAAGCTGAGGCGGTGATGCTAGCGCCGGGGGAAGCAGCTACAGATACAGATGAAGGTTCGCTTGCTCGCTCACTGCTCACC
Source organism: Pteropus alecto (assembly GCF_000325575.1). Classification (NCBI taxonomy): domain Eukaryota; kingdom Metazoa; phylum Chordata; class Mammalia; order Chiroptera; family Pteropodidae; genus Pteropus; species Pteropus alecto. The sequence goes on from NW_006441398.1 coordinate 58,123, forward strand.
TCCTGCTGTGTGGCCTGGTTCCTGACAGGCCATGGACCGGTATCAGTTCACAGTCCGGGGATTGGGGACCCCTGCCCTTAAGCTTCTTTTTCAGCAGGTGTGGGGTGATGAATTCCCTCAGCTTTTATTTGTTGGCAAAAGTCCTTCTTTTTTTATTTCTGAAGGACAGCTGTCCTGAGTGAAACATACTTGCTTAGCAGTTTCTTTCTTTCAACACTTTGCATATCCCATGTCTTCAATGAATTTCTGATGAGAAATTCATTGATAGTCTAATTGGGTTCTTTTGTATGCGACATGTCACTTTCCTCTTGCCCCTTTTAAAATTATCTTTTTGATTTTTGATATTTGATTATAATGCATATTTGTGAAATATTTTTTGAGTTCAGCCTGCTTCAGGATCTTTGAGCTTCATGTAGCTGGATGTCCACATCTCTCCCAAGATTTGGGAAGTTTCCAACCATTATTTCTTTAAATTTGCTTTCCACCCATCTCTCTCACTACTCCCCTGGAATTTCCATAATGCATGTATTATTTCTTTGGCTGGTGTCCCCTAAAACATAAGTTTTCTTCATTCTTTTTAATTCTTTTTTTCTCCTCTTGAGTGATTTCAAATGACCAGTCTTCAGTTCACAGATTCTTTCATCTGATTCAAGTCAGCTCTTGAAGCTCTTTTACATTTCTCATTCCACTTATTGTATTATTTGGGGCCAGAATTTCTGTTTGGTTCTTAATGATTTCTATCTATCTGTAGAACTTCTTGGTTTTTTTTTTTTTCGTTGCTTGATTTTGTTGAGTTCACTTTATGTGTTCTTATGAAGCCCGCTGGACTTCCTTAGAACAATTATTTTTAATTCTTCATCAAGCAGTTTGCGGATCTCCATTTCTATGGGATTAGTTACCGGAAAATCATTGTTTTCCTTTACATTTTTCTTTTGTTTTTTGTGTTCTTTGAATCCTTGCATTGCTGTGTTAACACTTGAAGGAGCAGTTACCTCCTGAGGTCTTTAATAACTGGCTTTGGGAAAGGACGCTTTCACCAGTCAGCCCTGTAGGGATTCTGAGGCTCTCTCAGACTTTTCCGATGGATGTGCCCACTTCACACCCCTTGTTCCCTCTTTCGGGGGAATTCTTAAGATGCATGCCTTCTTTGGGTCCCTCAAAGCCAGGCCAGGTGGAGAGCCTCCAAAGCTGAGAGCCTCTCATTTGTTCTCCTGAGGGTAGGCCACTGAAATACTCAAGTTTGCGTGTCTTCTCCCAGTCCCACTGACTTGAGCCACCGGAATGTGTGTGCTTAGGAGACATTGGAGAGGCTTGTATTTGCCTTTAGGAGCACACTTGGGTATCCTGCCAACTGTGGGAGGATAGGGGAATGAGGCGCAAAGAGCATTGGGTGTTCCCGTGGGCCAATTGGGAGTGTCCACAGGCATTGCATCCCAAGTGGCTAAAATGCAAGCCTCCTGGTGGAGCCACCAACAGTTAGTTGGGTCTATAGCCATTTATTGAGTTTTGAACCTTGATTGTTGTGTGTCCTTGTAACTCTTCCCTGCTTCCAGCCTTCCAGCCTCTCGCCACTCAGATATACTGATCCCTTTTAGCATTCTTAGAGATTTGAGAAATTGGTGAGCCTCTTGGGTACTGTCCAACACCACTGTGGAAGCCATGTACTCAATCACTACATTCTCACTTTCTTCATGGGAAGAATCCTGGGCCGAGGGTGTCTTGATAATGAGCTGTGCCACCTCTGAAGAGGTGATGCACATAAAATGAAACTGGGCTCTTGCCCTCATTATAGTGTCTACTGTCAGATTTTATGCTCCAGTGGTGTGCAGAAACTTCTCCACTGGACTCTCAGACTTCCACAAGGATACACTCATTCTTGGATGATTGTCAAAATCAGTGCTCTATGAGGAGATGATGGTAGAAACTTCTATTCTGCCATTGCTGATGTCACTCTGTCATTGATCAATGTGTTATTTAAAAGTGTGTCATTGATCAATGTGTTATTTAAAAGTGTGTCGTTTAATCTTCAGGTATTTGGGGGTTTTCTAACTATATTTCTGTGATCGAATTCTACATAAATACCACTGTAGTCTGCAGCATATCCTGTATGATTTTTCTTTTCAAATTTAAGATGTGTTTCGTGTGCCAGAATGTGATCTCTCTTGGTGAATATTCCATGTGAATTTAAGAATTTGTATTCTACTGTGTTTTGATGAAATGTTGCATGGATTTGGGTTAAATCCACTTGTTTGATGGTGCTGTTTAATTTAATTATGTACTTCCTAATTTTTTGCCTGCTGGAGCTCTTTATTACGAATGGAGGTGGGTATTGAAGTTCTCAACTATAATAGTGAATTTATTTATTCCTCCTTCTAGTTCTCTCAGTTTTTGCCTTGTGTATTTTGCCCGTATGTTGTTAAGCACGTGCATATGAAGGACTGCTATGTCTTCTTGGAGAATTGACCCCTTTTTCATTATGTAATGCCCTGTTTTTCTCTGTGAATTTTCCCGGCTCTGAAGTCCACTTTGTCTGAAATTAATACAGCTATGCCAGCTTTCTTTTGTTTAGTGTTGGTGTGGTATATCTTTTTCCATCCTTTACTTTTAATCTGTCTGTCTTTAAACCTAAAGTGTGATTCTTATAGACAACATATAATTGTTATTTTATTATCCACTGTCACAGTTTGTGTCTTTCCCTTGTTGGATTTAGACCATTGATATTTAAAGTGATTTCTGATACTGTTGCATTAATATCTACCATATTTTTACTGTTTTCTATTGGTTGCCTTTGGTCTTTGTTTTTTGGGTATTTTTGTCTTCCACCTTTGTTCTGCCTTCTCTGCCTTTTTATTTTTGCATTTGAAGTAAATTTTTTAATTAAATTTATTGGGATAACATTGGTTAATAACATTTAATAAATTTCAAGTGTACAACTTTATAATACAACATCTGTATATTCTATTGTGTGCTCACTACCCAAAGTCTAGTCTCCTTCTGTCACCATATATTTGACCCCCTTTACCCCACTACCCAAACTTCCCCTCTGGTAACCTTCATACTCTTGTAGTCTGTGTCTATGAATTTGTTTGTTTTGTTTGTTCATTTATTGCTTTTTTAAATTACTTTTTTATTCACTTGATGTAATTTACATAACTTCCAGTTTTACACATTTGACCCTTTTTACCCCATCTACCTCCCCCAATTTATTGTTTTTTGTTTTATATTCCACCTGTCAATGAAAACATGATTCTTGTCTTTTTCCATCTGAGTTATTTCACTTAGCATAATACTCTCAAGATCCATCCATGTTGTCACAAATAGCAAGATTTCATGATTTGTATGAGTAGTATTCCATTGTATACACATACCACATCTTCTTTATCCAGTCATTCATCAAAGGACACTTAGCTTGTTTCCGTGTCTTGGCTATTGTGAATAATGCTGCAGTGAACATAGAGGTACATATATCTTTACAAATAACTGTTGTCAAATACTTTGGATAGATACCTAGAGGAGGAATTGCTGGGTCATGTGGTAGTCTATTCTGAATTTCTTAAGGAACCTCCATACCATTTTCCATAGTGGCCGCACCAATTTACATTCCCACCAGCAGCGTGCACTTTTCTGCCTTCTATTGAGCAATTTATTGATTCCATTCTCTCTTCTCTTTTAGCATATCATAGTACATTTTTTAGTAGTTGAGCTTGAGTTTGCAGTATACATGTACAAGTAACCCAAGTTCTCTCTGAAGTAACACTATACCTCTCTGCTGGAGGTGCAAAAGTATTTCCGATCCCTCCCTCCCCATCTCTTGTAACATTGGTGTCATTCACTTCATTTACCTGTAAGCTATAATTACTGAATGCGTTGTTACTAATATGACTTTAAACATAGTGTTATCTGTCAGATTAAATAGAAATAACAAAAATAAATCATTTTATTTTGCCTTCATTTAACTTCCTCTAACACTCTACTTTTCTTTATCATTACTTTCTGACAATTTTTTTTAACTTTTCTTACAAAGCAGGTATGCTGGTAACGAATTCCCTCATTTTTGTTTTTCTCTCTCTTAATTTCTCCCTCTCTTTTGAAACATAGTTTTGCTCTACACACAATTCTAGTAGGGTGGTGTTTTTTTCCACACTTTAGATACTTCACTAAGCTCTCTTCCTACTTGCATAGTTTCTGAAGATAAGTCTGATTTAATTATTAGCCATGTTTCAATATTACTAAGGTCCCTCCTCCCCAGCTTCTTTCAAAATGTTCTCTTTATTACTGATTTTGCTCAAGCTTGAATATGATATTTCTAGGTGTGTATTTTTTGGTTTTTATCTTGTTTGGTGTCCTCTGAGCTTCCTGGATCTATGATGTTTGTCATTAATTTGGAAAAAATTACAAGTCTTCATTGCTTCACGTATTTATTATTATTTTTTAATCTTTATTCCCCTGTATGTAGTCCCACTATGTGTATGTTGCGCCTTTTGTAATTATTCCAAAATTCTTGGATTTCTGTTTTGTCTTTTTTGTTTTTTTTCATTTCTGTGTGTTTCAGTTTTGGAAGGTTGTATTCGCAATTCCCCAAGATCACTGATTCTTTCCTCACACATTATCTCAGTGTCGAGAGTCCCCCCCACCCCCAAAAAAACAGGAATTCTTCACTTCTGTTTTGTTGTTTTAACATTTTTTACTTCTTGCATTTCTCGTTGGGTTGGTTCGTTCTTAGAGTTTCCATCTCTGCCTACATTACCTATCTGTTCTTGCATGTGATCCATCATTTCCTTTATAGCACTTAGCACATTAATCATAGTTGCTTTATGTTTCAGGTATGATAATTCCAAGGTATCTGCTACATCTGAATTATGTTCTTTTGCTTGTCCTATCTCTTCAAACTGTGTCTTTAATTCTGTTAGTATGACTTGTAGTTTTCTTTGTTGAATGCCGGACATGATGTACTGTGAGAAAGGAGCCAAGGTGAGTAGGCCTTTAGTGTGAGGTTTTATGTTTATCTGACTAGGGTTTAGGCTCTATTTACTACTTGCTGTGACTGTCAGAGGCTAAAATACCCTCAGGTGTCCCCGGTTTTGTCTCCTATGTCATCTTTAGGGTGCCACAGAGGCTTCTTAAATAAGTGCTGACACTGCAGTGTGATTTGGTCTCAGTATTTTAATGAGCCTGTGTTCCGTTCCAGCCTCTTCTGTGGTGTAATAAGAAAGATGTTAGATCCTTGTCCATGGTTCCTAGCAAATACCTCCTAAAGCCCTTGGACTTTCTGAGTGATAAGATAAGGGAAGCATCTTATGTTCTAATGAGGTGACTGTTTGCAGGCCCCTCAGTGGCTTCAGGATGGGGCTTGGTTACCAGGAGGACCAAGCTTTGATGAGAGCCTTAGAAGTTTCAGCCCAGCCCCTGCCTCTGGGGAGAGGAGAGGGCTAGAGATGAGTTATTCACCAGTGGTCAATGATTCAGTCAGCCACGCCTAGTTGAGGAAACTCCATCCAAACTCCTGGACCTCGGGATTGAGAGACACCGGAGTCGGTGAACACATCAGTGTGCAGGGAGGCCGTTACATCTGGAGAGGGTGTAGAAGCTCCCAGTCCCTCCACCCCCATCTTGCCCTGAGCACCTTTCCCAGTCTGGCTGTTCCTGACTTGTATTTTACAATAAACTGATAATAGTAAGTAAATTGCTCTTTTGTTAGTTCTGATCATTGTTTTAGCAAATTAACAAACACAAGGGGGTGTCCTGGGATCCTATATATTTGTAGTTCACAATAA
>NW_006441398.1:64622-89958 GCF_000325575.1 Pteropus alecto
CTATCTGGAGATAGTGTCAGCCTACAGGTCAAAATCTCAATACTACACAAGATCGCACCACCCCACCCCCACTTCTGATGCCAATCACAAGTTGTAGGTCTCCAGGTTATTCACAACTTCTGTCCAACTTGGCTACAAATCAGGGATTCCCATAACCCCCTCCTTGGTTTTGATTAATTTGCTAGAGCAGATCACAGAACTCAGGGAAACACTTAAGTTCACCAGTTTATTAAAGGATACAGATAAATAAATAGATGAAAAGATACAAAGGTGAGGTCTAGGAAGGTACTGTGAAGTTGGGTGTATCACCTTCCCGGTACATGGATGTTTTCACCAACCTGGAAGCTCTCCCAACCGCATACTATTGGGAATATGCAGTCTTCTTCATATAGGCATGGTCAATTATTAAATCCATTTTCAACCCCTCTCCCCTCTCTGGAGGGGGTAGGGCTGAAAATTCCAAGCTCCGAATCATGACTTGGTCTTTCTGGTGACAGCTCCCATCTAGGAGCTTAACTAGAGTTGCCTCATTAGAACAAAAGATGCTCCTAGTGCTCTTACCACTTAGGAATTTACAAGGGTTTCAGGAACTCCCTGCCAGGAATCCGGATCAGAGACCAATATACAGGCAGACCTTGCTTTATTTTGCTTCACTTATGTTACATTTCTTTTACGAATTGAAGGCAAGACTCCCAACCAGTAAAAAGATTCCAACTTTATTGCAATACTCACCTTATTGTACTTGTCTAAAACTAAACCCACAATATCTCTAAGGTATGCCCATATGTATTTTCTATTACCTGAGAGCTGACAACTTTAAAGCCTTGGCTCTCCTTCTTCCCCATGTGTCCCACATCTGTACAAGGTGATTAAAAACAAACAAACAAAAACGCCTGGCTCCTCACTCCTTCGGCACTGGCAAGAGATTAAATCCAAGAAAGCCCCCTCTGTGTGTGAACTCTCAACCTAGCCTACCCCCTAACCTCAATAAAAAACACAAGCCAGACTCCTTTCCTTGTTCTTTCAAGCCATTTCACACCTGTTTGAGAAGCCTATCCTGCCCTCCCCAGACACCTCAGTTATGGAAGTCATAAACCTTTTCACAGTTTCTGTTAGGTGTTGTTAGTCTCTACTACTCAACCAAACCTTGGGTGGGGTTAGGAAGTCCACCTTTCTCTACACATTGTAGGAAATGTAACACGATGTGTGTATTACAGTATACTTTGCTTATTTGTTCTGTAGGTAAATCCTCCAGATCTTTTCATACCAATACCCTTTGTCTTAGAAGGAAAAAAAGTACATATTATGATGAATCTATATAACCCATTCTTTCTAGACACTTGGCTTGTTACTAATTTTTGCTGCCAAAATCATTAATGAAAACTTGGATTACCACATTATGGGACGAACATATGCAAATTATGTTCTTTTTCAACCTTAACTCTTAATTTTTTATCATCAAATATATTCAAAACAGACTGTACAAACCGTGTGGTGGTAAGACTTAGTAATAACAATATGAACATCCTTGGAATCATCATCAAGATTCATAAGTGGCCTGTGGGCAGTGGCGAGGGTGTCCTGATGTCCCCGCTCCTGACTCATCTCTGTCCTGCCCCACAGACAACCACTGTCCTGATTCTTCTCCATACTTTTGCCATCTATTATTTTTCACTAAGCAGTGTTCTTTCAGTTTTGCCTTTGACCTTTCACTGGATGAATATTAAAGATTTTCCAGTGATTACTTTGCCTCATATGTTTCACACATGTTGGCATCTGAGGCGTCGGACCTGGACTAGGTTTGGGGGTTCAAACTTCCCACCAGAGCCTAGTGTCCCTGAGACCACAGGAGTGTAATTTAAAGAACCAGATGAGTGGGGGCAAGGGCAACCTCTCTCTGATGGAACAAGATCAAAATGGAGCCAGACCCATCATTATGTATGATAAGGTTACTTTTAAGTGTCTGTGATTGGAAATAAGGGTCACAGTTCCGTCGAGTGGCCTGGCGGCCTTATAGTTAAACACGGTGTCATTAGAGAGGACAGGTTCTGACTTACTGCCAAGACGAGGTCGGCTCAACGGTGAGACCTCTGGCCTGCTGTCACTCAGGCGGGAAAAGGTGGGGCTTTGCGAACTGTCCAATCAGAGGATTCGCAAGTAACGTACGTGAGGGCGGAGCTCTGATTACGGCATGGTTGGCGTGGACTGCGTACTCATCACTTCTCTCTCCAGCCGCGCTGGGATCCTCCCTGGCTACCCTTAAAGGCCTTAGGCGGCTCTGCCCCATCCTCTGCCGCTGTGACCTGCACTTGCCGCAAGAGTCATACAGTGGAAGACAGGGAACCCCAGAAACAGAAATGGTGAGCGTGTGGGGCTGGGTGTTGGACGATGGGGAAGTAGGGGTTGGTGGAACCAGTGTGGCAGGACCTGGCCTCTTTGCGGTCACTCCGGAGTTTTCGGACACAAGTCCGCCGAGATTGCGGCACGCAGCGTCCGGGCTCCGTCCGCAGCCGGAACCCGCAGGAGTTTTTTCCGATCGCTGTGCGGCCGCATCTCCCCCAGAATTTGCGGTGACCACCGGGAGGGTTAATAGGGGGACAATCGCAACTCAGTCTCTGGGTTTCCTACATGGCAGGAGCTGTGGTCTGTGGGGACTCCAGGCCCTCCTTTCTCCCCAGCGACACTCATTTTTTCCTGAGCTTTCCAGGTGTTTGAGGAGCAGGGCCTCAATCCACGACCTTCTTCCCAGCCTAGATCTTCCTGGGACTGGAAGTAAATCCCTAAATTTCCAGATCTTTCCCCGGCATTTCCGATCGCCATCTTCTCCTCTCCAGTTCAAAGTACCATATTAACTGTTTGTCCTCCGTGATGCATTTCACACTATGCAGTATTTTGTTTATCATTTCTCCACGCAGGCATGGATGGCCCTTTTTAAAGCTTTATTTTTGGTCTATGGATGTTTTACATAGAGAAAAGTCAAGAATAATTAGGTGGAACTGTGTTGTATAAAAAACCTCGTGCCTCTCCCCCCAGGATCTTTTCTGGGCACAGACATCCTACGGGTGTCCCTTTTTGGAAACTTTCCTGGGTGATCGGTCCTTACATCACAGTTCCAGGTCAGCACTGCTCCTCTCTGGGTTTGTGACTTTACTCACTTTCTAAAGAGGCAAGAAAGAGGTGAATTTCAAGGGGTGGGAGAATTCCATTATTGAATTCCATTTGTTGAGGTTTTTTCCTTTTTTTTTTTTTTTTCCATGAATGGGTATAGTAACATTCTGAGATCTTTTCTTTTGGGTAATTCCAAATGCAGTAGCTGGGCTTAGACTCACAACACCTAGAAGTATATTCAGTATGATTATTTTCCAAACGATTATGTGCCATGGAAATAATTAAATGACATTTATTTTCAAAAAGGAATCGATATTTGCAGGTTTTCTTGTTGAACTAGAAAAACACCTTACAATTTTCTTCCATCCTTTACACATAAACACTGGATTTGAGTGATTTTACTGGATTGTTCAAACACTGGACTTGTGTATTTAAAATATCACTTGTGGTCCAGAGCAACTCAGTAGAAAACAGAAGCCTGAGGTCAGTGTCTCCACGCTAAGGCCCCCTTGACCTGCAAAGGCAAGTACTTAAAGTCCCAGTGCTTCTCCCTGGGGAGGCTCCCCCTGCAGGTGTCCTACCTGCTCAAACCCACCGTGGAAGAAGCCTTTCTGCTGACAGAAGCTGCCCTCGAGAGCTGGGGGTGCAGGGGTTGGGGGCAGTGATTACCTTTCAAAGGTTGTAACTGTTTCTAGACATATGCTTCAGTGTTGCAGCCACAGTGTAAGTGCACTCAGAGTAATTTGTGGAAGTTGAGAAAGTCTGTGAAGGTCAGTTCTGTCTTTTAGACAAAGGGTTTATGAATCTGGGAGTTTTTCTGAGTGAGAACCTTACACTGAATCTGGCTAAGAGTTTCCTCACTTGTGAGAATTAAAACCTGAGAAAGAGGGGCTTTGCATCACCTCAGGAGGGCATGTGGAGCTTCTAGAGATCATTCCTGTGGCTACTCAGGTGTCCCCCAGCCTTCCATCATCAGGGACCAACCTACTTTAAGGGTTGTATCCCAGCAGGGGTAGTGTGGACTACAAGCTTGAGAATATGGGTTTTCTTCTGAACTGTGGTAAGCAGACTGCTTATCTCACCCAATTCAAAGATTTGCATTTCTTTCTTTGGATACTCATAATACTGCATTTTGCATCTCTGAACTGTAGTTTTCCTTAGCAGTTTGTCATATTATTTCCTGGGTGAGTGTGTAAGATTTGTAGTTCTTGGGCTTTGAAAATGTAAATTGATTGAGAGAAACATAGGAGTAAGGCAAGAAATTCTGGAACTAAACAAAATATTTGTTCCTTTTAGGCAAGAGGGCCTCACGATATGAGACGGGTGTATTTGTGCTCTCAGGTGGATTTTTTTATATTTTAGGTAAAATTTGGTATGTGCATGTCCCTAGAGAGCTCTAAAAATTTAAATGCTATAATATTGCTTAGGCATAAGGGAAATGAATTCCTATTTTAATTGATAGGAGAAAAACTACTCAAAACTTAATAAATCTTTGAAAATCCTGATGTATTTAATGGATTAGGCCCAAATCCCTAGTGTATTATAATGCGCTTTTATTCTTGAAATAACCCCCCATGTGATATATAAGGAAAAACTATCATGCCTCTTCTTATTTTGGTTAGAAGGAGACTTGAGATTTTTCATTTTTTATGATTTAAACTTGTGTAAGCATTAGCGTTTAAAGAATTAAATCTTAGACTTGTTTCCTATGTGGAAAAGAAAAAAAATGGATAAATTTAAAATTAAATTTTAAAAGCAAAAGTAATTTCAAATAAAGGCTATTAAATAGAATAAATATGGTTTATATGTATTACTCAGCTTTTAAAAAATAATGCACTCAACAGTTAGCCAAAGTCGTAAGATAAGATCTGAAGTTGACTCACCACCTGAAAATCCTGGTCCCCTCCAGACTGGCTTCAGCCACCCCCAATAACCAGTGTTGAATTTCTTGATCATCCTGTTGTTTCTTTATATGAAAGCAAGCGATTGTGAGTGCATATTTTTCTTACTCACCTTTGTGCTTATAATGAGCAATTGGACCTCCACGCTTTCTGATATCTGACTGCTCATGGCTGAAGCCTCCCCCTCCCTCTGCCCCTTGAGCCCCTACCTGGACAAGCTGATGAGAAAGTCTGGGTGATCTCTCCTATGGAGATGGCAAGAAATTCAGATCACACAAGCCCCTGCCCTTGGGCGAGGATTCTTGCCCCAGCCCCAACCCACAACCACAGTGGACACCCAGGCCAGGCTCCTTTCCTTGCTGTCTGAAGCCAGTTCAGAGCTGCTTGAGAGGCCGCCCTGCCCTCCCCCTGGGAACTCAAGTTATGTGATCACAGGCCTCTTCCTACCACTCCTGATGTGTGCGTGTGTAAATACATACGTATATATGTACGTGTGTGCATACCACATTGTCATCAGTCTCAAGGGAACCACCCCTCTGCAGGTGACCATACAGTTGGCTCCATGAGCAGCATGGCTTGACATGACTACCCAGTGGGTCCTTGTCTCGCTCTGACCTGCTCGCCTGCTCTGCTGCCTGGTGGTGGCCTCACTGTGGGCTGCTGGAGACTGGGGTGCTGGGGCTGTGAGCTGTGCCGCACCATGGGGCAGCACGGACCCTGCCAAAGCCCAGTTCTGTATGCAGCCAGACAGAGTGTGCAGGTTCAAGAATTCCTAGGCCTTTGGGAGCAGAAGGGCGGGCTTGGGGCCCTCAAATTAATCCCGGGTTGATGTCTTTGTTGAGATGTATCAGAGTGAAGCTGTGACAGAGGCTTGATTAGCCCAGACGTAGAAGACACAGGTGGGAGAGGGGGTCTATGTCCTGCATAAGAGGTGGGCCCTTTGGGTGTTCGCTCCTCAAAGAGCAGTTCTGTGAATGAATGAATGAGTGAATGAATATTAAAAAATAGAGAGAGAAGAGGGAAAGGCAGCCAGTGGGTGGCAGGCTGATCCACACGCGTTTGTTTCTACACTCCTGATTCCAAAGGGATCCCGCTAAATTTAAGCAAGATGCCCCCAATAATGTTAGTGGAGTTACTGAATAAATACAGAGTGCAAATAGGGATGTTTCACCTTAACCCTGAGAACTGTGGTCTTACCTAAATTCTCCATGGTCATAGCACCCATTGTCTTAAAATAGACCACAACGAGCAGGATAGGTCTGAGCCAATGAGTTATAAATTAAATTGTAATGTAGTCTTTGGCAGTTTCAAATTATACTAACAAAATGGGACCCCTAATGTAACTTAAACAGGGCCTGGAAGGATTGTGAACCACTGTGCACCTGTTCAGTGAAGAAGTAACGATTACCCCTCTGCTCCATTGAACAGCTGAATTTGGCCTTTTTTTTTTTTTTTAAGATAGCAGGTTTGAATTTATTTAACTTTATAGAATAAATTTCTGAATGAGCTTAACATGCTGGAAGATCCTGTGCTGCCTGGTGGAAGAGCAGTCTTTTAGATAACTTAGTAACTTTTTATTAACATCATAAATAGTTATTACCCCATCTAACTATAGTTGGCAAAGATGAATTTTTAGTTGACCTGACCTTCAGCCTGGAAAGAATAAATGACACCTCATTGCATAACTGCACTCTCAACGCTGTGGTCGCACCAAATCAGTCCCTATTCCCAGCCCCCAACGTTATGGAAATTATTTACTGCACCCACTTAGCAACTGGTAAATATCCTACTGTCACACATTTGACTCTGCTTGTTCTACTCAGTACCTATGTCAGTAGCCTCTCAGCTGCCGGTGGCCTTTACCTTTGAAGGAACATGATTCGCCTTTACCTGGCTCCCTTCAGGGAACCTCAGCACCACTGCCACCATACACAGTCTCTGCAGGGAAGGTCTGAGCTGTATCCACCTTGCTTCAGGAGCACAGGTGTGATGTTGAACTAATGACATCTATTGAGGATTTCAGGACATAAAAATTTTGACAGAGCTCATAAAAAGGTAAGAGGCCAGTATTATGTAAATGAGGTGAGGCCCTGGTACCTCGTTTAAATTCCTAAAAAGTGTTTGGTAATCTGAGCCCTGCTCCCTCCTTGTCGTGGTGAAGAAATAGCTGTTGTCCCTCTCAGCACCCACAACATTATCTGGATCCTTTGGTGTTCTGGAGGCAGCATGTTCTTTGTTTACACACTGTACTTGAGTCTATTTATACTGTTTCTTGCAGACTGGCCCACCTCAAATAGGTATCCCAACAACAAAACAGAAAGGCTCTGGACTTGGTCACATTGCCAGGCAGGCAACAGGTTCTCACAGTGCTGTCAGATGGTTTCACAATAGGGGCTTCAGTGACCTCCTCTCATGCCTCTCAGAGTGACCCATAATGGCTTTAAGTTCTCCATAAGCTTCTGATGCAAGAAACTGCTCCAGGCCCCAAACTGTATGCCATTGGAGCTGCAGTTGTCACTGCTTATAGAGCTGTCCTAAAAATATCCCTGAGCATGTGACCCCTTCGGGAGCTGCCTGTTATGCCTTGAGACCCATAAACAGTACCCCAAGAACTCAGATCAGCTATAGAGACCTTGAGATAATATAGAGCTAAACCTGGGCCCTCTGGCATGTCCTGCCTACAGGAGGGGGTGGCTTCCCCTCTTCTCAGTCTGTTGCCAGGTGCTATGGAGCTAGAAGAGGTCACGCATTTTCCTGGAAAGCGTCAGGACTTTCTGAGTGAAAAGACTTTAGGGACAACATCACCTCATTCGTACACGGTGGAGTTCAGGCAGAGTTTCTGCTTTTATTCCTCAATTGGGACAGCCTTTTAAAGAATGAGACTCAAGGGTCCACACGACTGACCAAACAGTCATCTTAGCACTGGGCAACATTTGGCTTCATCAGCCATGTTTACAGACTCCTGGGTGATTTCCTACAAGTTGCCGTTTTGTGGTAAAACAAGTCTGGGACTGTCTTGCCTCACAGTTACCCATAATATAAATCAAAGTAACACCTGTCTCTGCATATACTAAGGCCATAATAGGAGGCCTCACAGGACACTCCTCCATGTGGTAGCATAGACTCTGCTGATAGTAAAAAAGGAACTCATTTCACTTCTCAGAAAATGGAGTGCTGGGCTCTCGAAAAAGGCATTCAATGGAAGTTTCTCCTCCCAAGTCTCAGGGTGTAGGCCTCATAGAATACAGTAATGGTTTACAGAAATAACTTCAAATCAGTTGAATGAAAGATGGCCTTTTTCAGTCACTGCATCTTTCTTCATCTTTTTTCTTCTTGGTAAACTTGGCTTTTCTTTACAGCAGTTTTAGGTTTACAGAAAACTTGATCAGAAAGTATGGAGCGCTCCTATATAACCTCTCTGCCTCCACACAGTTTGCCCTAATTTTTATATCTTAGATCACTTTGGTATCTTTGATATAATTTCTGAACCAATATCAATGCATTAAAGTCTGCAGCTTACATTGAGTGTAGCACAGCCTCTGGGCTTCAGCTGATGTAAAATGGTGCGTGTCCATCTTCCCTGTATCCTGTAGAATACTTTAACTACCTTAAAAATCCTCTGCCATCTGCCTACTCATTCATTCCTCTCTCTCACTCCCAAATCTCTGGCAACCAGCTTTGTTCTTTCCAGAACTTTGCTTGGAATCATACAGTGTATAGCCATGTCATATTGGCTGCTTACACTAAGCAATATGATTTTAAAGTCTCCGTGGTTTTTTTTGGCTTGATACCTCATTTCCTTTTATCACTGAATAATAATTCATTATATGGATGTTCCAGTAACTATTTTTCCATTCTCCTATTAGAGGATATCTTGGTTACCTGTAAGTCTTCACAGTCATGAATAAAGCTCTTATAAACAATGACGTGCAGGGGTTTTTTAATGAACGTTAAGTTTTCAACTTATAAGGAGCATGATGGCTGGATCGTACGATAAGAATAGGTTTGGTTTTTTAAGACACTGCCTATCTTCCAAAGTAAGCATACCATTTTCCATTCCCACCAGCAATGGATGAGGGTTCCTGTTGCTCCACATCTTTGCCATTGTTTGTTGGTTGTTCTCAATGTTTTGAATTTTAGCCATTGTATTAAATGCCTAGTAATATCATTTTCTCCTTTTATTTGTACTTCCTAATGACGTGATGTTGAGCATCTTTTCCTATGCTTATTTACCATTTGTTTTTCTTTGATGAAGTGTGTGTTTAGATCTTTTGTCCATTTTTAATTGTATTGCTTGTCTTCTTATTGTTGAGTTTTAAGGGTTCTTTGGACATTTTGGATACCAGTTCTTTATCAGATTAGTGTTTTGCAAAGATTTTTCTCCTAGTCTCTGGCTTATGTTTTCAGTCTCAACACTGTCTTTCACAGAGCAAGTTTTATTTTAATGAAGTCAAACTTATTTTTTCTTTCATTAACTTTTCTTTTTTGTGTTGTATCTAAAAATTTATCACCAAACCCTAGATCATATAGATTTTCTCCTATGTTATTCAGGAATTTCGTGGTTTTGCATTTTATATAAGAGCTGACTTTTGTGAAAGGTAAGATCTGCGTCTAGAATGATTACTGATTGGTTGGTTGATTGATTTTTGCATGTCGATGTCTTGTTTTCCTACCACTATTTGTTGAAAAGGCTATATTTTATCCATTGAATTGCCTTTGATCCTTTGTCAAAGATCAGTTGATCATATTTGTTTGCATCTACAGAGAAGAATTGACTTTTATATATTAACCATTTGTTTTTCAACCTTATGCTATTCTATTATTAGTTCAAGGGGTTCTTTGTTATTGTTTTCTTTGAGATTTTCTCCATAGTCATGTGTTATGTGACAGAGACAGTTTAATTTCTTATTTCTCATTCTGTATACCTTTTCTTGTCTTGTCTTATTGTATTAGTTTAGACTTCCAGGAGAGTGTTGACTAGAACTGGTGAGAAGGGGACATCCTTGCCTTCTTCCTGATCTTACCAGGAAGGTGTCTAGTTTCTCACCATGAAGTATGATCTTAACTGCAGATTTCTTGTAGATGGTGTTTCTCATGAAGGTCAGGGAGTGCCTTTCTACTCGTAGTTTGCTACCACAGATGGATTTTGAATAATCCAAGTTTTCTTTCAAGTAACACTAAACCATGTCACTGGCTGTATAAATTCCTCATAACAGAGTATTCCCAGTTCTTCTCTCCCTGTGCCTTATTACAGTTGTTACTGTTCATTTCACTTGTTCATAAGTTATAATTACTGAATACTTTATTGCTAGTATTATTTTGAACAAAGAATTTTTAAAGTGATAGTATTTTCCCTTCATTTATTCCTTCTCAAATGCTTTGTGCCTTTCTTCATTTTCCTTCCTTTTGTAGAGTTTCCTCTAACATTTCTTGCAAAGCAGGTGTACTGGTGACATATTCCCTCAATATTTGTTTCAGAAATTTCTCCCTCACTTTTGAAGGATAATTTTGCTCATCACAGAACTTTAGTTAGGTTGTTTTTTTCTATGAACCCTTTATTTCATTTCAGTCTTTTCTTGCTTGCATGATTTCAGACCAAAAAGAAAGAGTCTGACTTAATTCTTATCATTGTCTATAGCTAAGGTGTGTTTTTCCCTATGGCTTCTTTCAAATCTGTCTTTTAGTATGGCAATTTCTTTTGCTGTTGTTGGAAACCAGACATGATGGACTGAGAAGAAGGAACCTAGGTAAATAGGCCTTTAGTGTGAGGTTTCAAGTTTATATGGCTAGGGGTTAGCCTGTGTTTACTGTTTGTGTACCTGTGTCAGAGGCTAAAATTTCATCTGGTGTCCCCTTTGTCTCTCCTGTCATCTTTGGGTTTCTCTAGAGGCTTCTCAGATAAGGTCTGAAATGTGTGGTTCTTTCCACGTATTCCACCTGTTGTCATAGGATTTGGTCTCAATCTTTTAGTGAGTCTGGGTCCCTGGGTTGTGAACTTCTGCAGTATAAATGCAAGAAATATGTTGGTCTTTTTCTGTGGTTTCTAGCAAAGACCTTTTAAAGCCCTTAGAATCTCCTGAGTGAAAAAGGTGGTAGAGCATCTTTTGTTCTAAGGAGGCATTTCTTGGTGGGCTCCTGGAGGGCTTCAGAAACACCAAGCCTTGATTAGAGGCTTAAAAAGTCAGCCCCAGCTCCCAGCCCAGAAGAGAGGGCAGGGCTTAGGAGGGGCTGGAGATTGACTTACTCACTAATGGCCTTGAGCTGATCAGTCGTTCCTTCGTAATGAAACCTCCATCAAAATCCTTAGACAGGATGTAGAGAGCTAGGTTAGTAAAGCACACTGAAGTGCTGGGAGGACGGCTGCGGGGAGAGGATGCGGAAACTCATCCCTTCCATTGCCTGTTGCTGAGTTGTATCCATTATCGTAAACCCAATAATAGTGCTCTTCTGAGTACTCAGAATTATTCTAGCAAATTAGCAGACCTGAGTGGGGTGTCAAGGGATTCTGTGAATTGTAGACAGCCAGGCAGAAATGTCAGTAGCCCGAGCACTTCATTTATGGCTGGCATCCGAAATGGTGGCAGTCTTGTGAGAGTGAGTGCTCAGTCTATGAAGTCTGATGCTTTTAATTGGTGAGCATCCCATTTACATTTAGGGTGATTATTGATATATGAGGACTTACTACAGCCATTTAATGTCTTGATTTCTCTGTATCTCCACTGTTTCTTTTTCCCTTGTGTTTCTATCTGCTGTTTTATCTTGCTTGTTTTATGTTTTCCTCCTTTTCCTCTTTTCTTATGTTTGTGTCTCAGCTCTAGGTGTGTTTGAGTTTACCATGAGGTTTGTATAAAATGTCTCATAGATAAAACAGTTCTTTTTTTTCTGATAGAATCTTCACTGCCTATATAAGTGCCATCCTTTTTTTTCTTCTCCTTTTTATGTTTTGTTTTCACAAATCATCCCTTTTTATGTTATTTTTTTACCAAATTGAAGTAGCTATAGTTATCTTTAAGTCTTTTTTTATGTTATGATTAACACTCTATTCTGAAATAGAAGCAGAAAATTCCAATTTGTCACCTTACTCAAAGTTTCATGTGTTTTTGTTTTTGTTTCAAATAGAAGAGCTCCTTTAAATATTTCTAGTGATGCAGGTTTTATGGTGGTAAATTCCCTGAACTTTCGTTTGTCTGGAAAAGCCTTTATTTCTCCCTCATATCTAAAGGATAACTTTGCTGAGTAGATCCTATCTGGTGGTTTTTATCTCTCAATATTTTAAAAATATCATTCCACTCTACCCTGGCCTGTAGAGTTTCTGCTGAAAAATCTGACGATAATCTAATGGGGTTTCCTTTGTCTTTTTTTTCCCTGGCTGCCTTGAGAATTCTTTCTTCATCATTGACTTCTGACACTTTTAACTAATATAATGTGTCTTAGAAGAGGTCCTTTCGCATTGAGATAATTCGGTATTCTGTTAGCTTCCTTTGCTTGTATGGCCAGTTCCTTTCCCCGGTTTGGGATGGTCTCATGTATTACTTCTTTGAATGGGCTCTGTTTCCTTTTCCCTCTCTTCTCTTTCTGGGATACATATTATCCTTTTGTTGCCCTAATGGAGTAAGATAATTCTCAAAGAGTTTTTTTTTTTTTATCCTAGTTCTCTCTCTTCCACCTGAGTCATTTCTAGATTTCTGTCTTCAATCTTGCTAATTCTCTCTTCCATATGGTCTGCTCTGTTCCCTCTGTTTTCTAATGCATTCTGTATCTCATTTATTGAGTTCTTCAGCTCCAGAATTTGCTTGGTCCTTTTTTAGAGTTTCAGTCTCTTTGGTACAGTACTCTTTTTGTACTTGAAAATTTTATTCCTGAGCTCATTGAACTGCCTGAGTTTCTTTATATCTCGCTGCATTTTTTCATAACTACTATTTTGAATTCTTCATTATTCAGATCACAGTCTTCCATGACTTTGTGTTTGGTTTCTGGAGAATTTTCATTTTCTTTTTGTTATACCATGTTACCTTGGTTGTTCATAATGCTTAATGTGTTGTTCCTCTGCTGGTACATTTGAAGTAGTGAACACCTTATTTGGGCACGTACTGTTTTGAGTAACAGCTTGACAGGTTGATAATTAGAAGTCCTTTTGTTTTCCATTAGATGGTGCTATAGTGCAAATTTTTGTTTTATTTTTCCTGTGCACTATTTGTGCCTACGAGATTGCTGATGTCTTTGTGGGAAGGGGAGCTGGGTCACCAGGGTCATGGATGCTCTGTGTCCAGGTCACATGAGTGGTGGAGGAATGTGGCAGGTTGGGGGAAACAGGGTTCACAAGCCCACTGCACTGCTGCCTGGTTCCTTGTGGCCACAGGCACTGCACTGTGGCTGAGAGGCTGGAGACGTGTCACCACTGCCACTTTCTGGCTTTCTGACGGTGTGAGAACTGCCACAATCAGGAGAGGGACCCAGATTCTCTGGCACCAATGCTACTGCTGTCCCTCTTACCTCTGCCAGGCCGTGGTGTGGGGGCCACACCCCCACATTAGCTCCTCTGCTGCTAATGAGTTCACTGGGGCTGCAGACTTAGCCGCAGCAGCCAGGAAACCAGGGCTATGAACTCCACTCCCGTCCTCCTATTTGCCTCCCCTACACAGTCAAGTACACCCCACTTCAGATGTACTGATGTGTGGATATCTCCGGCATCTCCGTGCACTGAACATTTATAACTTTTCTTGTGTTATAAATGTCCTAATTGTAGATTGAAGGAGAGATACAAAGGGGTCATCTCACTCCACAATGATGCTATTGTCCTTAATTTTCTAAATTTGTATCACGTATATTCAGAAAAGAATGTACAAGATGTTTTTTTCTGGAAAACAGTAATAACAATATAAACATCTGTCTAATCATTAAGATTCATAAGTGAGCCTTGGGCAGTTGTTAGGGTCTCTCGATGTTCCTGTCCCTGACTCGTGTCTATCCTGCCCCACAAAAAACCTTTTTTATTTTTCATACCTTTACCATCTGTTCCTTTCAGTAAGCAGCATTCTTTTAGTTTTACCTGCTTTGATCTTTCAGTAAATGAGTATTAATATTTGAATTGTCAGCCTCTTCTTACTTTAGAGCTCTCTCTTATATGAGAAAATTCACTGAAAGAAGCATTTACCTGTGACTTCAAAAAGTATCTAGTTTTCAGGGTCGGGCCTGGTTAGTACTTGAATGGGAGACCACCTAGGAAGACCAGGTGCTGTAGGCATAAAAAATTTAAAAATAAGGGATTGTAAACTGACAAGGTCCTTGCAGTCTGTGAGGTCAACCAAGGGTTGCCTCACCTAAAAAAAAAAAAAAAGTATCTAGTTTTATTCAAAATGTTTTTTGGTTGGTTCTTTGCAACAGTGTATTCTACACATGCTAGTGAGGCTATGGGCCATCAAGTTACTCATCCATTTCATGGTTAGGGTGTTCAGGCTTTCAAGTTTTAATTTTTACTCATGTTAAAAATACCACTCTGTCATTCTTGTCTGTATCTCCAAGTGCAAATATACCATTCTCTAGGCATTGGGGGAAAACTGCTAAGCTACACATATACATCATGATCAATTCAGATTTACAGGAAATGGCAATAGAGTATATTAGTTGACACTTCCTCCATTTGTGCATAATTTATGTGTTTGTTGACTATGGTCATTAACACTTGAGATTGTTAAATTGACTAATTTTATCCTAATCAGCGTAAAGTGTAATATGCTTGACATTTTTTCATTATTTCTGCATTACCAAGGAGATGGATGTATTTCATATGTGGTCTTTCATCTTCTGTTAAGTAAACTTTAACAATTTCTCATTTTTTAACTATGTCCATTCAGTCTTACTCCACACAATAACTCTTTTATTATTGCATGTATTGGAGATATTTTTATTCCACCTTGTTGTCCTTTAACTGCCTTAGTGTTAATATATTTGAATTGGTCAGTCTCTTCTTACATCAGGGCTTAATCTTTTACTGACACAAGAAAATTCTCCCAATTTTTGGATCACTGAAGGAAGCAGCATTTACCTGTGACTCAAAAAAAGTGTCCTGGTTTTATCTTTCACATTTAAATCTGTAATGAGTTGGCTATTGTCCATGCGATGGAGGGGAGTAAAATGCATTTCCCAGTTAGATAAGTCTGTCCTTGCCCCGTGTGTTAAAGTGTTCATGATGTCCGCCACAGCTCTACAATGCCTGCTCTGCCCTTGACCAATTTTCCATATTAAATGCTGGCCTGTGGAAGGCACTTTTCCTTTACCTTGGTCTGTTTTTCTCTCTGTTATCTGGAATGCTATAGTTTGAGAATCTTTGATGTATATTAGGCAAGCTGCCACTTTGTTCTTCAAAATACCAGACTTTTTTATCTTCATTCCTCCTATTAGGTTTGGAGAAATAGTTTTTGTTGACTCCTAAAAGTTTTGGGAATAATGGAATTTTATAAAGATATATTTTGGGAGAGGTGACATTGAATTCTTTGTGAGATTGTGCACTATATTTCTCTTTTATAGAATTACTTTTATTTTTTTATTTTTTAAATTTTAATTAGTTTCAAGTACATAATACATTGGTTAGACATCTATATAGTTAGTAAAATGATCCCCACAATTGTTCCTTCCCTCCCTTAACCCTCCACCTAGCCAATGTATTAATGCTAATTGCATTCCCTATGCCGTGCTCCCCATCCCCATGACCATCCATCAGCTAATTTGTACTTAACTTTAACCCTTCACCCCATTCTCCCAGCCCCCCAAATCCCCCTCCCCTCTGTCACCAAATTGTCCACTCTATTTGTGAGTCTGTTTTTGATTAGTTGTTTTTATTCCCTACATTCCACATGTAAGTGAAATCATATAGTGTTTATCTTTCTCTGTCTGACTTAAATATCTTTTAGGTCCATCAGAGCAATATCTTTTTCCATCCCCTTCCTTTTCATCTGTAGGGGTCTTGTTTTCTTACCCTTTCAGCCACTCTATCTTTTGGTTGGAGCATTTCATTCTTTTCCATTTAAGGTACTTATTGATAGGAATGTAGTTGTTACCATTTTTTATTCCTGTTTTTGATACATGCTTTTTCTTCTTAAAGAAGTCCCTCCATAAACATTTTCTGTAATACTGGCTTAGTGGGGATAAATTCCTTTAGCTTTTTTTTTTTTTTTTTGGTCTGGGAAGCTCTTTATCTGTCTCTCAACTCTAAATGATAGCTTTACTAGATAAATTATTCTTGGTTGTATATCCTGGGTCTTTATTCTGCCGAATATTTTTTGCTAAGTCCTTCTGTCTTGCATAGTTTCTTTTGAGAATCAGCTGCCAGTCTTATGGGTGTTCCTTTATAAGTAATTATCTTTTTTCTCTTGCTGCTGTCCACCATATTTTCACTTATTTTTCCTTTGATGTTATTTAATAGAAAATTCAAAATTTTTTTTATTAGGGTCATTAAATATCATTCATTAGTCTTGTTTAGGACCTAATTAAACCTGTAGGGAACCAGATGTAATCTTCCAGGTGTTCTCTCCTAGTGTAATCAGACAGGAAGAGTTCAATTCCACAAGGAACTACGTTGTGACAACACGTGTGAAATATTGTCTTCCCTGGAAGCTCATTAGAGACTCGACACAGAGAGATTTCAGGGGGCAGATCACACAGGCACCCTCTGCCAAGCACAACAAAAACTTAGACTTTCAGAACACAAACAAGAGTTTGGGATGTGTTCCTTGCATACACATTTTAGGCACACTGAGCTACAACCTATTAGATTTGTAGGACCCCTTATATCCTAGTTCCCAAATACCAACAAAGGACAGACAGATGAGGAGCCATCCCTAAAAGTCAGCAGTCTTAGGCCTACTAGGCAATAATACGGATGAGCAAGTGCTACAGATCCACCATAGAAAGAGTGATTAAAGCTGACCCAAGCAGCTCATATTACTCTGTGTACTCACCAAGTAGTGGGGATTTCCTATTGTTTCTTAACTGAATGAGTAGATTCTACCATCAGAATTACCGCGTGGGAGCATTTTCTCTATCCTCTGCATGTAGACATCAGTGGGTTAATGATCTTTTTCAGAGACCAGTGTTTAGGGGAATTATGTGGCTGAGGGATTCCTATGCTTAGAAGTTGGGCTGTCATGTTCCTGTGCACCACATGAGGGCAGGGAAATGAGAAAAGTGAGAGGACAGCCTCTAGAGTGGTTGGTTGAGAATCACTACCTCCTGAAATTGGAGAACAGTTTTATGTCCTGTTAAAGGAAAACACTGCTAAGCTCTTTGTTTTAGATTGATGGACATACTGTGGGTGGACTCCAGTTAACTCCCTTGAAAATTGCAACTCTATCCAGTCCCTCACGGTCAGCAGGGCCCAGGATATACTGTTACAGTCTTGCAGAAAGAGCTCTTCCATCTCACTATATGTGTACATACATGTTTAAAATTGGTGAGAAGCAGCTCTCAGCCCCGTGAGTATAGGGATTTTGTGAAGGTCTAAATCGTCATGCCTTATTTCTTATGTCTGAGCTCTAACTTCTGAATAACTTCCCAGCCCCATGAAATGGGACAAAGATGAAAAGGAATAACAATCTCTGACAAATACTTTTACAGACAAGTTAAAATTAAGAAAATTTTCATTCAGCCAGCAGTATGGCTACTTGTAATGTCTTGGCGTACTTAAGGACTGTATGGCCAGTTTGTCCTAGTTATAAGTTGGATTTCCACAGGTCTCCTGGCCTCTCATGTTTGGGAATTGGAATAGAATAAGAAGTTTGCAGTTCTTCATTGAGTTTTTGTTCATTATAACCTCATGCATTGTGGAGTGCTTTGTGATATATGATGGGTAACAAGGAAGGAGATGAAAGATTTTCTCACAAGGAATTAATGGTCTTAAAAATATTTCTTTCATTTCTGTAGCAGTTCTCTCATTTTTCCAACGTGCTCTGGACTCTACCATTAGAGAACAATAAGGCTTAAAGTGATCATAGTAAAAATATAGAAATAATTTCCATGTGTTTGTGATGCTGTTAAATTTATGAGGCACTGATTAATGAATAGTAAGAATTCTAATGACCAAGTTATAGAATAAATATTTTGAGATCACAGAATTATATGCGAACTTCTTATGAATTGACTTTAGATCCCCAGTTCTGTCCATCTTACCTGTCTTCCTATGTACATGTGTGGGATGTTTTAGGACTCAGTGGCCTTTGAGGATGTGGCTGTAAACTTCACCCTGGAGGAGTGGGCTCTGCTGGAACCTTTGCAAAAGAAACTCTACAGAGATGTGATGCGAGAAACCTTGAGGAACCTCGCGTCAGTAGGTACGGATGACAGCATTCCTTCATTTAGTCACTTCTCTTAAGTGTTTCTTTTCCATCAATGTGTTCTCTGGTTTGGAACGAGGAAAGGGAACACTTTGGTAAAGAAAGCACGCATGGTCAGAGCTCATCATAGATCTGTAATGTAATAATTCTTATGTAATTTTTTTGATTATTCTGGATCTGCATTTTAGGGAAAAAATGGGAAGACCATAACATTGAAGATCAGTACAAAAACCAGAGAAGAAACATAAGGTGAGTTAACACTCACAGCAGAAAGGAGTGTCCCACAAGGGAATCTTTGTCGGTCATGAAAATTTGAAAACAAGCAGACACAAAACAGCCCAGCTTCAAATTTATTTAATTTGGGGAAATTTTTACTGATAATGTTTTCTTAATTATTACATAGATGTTCAGTGTGTACAAAATAGTTCACTTGGAAACAGTATCCAGAAATTCTGTATATGAATATCACTAATTTGATAATAACTATGTTTGAACCTTCTTTTAGGCATTCAGTATATATTCAGTTTCAGACAATTCAGACAAGGCAGAAAACCTACTTTCCTATAAATTATAAGTACATAATTCTAATGTTTATTAATAGGTATAAAATTATTAGTAAAAAATCATTAATTATGTACTCCTGATTTTTTTATAGAAGTCATACGGTAAAGAGACTCTGTGAAAGTAAAGAAGGTAATCAATGTGGAGAAAACTTCAGCCATATTCCAAATCTTAATTTGAACAAGAAAACTTCCACTAAAGTAAAACTATGGGAGTGCAATGTGTGTAGAAAAGTCTTCATGAGTCGTTCATCCCTTAATAGACACATGAGATCTCATACTGTGCCCAAACCATATAAGTATCAGGAGTGTGGAAAGAAACCTTATAAATGTAAGATATGTGGGAAAGCTTTCAGTTATCTCCAACCTTTTCAAAAACATGAAAGAAATCATAGTGTAGAGAAATCCTATAAATGTAAGGAATGTGGGAAATCCTTTAGATATCGCCAGTCTGTTCGCAAACATGAGCGGACTCACACTGGAGAGAAACCTTACCAATGTAAACAATGTGGAAAAGCCTTTAGATATCATCAGACCTTTCAAACACATGAAAGAACACACACAGGAGAGAAACCCTATGAATGTAAGCAGTGTGGTAAAGCCCTCAGTTGTCCCAGTTCCTATCGAAGTCATGAAAGGACTCACACTGGAGAAAAACCCTATGAATGTAAAAAGTGTAGTAAAGCCTTCAGTTGTCCCAGTTCTCTTCGAAAACATGAAAGAACTCATACTGGAGAGAAACCATATGACTGTAAGGAATGTGGGAAAGCCTTCATTTCTCTTGGAAGCTTTCAAAGACACATGATAACGCATACTGGAGATGGACCTTACAAATGTAAGGAATGTGGGAAGGCATTCAATTGTCCCAGTTCATATCGAATACATGAAAGGTCTCACACTGGAGAAAAACCCTATGAATGTAAACAATGTGGTAGAGCCTTCAGTTGTTCCAGTTCCTTTCGAACACATGAAAGAACGCACACTGGAGAGAAACCCTATCAATGTAAGGAATGTGGAAAAGCCTTCCATTGGCTCACCACTTTTCAAGTCCACGTGAGAACTCACACTGGAGAGAAACCCTACATATGTAAGCAATGTGGTAAAGCCCTCAGTTGTCCCACTTCATTTCGAAGACATGAAAAGACTCACACAGCAGAGAAACCCTATGAATGTAAACAATGTGGTAAAACCTTCAGTTCTGCTCTAGGTTTGCAAATACATGAAAGAACTCACACTGGAGAAAAACCCTATAAATGTGAGGAATGTGGGAAAGCATTTGTTTCTCTCACAAGCTTTCGAAGACACATGATGACACACACTGGAGATGGACCTTATAAGTGTAAGGAATGTGGGAAAGCATTCAATTGTCCCAGTTCATTTCGAATACATGAAAGAACTCACACAGGAGAGAAACCCTATGAATGTAAAATATGTGGTAAAGCCTTCAGTTGTTCCAGTTATGTTCAAGTGCATGAAAGAACTCACACTGGAGAGAAACCCTATGAATGTAAGGAATGTGGGAAAGCTTTCATTTATCGCACAACTTTTCGAGGTCACATGAGAGTGCACACTGGAGAGAAACCGTATAAATGTGAAGAATGTGGGAAAGCCTTTAGTCGGCCCAGTTCATTTAGAAGCCATGAAAGAATTCACACTGGAGAGAAACTTCTTCAGTGTAAGCATTGTGGGAAAGCCTTCAATTGGCCCACATCTTTACATAAGCATGTCATGAGAATGCACACTGGATAGATAAATTATAAACACAGTAAAGTTTTCAGTCTTAACAGATATACTCAAAGTCATTTGAAAACTCTACTGGAGAAAAATGTTTATAAATGTAAGTAATAAAAGAGAGCCTGATGCAAATTAATTTACAACATGACAAAAATGTTTTTAAAGTTAAAAATATACTGTCCTTCAAGTGGATCATCCTGAAACTCAGTGTCTGGATTGTGGATTCTGCTTGTTGCTTTTGTAAGTGAATACTGAGACAGTTCTGTAAGTACTCTAAGCTATAGGACATAAGCTTTTAGTAGGTAGTGCTTTTCCTTAAATCAGCTTATAAATTTTTTGTTTTTCTACTTTGAAGTCTGTTAGATCCATGGGTGAGTTGAAATATAATTGTAACATACTAGTAGTGTTAATTTTTATATAAACTTTTAATTCTTCTTAAGAGGAATAATGACACTGGTATTTGTTGGTATTTTCCTATTGGCTTTGTGTGGCAGGTGCCGGGTATTCCTTACCCATTATAAATATTCCTTTTTTGTTATGAGAAAAACTCTTTCTTTCATCAGAAGAGCTTTATTCATTTTTCCTTAATAGATGGTTGGCATAAGTTTGTACGTATACAAAGTTTATCATAAAGTATCTCATTTGAATTACTATTTACATCTTTTCCCTTTTCTTTGTCATTCTTTCTGAATGTGTTTTGGATAACAGACTTTACACATTAAGAAAAGCAACCTATGCTGACATCAATCTCAGACTTATAAAAGTATTTTAAAATACTTACAAGTATAATTATTTTAGATTTAAATTCACAGCTACAATATCTTTACACCAAAGCAACATTTTTCCCCATCAAGCCATTAAAATCCTCCTACAGTACTATTACATCACCATTTGAGGTATCTTTTACCCATAATATAATTAGAATAATTACATGATATCACTAAAGTCAACCAGTAGCATTAGCATCCCTCTATTTATATTGAGCACCTATTGTGTGCCTGGGCTGGACACTAGAAATACAACAGTGAACATAACTAAAATGGTCACTGCTCTCACAGTGCTTCAAGTCTATAAGAGTAAATATAATCACATTTCTAGCTACTTTCCTAAGTGTTATTAACACTTAAACGCTGATTCATTTTTGTAAGAACATTATCTTTGGTAGACCAATAGACCTTTATATTTGTCAAAAAAAAAGAAAAGAGACCTTTGATAGGACAATAAAACATAGGATTGGAAATAGCTCTCCTGGAATATGTTATGTCCACGTGGGTAATGTTGTGACCTTTTTCTAGAATATTTTCTGTTCTTTTTATGGTTCCATGTTAGAATTCATTAATAGTCTCATGAGATTCAGATGGCAGAAGTGAAGGTCTGTTTTTGAACCACAGTACACAGAAACATAGATGTTTCATATATATACCTGCTTTCAATCTATTTTCATGATTCTTTGCCCTGCCAGTCTAGAGTATCCTCAGTACCACCACCAACTACATGACTTCCATTTTCTGAGCTGTAGGTTTCCACAGATGCCTCTACAAGTCCCACAGCAAAGATCTGTCGGTTTGGATTCTCCTGCAAGCCCTCATGTGTCCACTAGGCAACAAATTTGGACTGTCATGTTTGAAAATCTTCTCTGAAGTGCTGACTCCCTTCTTTAGAGTGTATTTGTATGCAGCCTGGTTTGTATAGTAAACACTTGGTTCTATTACTATCACTAGTGACTGTGTGTTCCTGATTCCACCAAAACAGCTACAGTGGTGCTGTCAGAAAGAACTATGTGGGCGTTTGTTCCTGTTTCACTGCAGTGACTGCGCTGACAGTCTTCGTATGTGAGAATTGGCACCTTCTTTATATCAGGCAGATTGTGAATATTTCCGACTACTCACAACTGAACATAATTCCTCAGTACGTTTTCAATTACATTTGTATGTGATTTAAAATAGTGTTCATTGTTATGTCAAACAAATGTTTCTGTAGGTGTTTCTTAGAAATGTTTTACTGTTTGAAACAGCTTGTGTACTAACAAATATTTTATTTTCCACTTCCTGATAGGATATATTAAAACATTCCCACTGTAGATCAGTTTTGTGATTTTTTTTTTTTTTTTTTTTTAAGGCAAGGCAACCCTTGGTTGACCTCACAGATTTCAAGGATCTTGTCAGCTTACAATCTTTTTTTTGTTGTGTTTTTTTTTTTAAACACCTACAGCACATGGTCTTCCTAGGTGGTCTCCCATCCTCCTATCAAAGTACTAACCAGGCCTGACCCTACTTAGCTTCTGAGATCAGACGGGATCAGGCTTGTTCGGGGTGGCATGGCCGTAGACAGTTTTGTGATTTTTGTCAAATTAATCATTATACATTTTGAATCAAAGTTATGTGGTATTTTTTTCTCTCAGGCAAATTTTATTTTTTATTCTATAGTTTTAAAATGTCATTAAACTAACATCTCAAAGCATTCTTAATTAAAAACTCATATCATGATTTTGTTGGTGCCTTACCAAAAACTACCAGGATCACACCTATGCTCAGCGAGGGGTGTAATAGAATTGTGATAAGGATGACCGCAAACCATAAATGGTAATGGATTGCATCAGAGGGTGCTCAGAAGGTCTTATAAAACTTGTGCTTGTGTCAAGTGATGGGATTGGCATTCAAGGAAGAAAAATATTTCTGTGTTTTGGGTACAGTGAGGAAGTAGACTAAATTCTTTCTTTGGTAATCATAATAGTTCTTACCTAATATTTCCTGTTATATGGGATACTATTTTCCATATAAAGTAACTCAGTTAAAATAGATAAAGTCACTTGCTCTTTAGCAAACTATAATGTCAACCGAGGCCTTTGGATTCAGGTAACTTGTCAGAAATCTACCAAGGGAGAAAGACAGGGTCCCTATTCCATTAGAACTTTTGCTAAGAAACTATGCCCTCAGTGCTATTTTTTTTTTTCAGCATTCCTATCTTGCCAGGCACTGCAGACTGAAAATATACACAATTTTTGGTACAGCCACTATGGAAAACACTATGGAGATTCTTCACAAACACTAAAATAGAACTACTATGTGATCCAGCAATCCCACTTCTTGGTATTTGTCTAAAGAAAATTCGAAAAGGTATATGTCCATCCGTATGTCCACTGCAGCATTATTTCCAATAGGCAAGATACAGAAACAACTTAGGTATCCATCATAGATGAATGAGTAGAGATGTTCCACAAATGGAACATTACTTGGCCATAAAAAGAGTGAAATCTTACCATTTACAACAACATGGATGGACCTAGAAGGTATTATGCTAAGTGAAACAAGTCAGAGAAAGAAAGAAATACCACATAGTTTCATTTATGTGTGGAAACTAAAAAAACACACAGGAAATCAGACTCACAGAAACATGGTTGCTAGAAGGGAGGCATGGGGGGATGGATGAAAAAGGTGAAGGGAGATATAGCCAATTATGTGATAAGTTTGCGTGGTGACAGGTGATTAATAGACTTAGTGTGGTGATCACTTTGTAAGCTGTATAAATGTCCAATCACTATATTATACACCTGAAACTAATTGTATACCAACACTTTTGGTTTATAAAATGGAAATAAGGGCTTTGAAAGAAATTAAACTGACACATGAAGCTCAATAGGGAGCTTTCTGTGTGTGTGTGTCTTTAGAAGGTCAGGGCCTCAGTGAGTGAGGATGTCCTCACTGATTATTGTTATTTCCACCATCTAATACATCTTAAATACTGAGGAACTGCTCAGGTGCGTACATAAACAGTGGGGAGCAATAGACAGTCCTTCATTCCTGTGATCAACACTAATGGTTCTGATGAAGATATAGATGTGGTTCATTTTCATTTTTGCCATGGTTAAAAGTTTTATTAAATGGGATAGTAGTCATGAATTTAGATATGGCTTATCTGAGACTTAAGACTGTTTTTCATTGCTTTGGGCCATAGATATTTGCCTTTTATATTTCCATTATTATTGTGCTGCCACACAGACTAAGTGAGACTATATGTACCCCACGAGGCCATGGAGTTCCTCTACATTCGAGGAGGACTAGTCATCTGCACAGCTGTAGCCCATCATGGGTTTTCCTATGAGGAGGATGATACTTGTGCAGGTCCAATGTGATTTCCTCCTAGTTAAACCACCAAAAAGACCTACGGAATGCTAGAAGGCAGTCATCCAAGGAATAGTTGAGATATGCTGCAGGCAGTGTGTTAGCTTCTTGAGTAATACCCTAATTTAGTGGAGAAAGCAGGTATGTTTGACATCTTCAAAATGGGAAGTTTTTAATGCCTTTTATAAGAGGACACCTGGAAGCTTTTTGTTTCAGCAGTTCACAAAGTTACAAAGGCTGTTTTGCTGTTCACAGGTTTCATCTCCATATTCTTAGACTTCCAGCATATATTATGCAAGGGGGACAGTGGAAATTAACAGCTCTGTGTTTTATTACAGAGCAAAGGAAATCAAAACTTCCATTTTTTTCAGTGATAACATGTTTTCTTTGCATGGTAAATGACTTCATAATTGTCTCAGTTGTTCCACTCTTCTCCCAATCATTCATCCCTTCTCACAAATGAAAGTTGGATGCAGGGAGAAGAGAGTCTTACCAAACTCACAGCTCTCAGGATAATGCCATCTCAGGCTTAAAGACTTAATGTGTGCCACCACCTCTACTGGGAACCATTAAAATTTTTATAG
>NW_006441398.1:90173-99546 GCF_000325575.1 Pteropus alecto
TATGGCATCAAATTTGACAAACGGCTCATGTGGCAACATGGTATTCTATTTACATTCTGGGAAAAAAAAGTAGGGACCTAAAACAAGTAGTTAAAACTAGGTATCGGGGTTTTGTACAAATGGGCACCACAAGAAGTGTTCTCTTGGGATAATGGAGTGTCCTCTATCTTTTGGTGGTAGTATTAATATACGTTTGTGAAAACTCATAACTACACTTAACATTAGTGTGTGTATATATCCGAAATAATAGGAAATAACAAAAAATGCTTTCATAAACTAGGGGAATGGTAAACTCTCATGATTCTGATTGTTACATGTGCAGCACTTCTTTTCACCACCTTGGGATCTATCTTATGAAGAACTGAAGGACTGGGGAAGGAGGACTCACTCATTCCCCAACAGACCTTTTTCGCAACTCCATCTTAACTGAAAAAACACCCTCTAGTGCTGCACTTACCCTCTACCCACACACAAAACTGAAAAGAAGTGAGAGCTTCCAGAACCTGTCTGACTTTAAGTCAGGTTTCTCAGTCAGATCTTTTGGAATGCTGGGATCTGCCCAGGGACATCCTAATTCCTGGACATCAGCATCATGTCTTTCTGAGGCCACCTTGAATCCTTTTCCAGCTCTTAAGTTTCCCATCAGAAGCCCACTCTTCTGCCTGCTGAGTGGGAAGCATCTTTAGAAATCCACACCTGTCCCACTTGAAAACCGTAGCAATGCCAGGTGGCTGTGATCTGAGAGGGTGGTAGATCTCATATCTCTCGGTATCAACAGTCCCCACTAGCACATAATTATTGGCTCCACGTACTCACAAATTACTAACAAAGTTGACCCACCTTAGATGGGGCAACAAATGGCTCTAGAATCTATTCACAAAACAGTCACTCCATTAGCATCTCCCTCCCTATACTCCTTTACCATAGAGGCTTTAGCAGCCTCCTCTCAGGCCTCACAAGAGTCAAAACCACCCATGTTGGCCATAAATTGCTCCGGAGATTCTGGTGGAAATGGCCTGGTGCTTCACAAAGAGCAGCCATTGCTGGCCACAGACTTGCTTTCTGGAAATGGAGGCTCTCACAGCCCCTGAACTGAACACCTTTCGTAGCTGGCTTCACATTTTGCTTTCAGTCGTGGAGGCAGCACCTTTCAGGCTTGCTTCACCACAGAGGCCTCCTCATTGAAAAGATAACGGTACTTGCAGTACAGAGCAAAACGTGGACCTTCCAGCATATGTCATTAACAGGAGGAAGTGTTTTCCCCTGTCCTCAGTTCGATACAGTGGTTCTGGAAAAGGTCACGTTTTTTCTAGACCCATTGGCTCCTCGGGGAACTTATTAAGATCACCTGAGTGGCCAGGAGAGTCTATATATTTTATGGGTAATATGCTATGAGTACTCCTGATGGAGTCCACTGGAGAGCTGCTGCTTTCTATCCCTAAAATGCCCATCCCTGTTCAAAGATGAAACCCAAGCATATACATATGAGAGAAAATAAACTTTAAAATAAAGTCTATGACAAAAGACAAGGACCCAGCAACTTCATTTCTGGATATTTATCTGAAGAATTCCAAAATACTAATTCAAAAAGATATCTGCAACCCTATGTTCATTGCAGCATTATTTACAAGATAGGGAAGCAACCTTAATGCCCATCAATAGATAACTGGATAAAAAGAAGTGGTATATATATACAATGGAATATTACTCAGCCATTAAAAAAAAAATGAAATTTCACCATTTGCATCAACATGGATCTAGAAGGTTTTGTGCTAAGTGAAATAAGTTAGAGAAAGCCAAATACCATACGATTTCACTTATATGTGGAATCAAAGAAAATAATGAACAAAACAGAAACAAACTTAGATACACAGAACAAACTGATGGTTGCCAGTGGGAGAAGGGTTGGGATATAAGTGAAAAAGAGGAAGGGATTAAGATATGCAAATTGCCAGTTATAAAAATGGTCATGGGGATGTA
This sequence comes from Pteropus alecto, assembly GCF_000325575.1. NCBI lineage: Eukaryota > Metazoa > Chordata > Mammalia > Chiroptera > Pteropodidae > Pteropus > Pteropus alecto. Next base: position 92,154 of record NW_006441398.1, read on the forward strand.
AAGTTCAGCATAGGGAATATAGTCAATAATATTGTAATAACTGTTGTCAGATGGGTATTAGACTTAACAGGTTGATCACTTCCTAAGTTATATAAATGTCTAATCACTATGTTGTACACCAAAAACTAATATAATATTGTATGTAGACTATAATTAAAGAATAAGTTACATTAAAAAACAACATCATCAGCCTGATGAGCCAAATTCCCAGCAGTTGTGCTAGTACTAGACAATGCCCTGGCCAACAGTCAAGCTCGTCTGCACATATTTCTACAGATTATTAGGCCATTCCCAATGGTCTACTTATCTGGGTCCGCCAATAACAAGAACAACTTCTTAGCCAAGGTCACCCCCTTAGAGGTAACTTTTCTCACAGTTACCCAACTACAAATCAAGGCCGTACATGTCTCTGCACATATGAAACCTCAAACTTTAGAGTCTCATTTCAATGCTCGAGCCAATAAATTGACTCAGGTTTCTGAGACATAAGTATACCATACCTATACCATACCCCAGACCTGATGCTATAACCTTGGCCTACTGGGCCCATAAAATTATCAAACAATTGAAAGACCTCTGCCTTAAAGGTCTAGATAGAATGCCAGGGATCGACCTCTGCCTTGGTTAACTTAGGAACAAATGCACCTTATCCCACATTAAAAAAAAAAATTTTAAAAAAATTAAAAAACCACCACTGGCAGTAAAATCAATAGGCTTATTCCCCAGACTGAGGGTGGGGTCCCCACAGCTGATGGCAAATAAATTTTATAAGGCCCCTCACTCCTCTACAGGGGCTACTCACTACGCTCTGACCATGACAGATACTTGTAAAGGCATAGTCCTCACCTGTGCCACCAGGCATGCTCCTTCTGAAGCCAAAATACAAGAACTCACCAAAAAATTTATCACCTTCAGTGCTCTGACATTTTCGTTGTGGTCAATTCATTTCTCAAAATACGTAACACTGGGCTCTTGAAAAAGAAAAAGGTATACAATAGAACTTTTACCTCTTTCATGACCTCAGGCTACAGCCTTCATACTAGAATGGCTTGCTTACACAAACGGTACTAACACTACAAAATTGATAGGTGAATTTCTGTATGGTTCTTCCTTCTGTTAGAGGGATTAGACTTAACCTCCAGGCTTCAGTGCCCATTACTTCGTTGTGATCACCTACCTTAATAGCACCTTATAAATAGAGGCTTTCCTATACCAGACATTTCTGTCAAAATTATCACTCCTACAGACCTTTAGTTTATTGTAATACTGCCCACTAGCCATCCTATGTACCCTGGGTGCTAATACATCATTTTGGGACCCACCTTCCAAACACCCTCTGGGCCATCTCAATGTAAATGTGCTATTTTCCTACCAATTGCACTCACTTGTCACTGGCACTTCCCCTGGGGACACAAACTCATATATTATTGATGCTAATCAAGAAATGTCTGAAATACTCTAAACACATGCAGCAGACAGCTAATATTTTAGATAATTTCCATGAAGGGAAACCCTGCAGCCGTGGTAGCTGATGGCCACTTGACTTTGGACTGTTTGTTAGCAGCCAGGGAGAGTTCTGTGCCCCTAAACAGCCTGCTTGCTGCATGTGTAGTAGGCTCCACTGGCAAGGAGTCATCAACAAATGAGAGAACAAATTAGAATAACCAATATGTTAATAAAGTAACTGAACAGAGCTCAGGAACCACACTGACATATTTGGCGGAGGGTGGGGAGTGTCTCTCCTGGAATGACAAATGCTTTTTCAAGCCTTCTTCATTTTAAACATGTAGCCAGTGCTTTTCACATGGCTTTTAAAATTCATATTCAAATTCATCTGAATGGATGTGGATAATTCAGCCAATAATCAAATATCAAGGGTGAATTTTAATAATGTCACTCCTTTTTTACATTTGACTGGTATCTGTCTTTAGATATCCACGTATCTTCCTTGCCTGGCCCACAACTGGAAGCCAAGCTAACAAGGCTCACACATGCCCCTTTTCCTTTTGTGCCAACAGAATGGAGGGCCAAACCTTGAAACCCACCAGCCTCGACTCCTAGACAAAATATAGGCCCAACATTATTATTACCTAAAATCTGCAGTTTACATTAAGGCTCATTCTTTGTGACATCAAATGTGTGATGTCATGTGTCCACCATTCCAACATCACACAGAATAGATTCGCTAGCCTTAAAATCTCCTGTGCTTCATTTACTCCCTACTCACCTACCCCTCCCCATCCCCCAAACCCCTGGCATCCACTGATATTTTATTATCTCCATAGTTTTGCCTTTTCCAGAATATAATTGGAATCATGCAGAATGTAGCCTCTGCAATGGGAATTTTTTCACTTAGCAATATGCATTTAATGTCCCACCATGTCTCATCTTGATAGTTAATTTCTTTTTATCAGTGAATAACATTCCCTTGTTTGGATGCACCACAATCTGTACATTCACCTATGGAGGCGCCTCTTGATTGCTTCTAGTTTGGGGTGGATATGACTGAAACTTCCATACACATTTGTGTGCAGATTTTTGTGTGGACATGTTTTCTACTCATTTGGGTAAATATCTAGAGGTACAACTGATGGATCATACAGTAAGACTATATCTAGTTTTGTAAGAAACTACTACCCTGTCTTAGAAAGTGACTATTCCATTTGCATTCCCATCAGCAGTGAACAAGAGTTTCTGTTGCTCCATAAGAATTTTGTATGTCAATTATTTTTGCATTTTAGCCATTCCAATGGGTGTGTTGTGATAGCTCACTGTACTATTAATTTGCAGTTCCCTGATGACATATGATATCATCTTTTTCATATGTTGATTTGCCATCTGTCTGTCTTCTTGGGTGAAGTGTCACAGATACTTTGCCCATTTTTTAATTGGGTTTGTAAAAATAATAATAATACAAATGGAGCCACTTTAAGATGGAGTCAGAGCTGTCATCTTAGAGGAACTGCCTTGCATGGCTTATGCCTCAAACCTTTGGAATGTTAAAACAGGGCAAAATTTGGACTGGACCTAAAGCAACCTTGTGTCCCAAAGCACTGTTTGCAAAGATAACAAGAAAGCAGATATTATAACTACTGGACTGATGACTGTTGGACTGAAAATTTAAAACATTGTTTAGCAGGAACCTCGCCATGCTCGCTTCTCTGCACCAGTAGCCAGGCCTCCCTTCTATGGACGATCAGTGATTCCCAAATAGCTATTCTTTTTTATCTCAGATAAATGCTTGTTGCCTCTCATTCTGGCCTTTTGTTTTTAGGTTAACAGGTTTTCTTCTTGTTGAGTTTTAATGATTCTTTCTATATTTTGGAGACCAGTCTTTTACCAGATATGTTTTGCACATATTTTCTTCCAGTCTCCTTCTTGTGTTTTCATTCTCCTAAGTGTCTATGCAAAACAGAAATTTTTACTTTAAATGAGATCTACCTCATCATTTTCTTTCATGGCTCCTGCTTTTGATCTTGTATCTTAAACCTCATCATCATACCCAAGCTTTTCTCCCATGTTATCCTCTGGATGTTTAATAGTTTTGCATAAAGAAAAAAACAAAAGAACCAAGCTCATAGATACAGAGAAGAGACTGGCGATCGCCAGTGATAGGGAGTGGGGAGGATGGGCAAAATGAGTGAGGAGGGTTAAAAGGGACAAATTTCCAGTTATAAAAGAAAGAAATCATGGTGATGTCATATGCAGCATGGCAACTATAGCTATAATACTGTATTGCATATTTGAAAGTTGTTAAGAATAAATCTTAAAGGTTCTCATTGTAAGATAAAAAATTCTATAACTATGTGGTAACTAGACTTATGTGGTGATCATTTCACAATATATACAAATATCAAATTATTATGTTGGACACTTGAAACTAATATAATGTTGTATGTTGTGCCTCTATTAAAAAGTTAAATTATCAAAATAAAGTTTTAAAAAATTCAATTCAACTATATGATATCTATAGGATATATACTTTAGATTCAAAGATACAAATAGACAAAGTAAAATAATGGTAATTGTAAATAGCAACCATGAGAAAGCTGAAGTGACTACACTAATATCAGGCAAAAAAAAACTCTGAAACAAAAAAATATATACTAGATAATGAGGGACATTATATCATGATAAAGAGCTCAATTCATCAAGAAGGTAGAAATATATACACCTAATAACAGTACCAAAATACATGAAGCAAAAATTGACAGAAAAGAAGAGAGAAACAAACAATTCAACAAGAATAGCTGAAGGTTTCAATATCTTTTGTCAATACTATGTACAAGAACTAGGCAGAATATCAACAAGAAAATGAAAAACTTGAAAAACACAATAAGGTAAGTAGACATATCTGTAGGACATTCAACCCAACAAAAACATTATATATTCTTAAGTGTACATAGAACTTTCTCCAGGGAATACCTTATGCTAGGCAAAAAACAAACCACGATAATTGCAAAGTCTAAGAATAATACAAAGTATGGTCTCTGATCACCATGGAATGAAATTAAAAATTAAACAAATTGGAAAAAGATTGGGGAAACTCACAAATACAATTGGAAAAAGAAGCTATGATTCAAATGGAAAGGAAAACAAAACCCCTAAATGTTGCCTATAAGAGACTCACTTCAGATTAAAAGACACACACAGACTACAAGGAAGGGGATGGAAAAAGATATTGCTTTGATGGACCTAGAGGGTATTTAAGTCAGAGAAAGATAAAAACTATATGATTTCACTTATATGTGGAATCTAAGGAATAAAAAGAACAAACTAATCAAAAACAGACTCACAACTATAGTGGACAATTTGGTGATGGAGAGAGGGGAGGGGGATGGGAGAATGGGGTGAAGGGTTAGAGAAGTACAAATTAGTAGCTGAAGGATACAGGGATGGGGAGCACAGCATAGGGAATGCAATTAGCATTAATACAATTGGCTAGGTGGAGGGGCAGGGGAGGGAGGGAACAATTGGGGTCATTTTACTAATTATATAGATGTCTAATCAATGTACTGTATACTTGAAACATTAAAAATTTTTAAAAAGATGCTAAAATGATGCTATCATTCATTTAATTAGACTTTATATATTGTCTTTAAAAGTGTAAAAATATTTTGATATCTGCTAAAAAAAAGGTGTAAATGTTGACTGTTATGTCAACTGCTATAAAATTCGTTTGTAAACAAAGTTTTTTTCCATGAAAGTGTTTATTTGCTGCTTGTACTTATTGCTTGCTTGAAATAATAAAGGTCCATTGTGACATTAAAAAAAAAAAGAAATCATAAGACATTTCAGGCCAAAATCTATTACAAATATGAATGCAAAATCTTAAATAAATAGTGAAAATGGAGCCAGACTCATTATCACATAAATGAGATCTTTTGCAAGTGTGTTTGTGAACAAGGATCAAAGTTCCATGAGTGGCCTTGCAGCGTTATCCCCAGACCATAACCTGGGGAGGACCACTGACCCTCTGGTCCTAGTGTGGCCTGGCCTGGGTACCTCTCTTGCTCAGGACAAAGGCATTGCTCCATCTGGACCCTGAGTCTGCAATTCCCTGTGCACACCTGTGACCCTGCACTGGGAAGCAGCTGTGAGAAACAACATTGCCAACTGGGAACAAGTCCTACTTAATGCAGGAAAAGATTACAGCCAGCTTGGGCCTCCCCTCAGACCTCCTTTGCAGACCACCCCCTAGTTATCTCTTCATCTAGCTGTTCATCTGCATCTTTCATCATATCCTTTAGTAAAGTGGTAAACTAAAATGTTTCCCTAAGGTCTGTGAGCTAAGTTCTGTAAACTAAAATGTTTCCCTAAGTTCTGTGAGCTGCTCTAGCAAATCGGCCGAACTCAAGAAGTTGGTTATGAGAACCAAGTCAGACAGAAGTTTGAGTAACCTGGAGAACTAAGACTTGCGATTGGCACTCTTGTGGGACTGAGATCTTGACCTGTAGGACATGACACTATCTCTGATGCATAGCGTTATGATTAAGTTGTAGGACACCAGCTGGTGTCACAGAGAATTGCTTCTTGTGGTGACCAGAGATGTGTTTAAACTGAAATGTTCTGAGTGAAAGTGAAGAAGACACATAAGAGAGAAGAAGTGGGCTTTACCAACACATCAGCAGTCAAACATTAAAACATGGAGTCAGATAGCTCTGGTTTCTCTTCTGCATTGTAAGGAGCTCACCAGAAAAAAAAGCAAACGAATTTAAAGTCAACAATTCTTAGAGCTATCAAAGAATCACGGTCACAGGGGCAAACTGCTGTCTCCAAAATTGGAAAGAAAAACAGGAAAATAAACAATTTAAAATATGCCCATGATATTCGGCTCTTAACAAGTCCTCTCCTCAAAGACGCTGTTTCACCAGAGCCTGACTGACTGGGATTTTGCCAGCACCAAACCGACGCGGGGAGGGAAATTGCCAAGTCAAGTCCCCTGCAGCCTTTCTGCCTGACCTAACTGGAGGCTGGGGACAGAAACTTAGAAACACTTGTGAGGTTCATAAGCTATTTGTCCTCCTGACAGCAAGTATGTGGTGTGTTTTCCAAACCACTTCTCCACCTCTCTGACACCACCTGGGTGGCCTATGATTCAGTTCAGTTCCACCACTAACCTCAGCTAACAGCAGACTCCAGAGCTTAAGGGGCTCAGTCCCACAAACTGCCCACACATCAGATGCCAGCTGCAAATGGAGGCTCAGGCCACACGCATTTCTTTATGGTCAACTACAAATATGTAGGTTCCCAGGACACCCCCTTGTGTTTGTTAATTTGCTAAAACAATGATCAGAACTAACAAAAGAGCAATTTACTTACAATTATCAGTTTATTGTAAAATAAATGTCAGGAACAGCCAGAGAAGGGTGCTCAGGGCAAAGTGGGAGCGTCTACGCCCTCTCCAGATGAAACAGCCTCCCTGCACACTGATGTGTTCACCAACTCAGGTGTCTCTCAATCCCAAGGTCCAAGGATTTGGATGGTGTTTCTTCACCTAGGCGTGGCTGACTGAATCATTGACCACTGGTGAAAAACTCATCTCTAGCCCTCTCCTCTCCCCAGAGGCAGGGGCTTAGCTGAAACTTCTAAGCCTCTCATCAAAGCTTGGTTCCCTTGGTGACCAAGCCCCATCCTGAAGCCACTGAGGGGCCTGCAAACAGTCACCTCATTAGAACATAAGATGCTTCCATCACCTTATCACTCAGAAAGTCCAAGGGCTTTAGGAGGTATTTGCTAGGAACCATGGACAAGGATCTAACATCTTTCTTATTATACCACAGAAGGTCCCAGGCCGGAACACAGGCTCATTAAAATACTGAGACCAAATCACAGGACTACAGAACACTTCCCTTCCACCCACGACACAGCACTACACCAACAGCACTCCTGC
>NW_006441398.1:99738-119802 GCF_000325575.1 Pteropus alecto
ACTAAAGGCCTACTCACCTCGGCTCCTTTCTCACAGTACATCATGTCCGGCATTCAACAAAGAAAACTACAAGTCATACTAACAGAATTAAAGACACAGTTTGAAGAGATAGGACAAGCAAAAGAACATAATTCAGATGTAGCAGATACCTTGGAACTATCAGACCAAAATTTTAAAGCAACAATGATTAATGTGCTAAAAGAAATAATAGACAACATGCAAGAACAGAGAGGTAATGTAGGCAGAGATGGAAACTCTAAGAAAGAACCAACCCAACGAGAAATGCAAGAAATAAAAAATCTTAAAACAACAGAACAGAAATGAATAATTCCTTTTTTGGCGGGGTGAGGGCTCATCGGCACTGGGGAAATGTGTGAAGAAAAAAATCAGTGATCTTGAGGAATTGTGAATACAACCTTCCAAAACCGAAATGCACAGAAGTGAAAAGAACAAAAAAGACGAAACAGAAATCCAAGACAATAGATAGGGACCACCATAGATAGAGACGATTACAAAAGGTGCAACATACACATAGTGGGACTATATATGGGAGAATAAAGTTTTTTGTTTTTTTTTTTACAAAAACATAATAAATATGCAAAGCAATAATGACTGAGGATTTTCTCCAAAATTAATAACGCCAAACCACAGATCCAGGAAGCTCACAGGTCATCAAACAAAAGAAAAAACAAAAAACGCACACCTAGAAATATGATATTCAAACTTGAGAACAATCAGTGATGAAGAGAACATCTTGAAAGAGGCTGGGGTGTGTGGGGAACTTAGTAAAGAGAAGCAAGGATAAGAATGAAATCAGACTTCTTCTCAGAAACTATGCAAGCAGGAAGAGTGCCTTGTGAAATAGTTAAGAAACATCGCCCAACTAGATTTGTGTGTAAAGCAAAACCATCTTTCAAAAAGTAAGGGAGAAGTGAAGACTTTCTGAGACAAACAAAAATGAGGGAATTTGTCACCAGTATACCTGCTTTGTAAGAAAAGTTTTTTTTAAATTGTCTGAAAAAAGGTAATGATAAAGACAGGTACAGTGTTAGAGAAGGAATAAATGAAGGTAAAATAAAATGATTTGTTTTTGTTATTTTTATTTAATCTGACAGATAATACTATGTCCAAAGGCACAATAAGAACAATGTATTTAGTGATTATTGCTTATAGATAAATGAAATGAATGACAGCAATGTTACAAGGGACAGGGAGGCAGAGACTGAAAATACAGGTTTTCTCAATGGCCACAAATTACACTCTGAGTGCACTCACACTGTGGATCAAAATTCCTGTGTCTAGAAACAGGCCCTAGGGAACCACAACTAAAACCTGAGAAAGATCTTCACTCCCCTCTCCCCCATGTGCACGTGCACCCCAGCTTTCCTGGGCTGCGGCTGCTTCAGTGTAAAGGCTCCTCCACAGTGGGTGTGAGTAGGTAGGACACCTGCAGGGGGAGTGTCCCCAGGGAGAACCACTGGGCCTTCAAGTGCTTCCTTTTGTGGGTCAAGGGGGCCTTAGCTTTGGCCACTGACCTCAGGCTTCTGCTCCCCACTGCAGTTGCTTTGGGCAGCCATAGATAGATTAAATGACAAAAACTCGGTGTTTAAATAACCCACCAAAATCACACAAACCCAGAGATTATGTGGAAAGGAAGGAAGAAAAAGGGTTTTTCACTAGTTCAATTTAAAAAAATCCCTAATATCTATAGTCTTTTCAGAGAAAAAGATGTCAGTTAATTATATTTCCATGGTAAGTAATGGTTTGTAAATGATCATACTTGAACGCTTCTGCTCTCCAAGTCTAAACCTGGAATTTCATTTGAAAACACCCAAAGTGAAAAACAGACCTCAGAACTTACTACACGTGCTCAGGTGAAGAAAGAATGATAGAATAGTTCCACTCAAATGCGTGTACCCCTGGAACATTTTGTTATTTCTAAAAGTTACCTCTTCCTTGCCTGTTTGGAACTATTTTATACTGTCTTTCCAGCTCTGTTAATTAAATGTATTTTACCACTAATGAAAAAGACAAATAAGTCTTTTCAGGTGACAAACCCCGGGAGGGGCCTTGCTGACAGGACAAAACACCCAGGAAAGTTTCAAGGAGGACCCTCCACCCAAAGGACTTCCCACATGACGTCTGTGCCCAGGGGAGGTCCTGTGGGGAGAGGCGCAAAGATTTCAAGCAACGGATTTCTAGTTTTCCAAGTAGTTATTCCTAGCTCTTGTCCCAAGTAAAATATCCACGGACAAAAAAAATAAACGAATAAACAAATCTTTGAAAAGAGCCATCCATGGCTCTGTGGAAAAATGATAAACAAATCATTGAAAATGATGCTGTGAATTGGGGAGAGGAAGTTGGCGTTTAGGAACGCGGGGAGGGATCTGGAAATTCACAAATTTATTTCCAGTTCGGAGAAGAGCTATGCTGGGGGGACAGGGTCGTGGATCTGAGACCCTGCTTTCCAAACATTTGGAAAACTCAGGAGAAAGGAGGGCTGGGGACCCAACAGACCACAGCTCCTCCCATGTACGAACCTGCAGACCGAGTCACGACTGTCCCCCAGTAACCCTCTTCGTGGTCACGGAACCGTCTGGGGAGACGTAGGGCCGAGGGCGCAGAGCTGCCCAGAGAGGCTCCGGGGCCGGAGTCGCCGCGCGCAGCGACGGGACAGCACGCCCGGGGTCCCGGCTGCCGGCCTTGTCCCCACGCTGCGGGCTGGAGGGGACTGAGGTCTCAGCGGAGCCCCCGGGAGACGCGGCTCCGCAGAGTCCTGACTTGACCACGGGGAGGCCCGGGTCCCGCCACAGTCGGTTCAGACCAGCCCCTCGTCCCCGTCCTGGAACACCCGACGCCCATACTCACCGTTTCTCGGGTCTGGGGTCCTCCGGCGTTGTCCCTTCGGCTCCCGCGGATGGCGAACGTTACGCCATGGATCTGCGGCAGGGACACCTGGACCGTTACCCTCAGGTGAAACGCGAGTGCGACCAGGAACATCCACGTGGTTTGCGGAGTGTGGCCCCACCCACCTTCCCTGCTGTCTCCCTGATTGGACAGTTCGTAAAGACCCGCCTCCCCGCCCCCACCCCACCCCGTTTCCCTGAGTGACGACCCGGAGAGGTTAGAGGGTTGAGCAGAACCAGCCTGTCTCCTCCACCGACGTTTGCCTTTAAACAAAACTTGTTCCTGGTCCTAGAGGTGTCTTCCTGTAGCCTATGCTGAACGCCGGACACAGGTGTGCGCAGCCTGTTTTTTCAGCCTGTTTCCAGATGGAGAGACACTCTTGTCCTGAGCAAGAGGGGCACCCAGGCTAGGCCAGACTGGGACCAGGGGACCTGGAGTTCTCCACGGGTCAGCGGTTGGCAGAGGCTGCGAGGCCACTCGTGGAACTATGACTATGAACTCACCATATGCAACGAAGATTCTGGCGCCATTTCGATCTTTGCTTACAGTGCTGAGGCTTCCACCCATCCCTTCCCCACCTCCGGACATGCAGTCTTTTAGCGAAGGAATCCTCAAGGTCTTGGCTCTGCTGGGAAGTTGGAACCTGGAAGCCCTCACCTGGACACAATGGCTCTTTACACCCAACCATAAGCTATGAGATGCGTTCAATAAAACTCTCGGGTATACATTTTACAGATCAAGGAAATTTATTTTAGATAGTTTTTCAGTGTGTGCCTAGAGATTTTGAGACGTAAAAGGCTATGATATCCCTAAGGCAACTGAATTCCTATTATCATCAATATAAGAAAAAACAATAAAGGTTTTGGAAATGTGGGATGCACCTGAAAACTCAATCACATTGATTCAAACTTATGTTGATTCAAAACTCCTAATGCATCTATTTATTTGAGCTTTATTGAGATAGAATACACATACCATACAACGCATCCTTTAATGGGTACAATTCAGTGTTTTTTAGTGTATTCACAGATACGTGCAATGAGCACTGCAATTTTTGAACATTTTTGTTGCCTCAAAAAGAAACAAATTCTAGGGCCATTCGTTTCTCCATTCACAGTCAGTAGATATTTAAGTCTTGTTTTATTAAGTTAGTAAGCACATCTGATAAATATGCAACAGCTGGGATCGCTGTAGCCAATAGGAATGTGGCCATGACACAGGTTCTGCCCCTGCTTCTATCACTTTCTCGTTTAAATTCATAGCCTCCTGCTCAGAGTATTTTTCCAGAGTGGGATATGCATGGATTTCTGAAGACATTTCTGAGGAAGGAGGCACAGAGTAGACTTGAGTTGGGAAACAAAGAGCTGGAAATGGGCCGTGGAGGCGATGGAAGGAAATGATGCTGACGCCCATGACTGAGGACAGATCCCAGGCAGATCCCACTTGGGATGCAACTTTATGTCTCAGAGCCACAGCGCGTCCAGAGATCTGTCCCAGGAACCTGATTTAAACTCCAGGACAGATTCTGGGAGCCCTCCCACTTCACTCCTAGTTACATGAATGAGATGAGAGCAGTGCAATCCTACAGGATGTTTCCTTAATTAAGACAGGGCTGCAAGAAAGGCCTGGTGGGGACTGAATTCTTCATCACAGACTTTTGGTTCTTCCCAATAAGGATCCCACATTGGTGGAAAGAAGTGGTGAAAACATAGAAATCAAGGTTCGGGAGAGCTTAACATTCTCCCAGGATAGGTTAGCAATTGTGTTCCTTGTTTTCTATTAAACACACACACACACACACACACACACACACACACACACACACACTCGAGTCATGCACTGCAAAACAACATTTTAAGTCACTAATGAACATATAGCCTAGGTGTGTAGTAGGACATGCCACCTAGTTCTGTGTAAGTGCACTCTGACATCTAGATGATGACAAAATCACCTACCAATGCATTTCTCAGATCTATTCTTGTCATCAAGTGGCACGTGACTGTGTCTGTGTGTGTATATATATGAAATATTTGCAGTTATTTGTGAGTTTCCCCAAATATATAGTAATATCACCATCAAAAGATGAAAAACATGCCATCACCCCAACAGAATATGCTGTGGTGCCCATTTGAACAAAACCTGTCCAATATGTAAGTTAAACACAAAAAAAAAAAATGGAAAAGATTGAATTCCTTTTCTCTTGATTATAACTCATAGCTATTACTTCCGTTTCCCACTCTTTCACGTATGCTGGATGTCTAAGCATATGGAAATGAAACTTGAGCAAAATGGGCTGTGGGGCTTTTGCGGATCATTGAAACAAAAGACTTTCAGCCACTCCTACAATAAAAGATGTTGAAAATCTGTCATATCTATTTTTATATGCAATTAGGATATTACTCAAAATAATACCCTCTCTCTACAGCTCACCCCACTTATTCCTTGGATGACTGCCTCTAAACATCTCTACCTGATGTTTTCACAGGTCTCTTTTTTTAATTCAAAATCTATTCACGAAATATCAGTCAGAGGGAGGGATGAAAAACAAAGGACCAAATGTGAAAATAATAATTCACACAAAACTAGATTCTTTCATAAACTTGCCATACATCAAATTTATTCCAATTATTTATTAGTATGGAAAATAGAAAAAAGGCTCTTATATCTATCACCACCACCACCACCCCCAAAAAAAACTTTGTCAGTAAGAAAAGTAAAATATATATAGTGGACTAGGCATAGAAAGGACTTCCACAAGGCCACTCAGAAAAGCCAAATACCAAACTGTCATTTTTCAATGGTCCCTTAATACAGAACGAATAAAACATTATTTAAAAATTTAACCTAACTGCATATGAGAAATGCAGTTCAATTCACCCATGGATCTAACAGGCTTCAAAATGGTGAGAAAATATTATTAAATGTTTTAAGGAAAAAGCACTACCTTTTAATCTTATGTACTATTGTTGAAAGACAACTCTTAGCATTATGTCACTTGAATATTCATTTCTGAAAGTAATTAGTAGAAATCTATACTCCAACGATGCCCTTTTAAAAAATGTTCAATAAGCACAATATATTTAGGACTTTAATAAGAATTCTTTCATGTTGAAAGTTTTCTGGCATACCATATACATGAATTAATTTCTATCAAGCTTTCTCATTTTACTTACATTTTTATTATCTTCCATGGGAATTTTCACATGTAATGGTGTGGGCCAATTCAAGTCTTTCCCATGCCGTTTACACTGAAGAGATTTTATCCAGTGAATCACTTCACACTTTCAAAAGGAGCTAGGATAACTGAAGTCTTTCCCAAATTCTGCACATTGCATTGTCATGTCTTCGAAAGGTTGTGAGAAATGAAGCCTTTTCCAAACTCCTTATATTCATAGGGTTTCTCTCCAGTATGGGTTCTTTCATGTGTTCGAAGTGAATTTGAACAACTGAAAGCTTTCCCACATTCCCTACATTTATAGGGTTTCTCTCCATTGTGACTTCTTTCATGTTTTTCAAACCAGGGTGGATAACTGAAGGCTTTACCACATTCTCAACACTGATCTGGCTTCCCTCAATATTTTTTGAAACTCATATGCTTTTTGTCCAGTGTGACGCCTGATGTGCCTACTAAGGGATGAAAGATGCATGAAGACTTTTCCACATGCACTGTGTTCACATGGTATTACTCTTGTAGTTTCCTTCTTCAGACTGAGATTTGAAATAAGGCTGAAGTTTTCTGCACACTTGACCAACCTCTTTCACAGCACAGACTGTTCCACTGGACTTCTGTTATAAAAAATAAAAACAAAAATAAGCACGGTATTAATGATTTCTTTACTAATGATTTTATATTCATTATATTTATTATGATTTATAGGAAAAGTATAGGTATTCTGTCTTACTTGAATAGCCTGAAATTAAATATACTGAATGCTCTCCAAGAAGACTTCACCCTTGCTATTATCAAACTGTGATATTCATATGTGGGATTTATTAATGCTATTTCTAATTGAACTATTTGGCAAACATGTATGTTACATCTTTTTAAAGTATTTTGGTAAAAATTTTCTAAGAAAAAATACATTTGAAGCAGGGTTTATTTTTATTTGTTTGCTTGATTCTTTTTAAATTTTGATAACATACTAGAATTCTCACATAATACATTTCTCTCTACTGTGTGACTCACCTTCATTTTCTCCCATGGTTTTTGTACTGATCTTCAATGTTAAGATCTTCCCATTCCTTTCCTAAAATGCAGACCCAGAAAAATGATTCCAAAGCATTAGAATTATAGAAAAATTATCAGCTTCTAGATCCATGATGAGCTGTGACCATGCCCAGGCTATTTACCAGCATCCTCCCTTTCCACATTCCACCTCTTGGAACAATGTTGATAAGCAAGAAACACTTGTTCCTTAATTGACAATTGAAGGAAAGTCATCATTCTTACCCACTGAGGCCAGGTTCCTGAAGGTTTCCCACATCACATCTCTGTAGAGTTTCTTCTGTGAAGGATCCAGTAAGGCCCACTACTCCGGGTGGGGGGGAGCAGTTCACAGCCACATCCTCCCACTATGTCCTAAAACACCCCAAATTTATATACAGTAGGATGTGTGAGACTGACAGCACTGGACACCTAGACTCCATTTATTTTTTTTTATAAATGTGGTTGTAAATAAACTTTGATGTAAAGAACTGCATAGGGCAGAGGTGCTAGAAACTAGCACACAGCCCTAATTACCATCTTAGACTCCATTTATAAGAAGGTTAAGTATGATTCTGTCAACTCCAAACATTTATTCTATGATTTGATCATCAGAGATTTACTCTCTGTCCGCACTAACTTTCTCATAAATATAACACTATCATGAACACATGGAAATGATTTACACATTGTCACCATGATCACATTACATCTTATTTCTCTCTGATGTCAGGGTCCTGAACATGTAGGGAAAAACTATAAAGGTAAAATATATATCATCATTTCAAGACCATCGATTGTGAAAAAAAATTATTTCACCTTCAGCACTCCATGAGGCAGAGGGTAAAACCTTCATAAGGGTTTAATAAATAAAACATAGTGAAGAACTGGAAGCTTTTCCTTCTATTGGTATAATACACCACACTAGCACATGATCATCTCAACTGTACAGAATATGCAAATGATAAAATTCAATACTCTCTCATGATTAAAAAAAAAACACTCAATAAACAAGGAACGGAAGGAAACTACTTCAACGTAATAAAAGCTATATATGAAAAGACCACAGTGAACATCATACTCAATGGTAAAAGACTAAAAGCTTTTCCTCTAAGATCAGGAACAAGACAAGGATGCCCTCTTTCATCAATTGTACTCACCATAGTACTGAAAATCCTAGCCAGAACAATGAGGCAAGAAAAAGAAATAAAAGGCATTTAAATTGGAAAAGAAAATATAAAATCATCTCTGTATACAGACATGATTTTATATGTAGAAAACTCTAAAGATTGCACATGAAAAAAACCGTTAGAATGAATATTCAACAAATTTGCAGAATACAAAATTACCACGCAAAAATCATTGTGTTTTTATACACTAACAATGAACAACTAATTCAAAAGTGAAGTTAAGAAAATTATTTAATTTACAATAGCATCGAGAAGAATATGATATTTAGAAATAAACTTAACCAAGGGAGCAAAAGACCTGTACACTGAAAACTACAAGAGTTGCTGAAAGAGACTGAAGAAGATACCAATAAATGGAAAGACAACCTGTGTTCATTAATACTAGGATGTCATACTACCAAAATTGACCTACAGAGTCAATGCAATCCCAACAATGTTTTTAGCAAAAAGAGAAAAAAAAAATCCATTCTAAAATTCATATGGAATCTCTAGGTACCCTGAATAGCCAAACCAATCTTTAAAAAGAAAAATAAAGTTAGAGACCTTACACTTCCTGATTTCAAAACTTACTCAAAGCTCCAGTAATCAAAACAGTGTGGCACTGACATAAGGACAGACGTGTAGAGGAGAGAGACTTAGAAAAATCTGCAGGCACATCCGGTCACCAGGGAATTTCAGGGAGGGCACTGTGAACTCAGCCACAGTCTCACATAGGGCCTGGTAGTTGGAAACACCAAAAACACATCACAGGGGGAGTTAAGAAATATTTGGCGGGTGGGGCCCTTCTATAGCCAAGCACCAGTCATTACCACTTGTGGTAGTAGAGTGACTTTCCTGGGCCTCCTGCTTAGCCTGAACTAGTCCTCCCCTTCAGAGAGGAACTCAAAAACATTTGGGGAAGGTCCATCCTAAAAGCAGAACCCCCAAGACATCAGGTGTCCAGATGTCTTCACAAGCCTTCCTGTCTGGCCCAAGTCAGTCCCAACTTCTGGTGGAGGACTAAGAAAACTCTACCCCTAAAAGTACAGTAAAGTGGAGGCACTTCCAATGCTTGAAACCTGTTATGTGTTGAATTGTCTCACCCTAAAATTCCCATGTTGAAGTTTTAACCCCCAGTACTTGATAATGCGATCTTATTTAGAAACAGGATTATTGCCGATATAAATAGTTAAGATGAGGTCACTGGGGTCAGCCCTAATCCATTATGACCGGTATCTTTATAAATAGGAAAAAATTGGACAAACTCACATACAAGAACAGATTCTCACTCACAGACTCCAGAAGGAACCAACCCCGAGGACACATTGAGCTGAGACTTCTAGCCTCCAGAACCACGAGACAAATTTCTGTTGTTTAAGAAGTCCAATTTGGAGTACAGCTGACCCTTGAATGACATGGAGTTAGGGGCATTGACCCTCCACGCAGTCAAAAACCCATGTATAATTTTTGACTCCCCAAAAACTTAACTACTAAAAGCCTACTGTTGATCAGAAGCCTTTCCAATAACATAAACAGTCAATGAACACATATTTGGCATATGTATTATATGCAGTATTCTTACAATAAAGTAAGCTAGAGAAAAGAAAATGGTGAGAAATTCGTAAGGAAGTAAAAACATATTTACGGTATTATTGAAAAAATCTGCATATAAGTGCACCTGCGCAGTTCAAATCCATGTCGTTCAAGGGTTAGCTGTACTTTGTCACACGGTCCTAGCAAACTAATAAAGAACCCACGCAGGGCCGCCGCTTGGCTCTGGACACCCTCCAGAGATCACTTAGAAAACATTCTGAGAGATGTTCCAAATGAATGAAACCCACATAGGACTACTGCCACGCCCAGGCCTCCTTGGCCAGACATAGCCTGTGCCCCAGACATAAAGGAAATTTAGAAAAGTTTTCAGGAAGGATATTGGACAACTGAGCCTCATGAAGAACAGGAGCTGGGCCCAGTGATCTCTCCCAAGGTGTCCCTAGCAGGCCTAGGCTGGTCCCCCTCTCCAGAGGGGGGCTTAGAAAATTCTGGAACATACTGTGGTCCCTCTCCTTGGGCCTTCCCTGTCCAGCCAAGGCCAGTCCAAGCCTCCAAAAAGGGACTCAAAAACCTTTTGGGAAGCCCTCTCTGTGACCATGACCCATGGAAGACTGAGGCCTGGCCCAGATGCTCTCTGAAAGCCTGCTATGCTGACCAGGAATTACAAATGTCTGTGTGAGCTGAATCAGATGACTGGGGCCAACACAGAACCTGGCAACAAGGGTCAACGCCTCCACTGATGGAGACTTAGAAACATTTGGGGGGCACCGCCAACAACCAGGCCCTTCGAAGGACCACAGCCACATCCAGGGTGCCCACATAGTAGATCCCTAACTGGCCCAGGACAGTGCCTCTCCCCAAGAAAGGGGACTTAGAAACATTTTCAGGAGGCACATGTGACAACCATGACCTATTGCAACACTGTGGCCAGATGTGGGTGACTTCCCGTCATCACTGACCAGACAAGCTAGTTCTTTGCCACCGGCTTAGAAGGTGCCTCCTATCCCCCATGCAAGATGGAGGACCCAGGGCTCCTTTCTCCAGAGGGAGACATAGCAAAATTTCCAGAAGGAATAAGCAGAGAGCTGGCCCCACAAAGGATCATCTCCAGGCTGAGTGCATTTCTTGGGCCTCTATTTCTGTCTGGCTGGTCCCTATACCTCCTGAAAGATACTTTAACATTTTTTGACAAGGTGCACTCATCAAACGGCATCACATGTGATTACAGCCAGGCACAGGCACCCTCTTCCGGTATCCCTCACCAGCCCATACTGGTGATCTTTTTTTCAGAGGAACTTGGAAACATTTTCAAGTGACAAATATGACAACTGGGACCACGTGAGACCACAGACAGGACACTGTTGCTCTCTCCAGCCTCCAGGGCCAGCCAGGGCTGGTCACAGCCTGTGTAGAGGGACACTGAAATGGTTTAGGGGGTGTTTCTAACTACTGCTTCAATCTGGGCTGTGAACAGACTCCCACAGCAGTCAAAGGGCCTCTCTTTCTGGCTGGCTTATTACTAAAGAGAGATACTTAAAACTTTTCAGGAGGTATATCTAATGAAGAGAACTCACATGTGACTTCAGCAATCCTGGTGTAGGGAGCTGACCCCAGGGCCTCCCTCCCCTCAGGAAATGTTTTCAGAAGGTGTAGGTAATTACTGGGTCCCACTGAGGACAGTTGCCTGCAGAAAGCAACCTCCTCAGGCTCCCTTGCAGCCCCCTAAGGATTCAGCCTTCCTTGGAAGGCTTAGAAAACTTTCTGGAAGGCCCACACAAAAACGAAGCCTCCAGGGCATCTTACTGGAACCTCCCTGACCAACCGGGGCCAGTGCCCCACCCCCACCCCAAGCAGAACTGGAACCGCTTTTAGCAGATTCTGGAGGACTACTGCCCTGCCGTGGGCTGTGACAAAATCCAAGGCACCCACCTCTTGACCCGGTTTGGCCCATAATGGTCCCTATCATTGGAGGGAGGCTTACAAATGTTTGACGGGAGTGTCCAAGAATAGGCCCCAGTGTAACTAACTGAAGCTGAGTGCGAATCCTCCCTCCGCCTCCCTGTCCCTGTTCAGAAGGAAAATTTTTTAGGACTCACACCCAAAGACAGTGTCCTGTGCGGGATTGTGGCAGGATGACTGGTGCTCCTGGGCCTCCTTGGCTGCGATCCCAGATCCCAGAGGGGAGCCTACAAAAATTCTCAGGAGGCACTCCCAACCCGGCACCAGGCGGGAACGCGGCTGAGCCCAGGGCGCCCTAACCCTGGACGGCCCAAATTGGTTCCCGCGGACGGAGGGGACCTCTGTGTGACAGTCAGCCGGCCCATGCAATTCTCAGATGTTGCACTCCACTATACTGCAGGGACGATCTCAGGAGAGCACGCTCGGAGGTGGCATGTGTTGCAGCAGAGACAACATCGCTGCCGCCTCCTGGAACTCAGCCTTGGGCTGAGCAAAGGGATCTCATCCCGTGCCCAAGGCTGGCGAGCTCCTGAGAACGATATAAAAGCGGCCGCCAGGTGGCAGCGACAACCTGCGCAACCTGTACTGACCTGGACCGGCCGGGACCCCCAGATGCCACCTCTTCTGGGTCTCACTAGAACAGCATATCTTGGCCCACAGCAGCCAGGGGTGCCCTGGTGGGCCCGGGGCACCATCCACACAACTTCCTGGATGGCCAGGCTGATCTTCGCCTACAGAGGAGGGCTTAGACACTATTCAGGAGGCGCCCCCAATGACCCTGACCCACGTGAGACTGGGTGGGGCTCCGGGGCTGTCCTATTGGAAATCTCTCCCAAGAGAGCTTAAAAATATTTTCAAGAAGTACATCTGGCAACCTGGCCCTACATGAGACTGTGGCTGGGCCCAGGTCACCCTCCATAGTGATCCCTAAGGGGCCTGGCCGATGCCTCCCTCTGCAGGGTAAGTTGGAAACATTTTTCAGAGGAATAAGTGATGCAAAGGGCCCACATGTGACCGTGGCTAAGCTGAAAACACTCTCCCTGGGCCTCCCTGCAGGACTAGGGCCTGTTACCGCCTCCGGAGGGAAGGAGACTGATAAAAATGGGAGGGGGGAGCACATCCAGCAACTGCAATTCAGTCCCGGCCTCCACCAAAGGTCATAGAAACTTTTCAGAAGGCACTCCTAATAACCAGGACCCAAGAGTGACAGCACATGAGCCCACTGTATTCTCCATGGGTCTATCTCTCCCTCCCAGGCTGGTACCTCTCCTTTAGATGAGGACATTGATACGTTTTCAGGAGGTACTACGAGATGGGTCCAAGACCAAGACCCATGCAGAACCACAGCCTGGCCCTGGAACCCACCAAGTCTCTCTGGCTCGCCTGTGCCAGCCTCATCATCAAAGGATAAAGAGGTTTGCAGGGATGTATCCAGCCATCAGACGCCACGCAGGACAAGGGGAGGATCCAAGGCAACCTTAGGCAGCCCACTGCCCACCTTTGGAAGAGGACTTAGATATGTCTTCAGGAGGCCTATGTGCAATTGGGCCCAAGATACCATCCCTGGGGCCCACAACCCAGCCCAGCCCAGCCCAATCCCTACCACCAGAGGAATACTTCTAAGCAATTTGGTTGGGCACCTCCTACCACAGAGACAGCAGACAGCCCTGGGGCACGTGCCCAGGGCTACCATGGCTGGCTCTGCTGCCTCCCCCTTCTGAAAAGAAACTTTAAAGTTTAGGGGAGGTATATCCAACAATTGGACCCCATGAGGGATGGCAACTAGATGGGGTGCCCTCCTTGGGTCTCTCCTTGGGTCCATCTCTTTAGGGAGAGACTTAGAAAATTTTTCAAGAGGTATGTCTAGCACCCAGGTCCCACCTGTGACCTCATCCAGGCCCAAGGTGCACTCCCCAGAGATTCCTGGCCAGCCTAGGCTCATGTCTGCCCCTATCCCAACACACACACACACACACACACACACACACACACACACACACACGGTATTTGATATTTTCTAGAGGCACTTCTGGGCCCATGCAGCAGAATGCTGGTCTCCACATGGCCCACTGGTGGGACCCACCCCCAACCTGACATCACTCTGTCTCTTCATTGGCTCAGCTCTTTCCTTCCCACTCCTGATTAAGCCCCACCCCTTGACCACACCTAAACTATGCCCCTCCATGGCTTCAATGTGCCTTCAAGTGACC
The DNA here is from genome assembly GCF_000325575.1 of Pteropus alecto. NCBI lineage: Eukaryota > Metazoa > Chordata > Mammalia > Chiroptera > Pteropodidae > Pteropus > Pteropus alecto. The sequence goes on from NW_006441398.1 coordinate 113,742, forward strand.
TGCACACAGAAGTCACTTCCTCTTGATTCTAAACCCCAGTTCACTGGGCCTGCCCTTGGTAGCTACTCAAGACAGCTATGCCACAGTCTGAGTGGACAGAGGCAGGAAGCAGGAGTGGGAGATGGAGTGGAGGATGAGGCTGGTCACGAACCATGTAGTCTGGTGTGAGGATTCAAGCAGCTAAGCCACCTCTCTACAAGCCCTAGAGTCAAAAGGCAGCTAGAATTTGGAGGCTTTACTTACCCTCAAAAAAATTTTTTTTTAAAAAACACACTAAGTCACACTTTAACCCGGGGCTTGGTAGTGGCATTTTAATGGCTTTCATTGGTGGCATCAGCAGCAAGAGAAGGGGATCAGTTTGCTCCACCCCTGGAAGAAGGGGTTAAGGCTGGAAAGGGGGCTTCCTGCCCCCCAGCAAGTCTAGCCATCCTTTTTCCACTGGACTGAGGCCAGGAAGGTGCGGATTTCCATGGGCTGCAGTGTGACGTTGGCCGGGTCCAGCCGGAAGGGAGAGGACTTGGGTGTGTGGCCTGGGGAGATGCAGGGGAGGAGTGAGGGATGCAGACTTCACCCACCTCACTCTCCCACCCCTAGACTCCCTCCCCTGAGCCTGGACACAGCCATACACTCTCAAATCTGTCCCTAGGAATTTACAGACTAGCCACCGCCCTCACACCTTTAAGCCCCACCTCAAGGACTATCAAGCCAACCCCAGGGATGATGGACAACCCTACCCCACCCCTGAACTAGACGCTGACAGAGCCTCAAATCTTGTTCTTGGGACTGCACTCCAACCTCAAACACCCAAGACCCACCGCTAGTTTGCCGGACCCACTTAAGACCCTTAAACCCCTAACCTGATCTGAATGCCACCCCAGACCCTTGAGCTGGACCTGGTCCCTGGCCTACATTCTCACACCTCCCACGCATCCCCTAGCTTCAAGGCCCGGGGGCAGACCTTCATCCGTGTTCAGTGTCCACTGGAGCCTGGAGGCACTGGCCCGGAGCTGGTTGGCAGCAAGCGTGGTTTCCTTAAGGTCAGTGATGGTGAAGGTAGAAAACAGGTCCTGCGGGGAGTGGATGGACAGGGCTGAGTGGGGACAGAATGGGGTTTCCGCTTTCCCCTCTCTTGCCTCTCTCCTGTCTCCCTCCCACCTCTGCTCTCCTCACCCTCAAGTCCAAGGTCACCGGAGAGCTCAAGTTGCCGACCATATCCTCCTGTATGGCAAACTGATGCTCTAAGCGTAGCAGCAGCGTTTCCTGGCCCCAGCGGGCGAGCGTGAGCAGATGCACGTTAGGCGGCAGCTCCCAGCGCAGCCCTGAGAACTACGGAAGGGGGCGGGGATGAGCGGGGCCAAGCCAGAGGGGCCGGGCCGAAGTCAGGAGGCGGGGCTCTGCTGGGGGCGGTTTTTAGTCCTGGTAGGCAGGGCTAAACTAATAAGGATAACGGGGTGGTGCCAGGTTGGGGGCCGGTCCGAACCCCGAAAGGGGCCAAACTGATCCAGCCTGAGACCCGACTGAGGGCAGGGATAAAGCTACCGCGTGGAGATGCCAGGACTGGCCAAGGGGCGGGGCAGGACCAAGCCTGGGGTAGAGCGGAGCGAGGTTAGGTGAGGAGGGGCGGGCCCTGAGGCTGTAGACCCAGCACAGGTGCGATGAGACTGGGCCGCAACTGGGAGCTAGCTAGCTTATGGCTGCCCCAGGACCAGTTGGGAGCGGGCGAGGTGGGTCCTAGCTAAGCCTAGGGAGACCCGCCCCCCACCGCAGGCTTCAGCTGGGTCCTCTCTTTCTGCCGGCCCCACCGCCTCTCACCTGCCTGCGCGGGGTGACCCCCGGGTGGTAGGGAGTGCCGCTACCCTGAGCCAGCACCACCTGCGGGGCCAGGAGCTCCTTCTCCGCCTGCAACCTGTGCCTGACAGCGGCGGTCTGGGCCTTATCCAGCAGCACGAGGTGGCGCCCCCGCACCCACAACCCCGACCCATTCTCCAGCAGCGGCTCCCCAACTCCGCGTCTATCGTCTCTCAGCAGCCTTCGGTGCACCTGCAGGGAGAGTAACCAGGAGAGGGTGAGGGCTCCTCTGGTCAATTTCGGGGCTGTAAATCGGGTAAGGGCTTGTGGGAATTTCAAGAGAAACTGAAGAGTCGGGGAAACAGCTGACGATGAAATTCTGCTAAGGGGGACCCCAGCAGACGTGCGGATCCAACCTTGCAGGGGACTAGGACAGAGAGAGGTAAGGACCTAACGGGGGCGTACACAGGGCAAGTCAGGACCTGGAGGGGGCACCTGGGTAAGGACTGGATAAAAGCATGGAGGGAATGTCTCATATAGGAATAGAGGTCTCGGCTTAATGAAAGCCCGAACGGAGGAGTGCACCTAGCGGAGAACTGGGTCAGACACCAGCTTCGAAGTCTAGCAGGAGGCCAAGGCAGAAACGGGTGGGAGAACCCTAGCTTAGATGGGGCACAGGCCACTCACCATGAGCTCTACGGAGCCGTCTTTCAGGCTGCTGCCGCCCTGGGAGCGGTCTGTCAGCACCGTCAGCTGCACTTTCCCGTCCTGACGGGTGAGGGGTGAGAGGTGAGAGTGAGGGGGCACACTGCCAGCCCGCCCTAGCCCCTAAACATGCCCCACAGGGGATGGTGGACTGCCAAGGACACCTGGGAGATGCTAAGAATGAGGGGTGACCACTCTGTAGAGAAATGTCCGGAAGATCAGGGGAGCAGGATGGGGGAGGGGGTACCGTAATGTAAATGCGGCTGTTGACTGGATAGTAGTTTCCTGCCACTGGCTCAGTCATGTTCAGCACCCATGTGGGTCGATAATTCCGTCTTGAGAGGTGAGGGTAGGGTTTGGTCAGACCCGGGGCCCAGCTCCCCTTTCCAGGCTCACCCACCATTTGCTCCCCCTCCAACCTCTCTTTCCCCTATTCATAAAATCAGCAGAGGCCTCCACTACCCATGGGCCCCAACACACCACAGACCACTCCTCGGTGACCCCAGTCACCCCCACCTTCTCTCCAGGATCTCTCGGCCATTGCTGTCGGTGAAGAAGAGTCCTTTTGTCTCCAGCTCAGTGTCAAAACGGCTGATGACCTCCTTTCCCCAGCCATCACTATAACCAATAGAATGACAAGGTTGTGAGGCTCGCCTACGTCCGCTCTGCCCCAGCCCCCAGCACCCAGTCCCACCCTGTGCCACTCACCCCACAGGTATTGGTCCCACTGTCCACTCCAGCTCCAGGTGCCGCTGTCCTGGATACAGACGAACCACTTGGGAACACCAGGCTGAGAAGTTCTGGTGTACCTCCTGCACCAAGGCCTTCTGCAGGCACATGGGAATGGAGGGCAGGTGTGAGCCCGTACTTGAGCAGAGGTGAACCCTACAAATGTCCACGCCTACCATGAACCTCACAAAGGCCTACATCAGGGTCAACCCCACTAATAACATAAGAATACCACTCACCTCCCCCACCTACCTAGGCATGATGCCCACACTTCTCACTTCAGTCATTGCCACATAATTCTTGAGTGTGGCATATATGCTTGCTGCCTACCACTACCTCATCTCCCCTCCATAGAATAGGATCCTAGCTGGGCATGTGGCTACCTGAAATAAAGATTATATTGTCCAGTCTTCCCTGAGGCTATCAGGAGCTGTGTGACTATGGTCTGCCCAGTGGAAAATGATCATAGAGTTATGAACAATGTTCCTTGCCCCTTTCCCTCTCCCACCAGTTCGAATGCAAATGTGATGGCTGGAGCTTGAGCAGCTATCTTGGGTCATGAGGTAGAAGCTGAATGTTGAAGAAGGAAGAGCAATGAGATAGAAGGAGCCTGGATGACTGTGGGACCACCCCACCTACCCTAGATGGCCCAGCCAGACTTTCTGTTCAATGGAAAGAAACATCTGTCTTGTTTAAGAATAGTTAATTTGGGTAACTGTTACAACAGGCAAAATTATACCCTAACCCAGGTATGAGGAGGTTCACTGCAAGGGGAGTCATGTCAAAGGTGAGTCTTGCCATTACTTGCCCTATTCCCACCCTAAGAAGAAATGTCAACGTGAGGCCCCGGGAAACCCTACAAGTGTGAGATTGTTCCTAGCCAAATGCACGTTCAAATACCCACCCTAAGTGTGAACTACCTAAGCCCCATCCAAGTGTGAACTCTCCAGTATCCACCCCAGACATAATCCCATCCCAGCACAGATTCTTAGTGAACTCTTCAAGTAGCTCTGCCTGGCTCTCCCCATTCATGGGCCAAGTGGAAACACCCCACCCCCAGTTTCAAAAGCTATGTATAATCCTGACACCCACAGAAGATGCGAATGCCTTTGTATGCCACAGTATAACTGATGAATATCGTCCCTGTGAAAGGATCCTCAAGTCTTCCCCTCAGGTCTTAGCCCTCTGATCTGATGGAGATGTAAATCTTCCCCAACCCCCACCCCACACACAGTGCACCGCCCTCCCAGGCTCCACACACCCCTCAATGCCCACTCATTATTCCTGGCCCCGGACCTTCACCAGGTGGATTTGAGCCCAGCGGCTCACGAGCAGTGGTTCCTGTCGGTTGGGTCTGAAGATGTAGGCACCTGAGACCTGGTCACTTAGGTAGTTGCCTGTACTGGCGTTGTACCTGGGGCCGGGGCAGGTGAACGTCAGGTAAGAGACCCCAACTCTGCTCACGCCCCCTCCCTGACCTGGTAGTCCTTCCTCACCAGTAGAAGGCTTGGCGAACAGGCAGCAGGAGATTCTGCTCCAAGTTCTCCAGCTCCACCAAGAGCCCCGTCTCAGGATCAAACCTAGCCCGGATATACTGGGCAGAAAAGGGTGGTCAGATGTTAATGACTATCCTTTTAGCCAAGGGTAGCTTCATCCTTCCTGGGGCTCAAGACAAAACCCTAAAGTCACCTTTTCCTCTTCTCTCTCTCTCACTCCTCACACATGACCCTACTAGCAAATCCTAACAGCTCCACCTTCTATCTTATCCTCAATCTGACCACTTCTCACAACCTCCAAGGCTTTCCGGGACTAGAGCTAGCCAGCCTCTTCCTGGTCGCTCCTGCCTACCATGCTTTACCCTGTCTGTTCCCCCCATAGCCACCAGAGGGCGCCTGTGATACCCTAAATCCATTTTAGCTGGTCTGCACAGCCCATCAGGGCTGCTTGTGCAACTGACGGAGAGGAACCACACCGCCGAACTTTTAGGGGCTAATGGAAATTTATAAACTTTAATTTCCTTTAGGACTTTTGTGTCTGCTGCTCCCTGCCTGCCTGGATTCCTCTTCCCCCAGATGTCCTCCAAATGGCCACGTGGCTCCCTCACTCAAATCTCCCACACACCTTCACTTCACTTAGTTTGCAAACCCCTATGACCGTCAACTTTGACATATCCATCAAGTGTCACCCATGATCATACGAGGCCCTCACAACAGTCCCGGGAAAGGACAGTGAGACTCAAAAGAAGGCGCTCACTCACGCAAGGGCACATGATGGGAGACTGAATGGTAATGCTAGACCAGGAAACCAAGACTCACTGATCCAGCTCACTGTGACACTTCAAATTTACCACTGGGGCAGGGAAGAGGATCTGAATGGGGTCTCACCTCATTTTGGATGGTCAAGATGCGGGACGAGGACTTCTGGGATCTGGGCTTGGAGGTGTGAGCCTGTGGGCTCTGGCCAGGCACCTGGGTTACTGAGTAGATGCTGAAGCCGAGGGCAGGCACTGAGGCTGAGAAAAGCAGCTCCTGTCTGTCTGAGCTGGGCATTGTAACCACCTCGGATAAAGGAAGAGGGAAACCGATTCGAGAGGCTGTGCCTACACATGTAAAGAACACATACAGGGAGGGGTCACACTCCAGGAGGGGAAGGAGTCCCAGGATGGGGAGAAGAAATTTAGGTGTTAGATGGGGGAATGGGGATGACAGAAATCCTGAGTTAAAGACTGCAGAGAAGATCCACAGGTTGGGGCGGGGGGAACCCACTGAGAGAATGGAGAGACTGTGGGAAAGGGGAAAAGCGAGGGAGTAATTGGGGAAGAGATCCTTGAGGCAGAGGA
>NW_006441398.1:119925-153624 GCF_000325575.1 Pteropus alecto
AGAGTCTTAGGGAAGGAAGAGGTTCGTGGGAAGAGACCGTCCAGGATAAGAGGAATATTTATATACAGGAAAAATTTCATGGGGAGATATTAAAAAGAGGGAGATATTCATGGGGGAGGGATATTCCCAAGGGAGTGTGATATTAAGGGGGGGAGGGAATTCAGAGGAGGAAGATGAAGTGCTGGGCAGGACTTATTCATGGAGGGGGCAGGTACCTATGAAGGCAAGGTACCCAAAGAGGGAGGTGTCCATGGGGTGAAGGGAGAAATGCCCATGGGGGGAGGTGTCCAAGGGGGGAGGTAGTCCTAGGAGGGGGATGTCCATAGGAGGAATATTCGTCAAATGGGCTCACATCGCTGGGTACAACTATGCCATTGGGGTCCTTCACGAGGAAAATGTGTTTGCTGACCGGAAGCCGCACCATCCAATCTACTTTCCGCCCCAAGGGGTTATAAATGGTCACCTGGAACTGAGGTGGGAGAGTCAGAGTGGGTATAGGTCACAGCAGGCCTCTCCAAACCCAACCCCATGCACAGCAAGCCCCTGGATGATCCAAGCCCCCATGTGGTGTGCAGGTCTTGGTCCAGCCCCGCCTTTACTGGGCCCCAAGTGATCTGGCCCAGAGGAACCCTCCGAAACAATTTGGCTACCGGCCCGGCCCCATGGTTTTGCGGGCTCTGGGGCTCTTGTCCCAGCCGCAGAACCTGCCTCCGGGCCCCGCCCCCGACCAGTCCCCACAGGCCCGGGGCGCGTCTCACGATCTCCGCGGTCTGGCTGAGCGGACAGACGCTGATGTTGAGGCAGCGGCAGAACACAAACTCCTCCTTGGAGCCGCTGAGCCGCGCCAGCGCGTTGCTCAGGAGAACCTGGGGAGGAGCGTAATCGCACAGGTCCGCTCCGGGCGCCCACCCTTAGTCTCCTCGCCCCACCTCAGGCCCCGCCCCACGAGCCCTTCTAGACTCCACCCTACCGCCTTCGACCACGCCCCTTCCCATCTCCGCCCTTCTGCTCCAGGCGGGTCCCCTCGCACCTCACAGGGTCCCCAGCCTGCGGCTAGCTGGCGAGCATAGTCGTCTGCCACGTGCTGCCGGGAGGTACCACTGACTGCATCGTGGTGCTGGAGCACAGCCATCGCCTCATCTGCAGGCAGAGAGTGGTGAGCCGGGTGGGGTTTCTGTAGGACTCTGGTCCCCAACCCCAAGGAGATATGAAGGTCACATGAGGGGGCGGGCAGGGCTTTTAGGGGCTTTCAGAAGGTACTCAAGGAGGTGGCTGTGGTCTGGTGTCCAGAATGAGCCCCGCCCCATCCCCTCACCAACCGGACACCTACTGAGGGGTGCGCTGTCTCCAGAGCCATAAGGTCCTACGTTGGCCGCTGGACCCGCCAGCGCCTCCAGTTGGTTGCACACCTGGTGATCGGGGGCGGGGAGTTGATTGAGGCACCCGGCCTGTCGGGAATCCCGGGCCGCCTGCTTAAGCCCAGCGCCTGCACCCACCTGCAGGAAGTTATAGCTGAGACGCTCGTAGCGTTTGAGGGCTGGCCGGCTGGAAAAGAAGCCTGTCCAGAACTGGTGGGGGCCATCAGCGTAGGGGAAGAAGTCATCCTGTTTCGCCGACCTGCAGTGGCAGAGTCACTGAGGGCAGGGGCATGACCCACAGGGCATACCAATCCCCCAAGTTTCCCAGGCCCCCCAAATACCAGGTGAGGTTGGCCTTGTTCAGCTCCCAGAGGTAACAGGCCGGAGTGGAGTAGAGAACATTGACGTGGCTCCCATTGGCCTGCTGCTGGGGGAAGGTGTGTGTGTGTGAGCCCTCGGGAGTCTGTACCTTCCCAGGGGGCCCACAGGTGTGCAACACATACTCACACGCATACGCACATTCATTCATCTGATGGGTTCAGATTCTCTTAATACACATTTTGAGTGCAAACTAAAAACCAAGTGTGAAAATGTATTTGGCCGAAGTTAATATTACCAGTCTGGAAAGAATTTCGGGGATACAAGAATAAATCAGAAATTTTACTAAACTTTTTAAATAATTTCAATTTTATTATTAAAATCTTTCATGGAAAAACTAATGAATTCCCAACTGATAAGGCTGTTGATGGGAGTGTGTTGATAAGAGCATCATTCCTGCCCTATGGGTAGGACATATAGGGCAAGAATAATCATATCAGCACTGTCAGGTTATTGTCAAGTGACATGATTGTTATAATGAATGGAGGCTCACTTTCAACTGAGGGAGGTGGAGGGATAAGAAAGTGACCTCTTCCATAAGGAAAAGGTTATTTGTCCTGCTCATGTTGTGTCCCCAGCACCGGGTATACAGTAGGTGCTCATTAAACACTTTAGTGAATGTAGGGAAGACCGTGGGATGACATGCCTTTTATGTGCGTACACACGTCTACACACACAGTCATATACAGTTACGTACACAGACCCACACACACAGTGTATTCACTTAGCAGCCATTTGATTCTACAATATGCTCAAGATCAAAGACACAATCTAGAACTAGAGGCCAGCCTGCTCTCATGGAATTTCACAGCCAAGTATGGGACAGAGATTGAACAGATAAGTCAGTTGATTATAGTCAGCCTGGATGTGGCATGACAGGTATTTGTGAAGACTGGTTTGAGCACAGAGGAAAGAGCAAGAGCTCCTCCTGGGGTTTGGCAAAGCCTTCCTGAAGGAGGACACCCTGAAGCTGGTGTCTTAAAGGAGAAGCAGAACATTTTCAGCCCCAAATAAAAATAATAAACAACAACCATAATACTTATTATTTACCTGGCACTGTTCTAACTGATCTGTGTAAATGAATTCATTAAACCCTCATCAACAGCCCTATCCGCTGGGCCCCATCATGCCCACTTTCTGGATAAGAAAACTGAGGCACTGAATGCTTAATATTCCTCAAGGTCACAGAGCCACTAAGTGGCAGAGCCAGGATTTGAACTGAGAGACTCCCATTTATTTCCAGTCGAATGGAATGGGCAAAGGAGCCACCAGTGGAGGAGAAACACCAAGAGTGTGACATCCTGGCAGCCCAGGAACATGATATTTGCAGGAGGAAGTGATCAAGGTGTTCGAGGCTCCTCAGAGCCATGGGGAGGACTGAGAAATGTCTCCCTGGTGATTTTCTGAGAGCTGTTTTGATGAAACAGCAGTGCAGGGAGCAAATGGAAGGTGAGGACATAGAGACTGTGCTGGTAGACAATTCTGAGGACAGAAGTGATGAGAAAGGATGTCTTAGATGGGAGAGGGGAGACAAGGTTCTGTGCTGACGGGAGAGTGACTGCCTGCCCACACAGCCACAGGCCACACCAACACATCTGTGGCGGGCAGAATAATGGCCACCCAAAAATGTCCATGTCCTAATACCCAGAGCCTGTGACATGGCAAACAGGAATTAAAGTTGCAGATGGATTTAAAGTAGCTAGTCAGATGACCTTAAAATAAGACATTATTCTGGATTACCTGGATGAGTTCAATGTAATCACAAGGGTCTTTAAAAGTAGAAGAGGGATGTGGAAGAAGTGAAAGGAAGAGATGCGATGAAAACAGGGTCAGGCTTTGAGGATGAAGGAAGAGGCCATGAGCCGAGGAATGTGGCAGCCTCTAGAAGATGGACAAGGCAAGTAAACTTTCTCTTAGAGCTCCCAGAAGGAACGTAGCCCTGCCAACATCTTGATTTTAACCCAGTAAGACCCATGTTAGACTTCTGACCTATGGAACTATAATATAATCTATTTCTGTTGTTTTGAGCCGCTAAGTTTGTGGCAAGAGAATACTAAGATAGCACACATAGCTACTCATCTGACCCAAGGCCCGGAGACAGAAGCACGCACGTACACATGGGGTAGGCACACTCACCTGGGCATTGACCAGATGGATGAGCTTATCAAGGTTCTTGAACCACATGTTGGCATTCTCATACTGGAAGTCTGAGCCCATGGTCATTATGGTGTGGTTGGTGCGGTAGTACCCACTCTGCAGGCAGAATGGGGTATCCTCAGGCCATGGTGTCCTGGCTACCCCTGTGTACAGCTGTGTCTTGGTTATATGTGGTCAAGAGTGGGTACACAGTGGTGTGGGGGAGGGGTGTGGATGGGAGTATGTCCCTATGACATACTGAGAACATAGGGACAAGAATAAAAATAGCCAACCCCCCCCAAAAAAACAATAATTTTTAATTAAAAATAAATAGCAATAGCCACAAGTTATTGAGTAATTCTCTTGGGCCCGCCACACAGATGAGGGTACGAAGGCACTGTGCCATACTGTTTCATGATCGTGGTGGGCATGTGCAGTGGCAAAGGGGTCCACCTGCTTCCAATCAGCAATGCGCAAATCCTGGGGAGAGTGAAATATTACCTTCCTCTGAAGGTGTGAGGAGGTGTTAGGGAATGCCTGGGGTGTGGGAAGGGCCCTGTGCATTATGTACAGCAGTCTCCCAGGTTCTAGACGCTGGGGTTACCTGGACTGTGGCTAACTTCAGGAAGTAATCAACCAGTTCCTTGGCATTGTACTCGGGGCTCCGGGGGTCTTCCACGATAGGTTTGTCGACACACAACACATCCCAGCACAGATTCATCGGCGGGTTGTAAAGGTTGGGCAGCACACCTGCAGGCCACACCAGGCTCAGGGGGTGGTCCGGCACCCTAGACATGCCCTGGGGTCAAAGCCTGCCATGCTCCACCCGGGTCAGACTACAGAATGTTCAGAGGCCCAGTGCAAAGTGCAAATGCTGAGCCCTTGGTCGTAAGTTAGTAAGAATTTCAAGATGACAGGAGAGTGTAAAACCAACCCCGGGGCCCTTCTGAGCGCGGGGCCCTGTGTGACTGCACAGGTCACGTGCTCTTGGGGCTGGCCCTGCTCCCACCCACCACCCACCCCCTTACTGGTGAAGAGGTCAGCAGCGGGGGGCTTCAGGCTGGCACTGGCTCGCCACACCTGCTCCATCCTTAGCTGCTTCTTCCGAACCCACTTATCTTGATAATCCAGGCGCCCAAAGAAGAAGCCGTCAAAGCCCATCTGGGGGTGGTGTGGAGAGGAGAGGGATCAGAGGGCAGGACGTATAAATGCCCAGTACCCTCACCATCACCTGCAAGCCCCCTCAGCGTGGGAGGGGTGGGTCAGAGAACAGACAAAAAGTAGTAAACCAAGAAGGCATGCAAAGCATTTGGAAGATCGGGGAAGGGTCACAATGAACCACAGGAGAGCTGGGAGGGGATGGGTCCAACGCTAGAACCCACTTCCACCTTCCCCGCCTCAGAAAGGAGGCCCGACTCAAGATCTTCCCCCTTGAGCTGAGGATGGAAGGGGTCATGGCACAGGACAGGAAGCCGGTTGGAAAGCACAGCAATCCTCCACCTGCTACCCTCTTGGGGAGGAGCCAGAATCCTAGCAAACAGGGCGGGGTCAGGAGGGAGAGGAGAAGGAGCGAACTGGAGCGGGGCAGCCTTGGCTGAGGCAAAGCAGAGCCAGAGCAGAAAAGGAGTGGAATTCACAGTTCACTCCAGGGGCAGAGTCTCAAGAGGCCAGAGGGACAGGGGACCCGGCCTGGTCTGTGATCTTGCAGAGAAGGGTGGGGCTTGAGTAGCCGAGCGACGAATCAAACGAGTGAAGAGGATCTATGAGACGTCCGGTAAAGCACCTGCGCGAACAGCGAGGCCTGCTCCCGAGAATGGCCAAAGGGGTCGATGTGCCAGGCCACACGGGGGCGCCCGTCGTTGCCAAACGTATCTTCCAGGAAGCGCAGTCCGAGTGTCATCTGGTCTATGATTGCTCCGTAGTGGGTGGCCGCCTCGTCGTTCATGACCCAGCCACCGTTGGCAAACTCCAGGCGCCCTGTGCCAGGTGGGGCAAAGTCGGGGTAGATTGTCAGGGCCAGGAGTGGAGCCGGGATTGGCAATGTAGGGGATAAGGCCTGCCTGCATGCCCAGGCCTGGAAAGAGAAAAGAGGTCTCTCCCAAGCCAATATAGCCAGATATGGGACACAGGGCCCCTGTATGGCAGGCTTCCTAGAGGATCCACTGAAGGTGGGGCCTTGCAGGATGCATAGGAGTTCTCCAAATAAAGGGAAATTCCAGGCAGGTAGAGTCACATGCATGTACACGCTACACATAGCATGATAAAATCTCAGAAACCAGGATGGCAGAAACAGAAGCTAGGCTGGGCTTCCTCCTTTCACTTCCTCTAGGCAGCTCACCCTGGCGCACCAGGTTCCGCACAACTTCCTGTGTTGCATTGGTCTGTTGGTGCCACCAACGAGAGAAGAAGGCCATCTCTACATAGACGAAGCGGCGAGTGGGCTCTGCCAGCAGGGAAGAGATGACGGAATCTAGGATGTACTGCACACCCGCATGCTGGACATCATTGTCGACTGTGGGCACAGGAGTCAGGCAGTCAGGGACCAGCTAGCCAAGGAGGACATTCCTAGACACAGGAGCCCAGGCTGGGTATTGCCCCCACCTTAATATCCAGGACGCAGAAAGGATCTGAAGGGCTCAGAGGCATCATAGGAGTGTCCCAGGGGTCAGTCCCCACCCTCTACTCACTGCCATAAAAGTACTGGTCCACCGTCTTGAGCCAGCCCACGTCGTCATGTGTGTGTGCCACCAGATGCACGTTGAGCATGTCCGGCTTCACCGTGGGGCATGACTGCAAAGGACCCCAAATGCACACTCACACACCCTCTCACCCTAAGGTTAAGAGGCAGGCTGGGGTGGGATGTGGTGGGGCGGGGGAGCCCACGATAAGTCTTGATCTAGAGGTGAGTGACTCAGAGAGATGGGGCCAGGCCCTCCCAGGGAAGATACACATAGTTGTGCTCACAGATACAACTCCCTAGTGGCACAACTCCCCAGGGCAGCTCTCATTCACACGCTGGGAAAATGATAATAGTAGTAGCTAATGTTTACTAAGCATTTGTAAAGAGCAAGCAGCCAGCCACTTTGTGGGGTAGAAACAATATTATCGCCAGTTTTCTGATGAGAGCCCTGAGATCAGAGGGATGTAGTGACTGGCCAAAGTTCACATAGTTAAGACGTGGAGGAGCCAGGCTGGACCTCCAAGCAAGCTGACTCCAGAGTCCCAGCTTTCAACCAGCGCTCCCCCGCCTCCTCCACACACACACACGCCCAATCACACAGTTAAGTGCATGCAAAGTCCAGGCAAGCCAACCCACAGAAGCAGGGAGGCAGGTACAGGCAGCCTGGTTTTCAGACGCGCGCAGCCAGACCTTTCGCTGACACAAAACACGCATTCAGACCACGCTGTCATATTAGCAACCATTAACTAGGCACTCACAGAACAGACCTACGTCTCTGGACCCTACTCGGGGCTTCCCTTCAGCTCGTGGACGTTTCCGCTCGCGGGCCCCGCTCACCTCGTAACCCGCGGCCTGAGCGCCGGGCGCCGCCAGCAGCAAGAAAAGGAAGAAGAGAGGCGGGAGCGATGGCCGCAGTGCGCCGGAGCTTGTCCAGGGCCCCGCCGCGCCCTGGCCGCGGCCAGCGCGGACCCCCGAAGGCGGCGCGTCGGCATCCATGGCTCCGCCGCCGCCACCGCTGCCGCCACCACCGCCTCCAGCGGATTCCGGGCCCGGCTAAGGCGGGGCAAACGCCCCGCCCCTAGAACTAGGTCTGGCCAATGGGTGCTGGTGGGGGCGGGGCTAGGACGCAGCTTGGCGTGTCCAGGGCCTGAGGCCATAGCTCTGACTACCCCTGAGGGCACTGGCTGTGTTTCACCCTGGGGTGCTGGCTGGGCCAGAGGAGCTTTTAGCGTCTCGTTCCTACATATAGACTTAGAGTGCCTCTTTGTCCCTGTGGGTGCAGAGGCCTCAGTCGTCCCTACTGGTGCCTGGTTTGCCTAGAAGGTGGAATGTGAGCATGGGATCCTAGGGTGTCCCATTAATTTTCAGGACTAGGATCCTGGAAATTACCTTGTATCTAGCTTGGCTAGGAGCAGGGCCGATGGGGGGCCTGTTCTATCCAATGGGGATTGAAATGTTGGGTAAAGGAACTGCCCTTGGAGTACCGGGGATGGGAGCGTCCAGCCCAGTTAGGAGGGTTACTAGTGTTTGTACATGCAGACCTAGGGAAAAGCGGTGAGACTGAAAATCTACCTCCATAAGCAGAGGGCAGGGAATGACCTAAGAAAAAGGCTAGCCACTCTTGTCTGATAATTTATGGAACTTACACACAAGGTATGTCTTAAGTGGCCATAAGATGAAATGGATCCCTGCCCCCCTTGGCAGGTACCAAAGAATTATACAGGGTATAAAGTAGAGAAGACAGTCAGAGTTACTAGTACATGAATGCTACCAAGTATGGAAATTACTTCACACGCTTGGCCAGGTCAGGACAACAACCTGTTCCAAGAACCAGCCTGTAGTAGAAGGCAGGGGAAGGGTGCTGATTTATGTCAGAATGAACATCAAGTATGAACAGACAGTCTCTAAGGGGGTTTGCAGTCAGCAATCTTCCCTCTCTAGTCTGGGTCCAGCTCTCTGGTCCAGCAGCAGTTACATCAGGGAACAGTCTCTCCTCCACACCCTACACCTCATGACCAGCTCTTACAATCTCACATGCCCCACTCTTCCCTGAGGTGCCCTGAGTGGTGAGTGAAGGGCTTCAGTAGCAGGGAGGTAGCTCGCTTAGTTGTAAGTTAACCTCACTGGAGACACACTCCGCAGCAACAGTGCAGACACATGCAAGAAAAGAGTCAAAAGAAGCAGTCCAAGTATTAGTAACAACTTTTCCCACCATGCTTCCCCCCAGGACCTAGGTTAGTAGGTCACCTAGGCTTGGAGCCAGATTATTTAAGGCATTTACTTGAGTTTTCATATGTGTTAACAAAGAAGAAACATTAGTAGATTCATCCAGTATAAGAACACAACTTTCTGTGTGGATAGTGGCACAGGTTCCCCACCCACCACCATCCCTGTAACTGGATGCCGCAGGAACAGCAGAAGCCTAAGGTCAGAAAGACAAATATTTAGTAGAGACTTGAACTGGGAGATCTTCTTCTACAAGAATTACACCTGTCTGATCTTTAGCGGTTAATGTGGCCACAGTGTTTGGAACCTAGCCAGGCTGTGTAAACCATATATGTTGGCTGGGGGGAAGTGGTGTTCTCTGGCATAAGGAGGTGAATAAGGGGAGGATTATGCCAGACCAGGACCCCTACCTTCTCCCCTCTTTCAATGGTGCTTGTACCAGTCCACATATACCATGTCTCCATGGGGCCTGTGTTAGGATGACAGAGTTCTACCTGAAATCGGGCTCTTCCTCCTCACCCAGGGGCATGAAGTAACTAACATGAAAAACATTCCACTGCAGATTCCAGTAAATAGTTCTTGCTCCAGGGACAATACGGCCTAGTGCCCTCAGTCTCTTGGCCTGTTGGTCCATGGCAAGCATCAGGATTATTGCTGTGTCCTTTTGTTTCCCACACCTTTACCATACTGGGTGCCTCCGTATGAGTTCCCAGCCCGGTGTATAGAGCAATAGGCCCCACAAGTTGGTCATTTAAATGTACTAACAGTTGAAAAAGCACTTTTGTCCACCTGGCCAAAGTAGGTTTTCCAGTTAATAATTTTATCTGTTGTTTTAGGACATCATTTTTCCATCTTTGCAGGTTGCTGGGACTAATGCAGGGTTGGAAACAGGAGTATTTGGAGGGTCATTCAACAGGGCCTAATAGTTGCTGCATTTCTAGAGACAGAGGGCTATGTGACAGAGCACTCCTCTACTGTAGGTGGACATGCCATTTAGTCAGTGTAGGAGTCCAAGACTTTGCAGAGGCAGGTCGGTGGAATACGCCTATTCACCCCTTGATGGGAAGCGAATCTTTTTTAAGAGGCTCCACCTGCAGGAATATTGCATAAACTGCCAATCACTGCTGTTCTATCAGGGTATATCTGATTTCTGCATCCCCTGCTTCCCCACCTCCCCAACCCACCGTCCACAATTACGACCCAAATACAAGGGGCACTCTATCCGTTCGCTGTTTTTGCCATAGTGCTCAGCTCATACCGTCCAGGGTTACTGAAACATCTGATTCAAATGGCAACCCCACCTGGAAAATTCCAAGAGCTTTAATCTGTTTGACCAGGATTTTTGCTTTCTCAAAGGCAGTTTGTTGTTTGGCTCCTCAGTCCCATATATGTCGCTTCTTAACTAGATGATATAATGCGTGAAGGCATTATGCTAAATGGAATATAAATGTTTGCCAGTACCCCAAAATTCACATTTTAAAAGGCTATACTTCTTTCACATTTTTTGGTATGGGGTAGGTTTATACCTTGTCTATGACAGCCTCAGGGACAACGTGGGTCTTACATGACCATACAACTCCCAAGAACTTTACCACAGTGCCCAGACCCTGAATTTTCTGCAGATTCATTGCCCATCCTCTCTGTTGCAGGTGGTCCAGTGAAGCCTGCAAGGTTTTCTGCTGCAGAGGCAAATCTTCACAGGTTAACATTATGTTGTCCATAGAATGAGCCCATTTCACAGAGGTTAGGCAGGAAAACAGTGACAGGTCCCAACCCATCATCCCAAGTTACATGGTTGGGCCAGGTAAATAGCCTTGAGGGGGCACTTGAAAAGTATATATATATCTCAAGTGGGAAACACATTTTCTAACTGTTTCTTTGCCTTTGTAAGGGCATCAGCCTTGTGCAAAGGGAAAGCTTCAACTTTTCCAGAAAACACAGACACAAAAACAGGAACATATTGATAACTCAAACTAAGTGGCAGTTGAATGAAATCCAGCTTAAAAGCATTATGGTGCACAAAGGAATGCAAAAACCAAAAAATGAGACTTGCAAGGGAGCCTGGGACAGCCAAGCAGCCGTCTTGGCTTTCCCATAATCCTGACTGTTTATTTAATTTACAACCAATGTTTGCTCATCTTAATTTCCCTGATTGAGGAGCAGACCATTGCTTTGTGACAAGGACAACAGGATGGCAAAAGTGTGGCACTGAAGGGTCATTTTTGCAGAAGAAGAATAAACTTCATCCACATGTGCCACAATCTTTATTGTTTGCTTTGTTTTGTTTTGCTGCTGCCTTTTCATGAAAGTCAGCTAGGGCGTTTCAGATGTAGAATGCTTTTACATTTGAGAAGAGGCCATTTTCTTAAGTAATCAAAGACCTGATTAACACAACATAAAACACAGAAAATTATTTTGATAAAACATAAAATCTTTGCTTTCTAGGCAGAAAACGTTACAATATCTTATCAGAAGCAGACCCACAATTCAAGAAAAGTTTGCCCATTTAACAGGGAGAAAGAACTAATCTCTAATTTTGCATTGGCTTACTTTTGATATTTAAATTCACTTAATTAAAGCTCCACTAATCTTAGTCAGCTTGACTACACTTTAAAAACTTTTTTCCAAAGATTTTTGCAAACCGTCTACAGTTTTTGTTAGTTTCAACTAAAACCTTTTATTCTACTTAAATCTGTTAGTTCTTAACAATAATGTTTAAGTTACCCGCAAAAACTTTGAGACTTTAGACAAAATCAGCTAATATTATTTTTGCTGATAAATTTTTAAGCCTGGGTAAAATAAAGGTATCATATTTAATTCTGATAACTCTAAAAACATGTTTTAATTAAACCAACAAACTTAAACTAATTTTAATGTCAAATATTTTCCCAGATCATGTGATCTTGAAAAGCATTTGAGTTAGTTTCTGTATTTCCAAGAATTTTAGAGTACCCAATCCTTAATTTATAAAGCCCTTAATTCTTTCAAGCCAATTAAACATAGCTCTTTTACAAGTTAGCAATACCATCTGCAGGTAGAAAATACCACACCAATATAACACATACATAGATACACGTGAGCATGCAGATGCAAACAGAGACCTCGTGGCTTCCAAAAAACAGGTGGGATCTGTTCAAAGGACCTTTCCTTCCCCCTACCTTTATTAGCCAGTTTAAGGAACAAATGCTAAGAGAGTTATAGACATTCTAATACCTTTTTCTAGTTTTGTTTCTTCCTCTAATTTTCTAACCCTAGCTTCTGCTTCTAGCTGGGCATTTGTGGCCAGCCATACCACCCAAAGGGGTACCAGCCTGCAGATGTGGCCATAAATTTTCCTGCCTTGCTGCAGTGTTGTTCCTTAAACAAATGCATGACATCAGCCAGGGTTTTCCAGGCATCCCTTTACTCATGCAATAATCCGCATGAATCTAACATACAGGCCACCACTTCCCACATAGAGGTTGATGGCCAGCCCAGGATTTCCCCTTTCCCAAAGCCCATTTCTTCAGTCTCCTGGCTGGCTTGCCAATTGTTAGTACATGCAGACTCAGGGGAAAAACCCCAAGACTCAAATAAATCGACCTCCAGAAGAGTGGGGCAGGCAAAGACCTAAGAAAAAGGCTGGCCACTCTTGCTTGATAATTAATGGAGCTTGTATACAAGGTGTGTCTCAGGTGGCCACAAGATGAAATGCATCCCTGGCCCCCTTGGCTGGTACCAAAGAATTACACAGGGTAAAGCAGGGGGTACAGTCACGGTTACTAGCACACGAATGCTACCAAGTATGGAAATTACATGCTTGGCCAGGTCAGGACAACCTGTTCCAGGAACCAGCCTGTAGCAGGAGGCAGGGGAGGGGTGCTGATTTATGTCGAGTATGATCGGACAGTCTCTGAGAGGGTTTGCAATAAGCAACCTCTCCCTTCTAGCCTGGGTCCAGCTCTCAGGCCCTGCAGCAGTTACGTCATGAAACAGTCTCTCCTCCATAGTGGGGAGGGCTAAGTTTTTCATACCTTTCTCAGTCCTTGTCAGTCCATCTAGTTCACTAACTATCCCATTTCTTTGAAAAGAAAATCAAAGCCCAGATTCATCAGGTCAGCAGGGCCGTCTGCTGAGTTGCCAGAAAATGGGGTCACTGTCCTGTCTCCAGCAGCTGACTTAAAGCACAAGGCTTGTGAATAAGCAAGTGAACCACCAGAAGGCTCCAAACTGGGGCCCCACCCCAGGCCTGAGTAAGTGGAGGAACTGGAGCCATTCCCCCACTGGGAAAGCACCCACAATGTAAAGAAAGAGAAGTCTCAGAGAACAGCCAGAATGCAAAACTTTATTATTAACTGGTTTCAACAGGAAAATGAGTGGATACACCTAGAAACGTGGACAGCATCTCCCCCAGCAACAAGGAGGGTGGAGAAGGCAGGCAGGAGGGGTAGGCCTAGGTTACTCTCCTAGCTGCCCCAGAAGTGGGATCGCAGGGAAAGGGCCAGGTTCCTTCCACCGAGCTGTGAACCCTGTGACTACCTCACTCAGGGAAGCCCAGGACAGCAGCTGAGGGCAGAAGGCTGAGCAGCCAAAGACCAGGCCTGAGGGGAGGTGAATAGAGGGGTCCAGGATGTGACCCCTTTATGCTGACATCACCAGGGGGGAGTCATGGGCTGAGGGTTCTGCAGATACGACATCACCACAGCAGAGATGGACAGCCTGAGACAGGAGAGAGATGTCAGTCAGGATGAGTAGGCTTGGGTCCCCCCTCCCCTTACTCAAGAGTCCCTCCTTCTCTAGGCTCAGCCTCACATGAAGCTACTCATCATTTGCTTAGTGTCCTCAGAGCTCCGGGAGTTGGCAAAGCTGATGAAGGAGCAGTAGACAGCAACCCAAGCGCACCACTTCAGCTGGGGAAAGGTAGGTGGATGGGTGGGTTAGGTCACTGAAAGACAGGAGGCCTTCCCTGGCACCCAACCCACTGGTTTCAACGGGTGCATCTTGGATCTTGCCTCCCCCGCCCAGGAGTCCCTCAGTCCCATTCCCCCATAGCCTACTCCAGGTACAGAGTTTCCAGTCCTACTCCCAAGCCTATGCCTTTAACCCCACCAAGTCCCCTCAGGCCTAAAAAGACTAGTCTTTGACATATCACGCTAAGAACCCCACCCTTTCTCCACCAGTCCCCTCCAAATTGTTTTAGAGTCTGGCCCCACCCTCAGACCGACCTCCCACGTACCGAACTGACCCGAATCCCCAGCTTTACCCACGGTTCTGGTTTTCACTGTCCAGCGTCACATTAGCCCCGCCCAGCATTACATTAGCCCCGCCCCCTCATCCCCGCCCCGCTCCGTTCCCAATCCGCCCCCGGCCTCGCAGTCGGGCGGAGCCACGCAGATGGCAACTCAGCCCAGCCTACCTTGAGCATCAGGCCGCACATGCTGAAGATCATGCCGAGCAGATTCATGTAGTCTGGTGTCGGGTCGTCCAAGGCCGGATTACACTCGCTCGGCGGAGGCTTGTACCTGCGGGTGGCTCGAGGGTCAGGATAAGTGACGTCCCGCCTCCGGGATGAACAAGAGCTTCACTGAGCCCCGACCCACAACCCGAGCCCCGTTCCCATGACGCTAGGGTCCTCACCTCAGTACTTTGTTCGGCCTCCGTGGGTCCGACATACTGTTGGTGGACATAGCGACTCGGAGGTCGGGCCTCTTCCGCTGCTGGAGTGGCAGCTTCCGGCGTGGAAATGGAGGATGGTTTTTACAGTAACACCCGCAGCCCTCGCGCTTGTGTTCCTAGCGGCGGAGGCCAGGATTCCCCCAGATAGGGTACAGAGAATTAGAAGAAGCCAAAAATACTTCTTGGAAGCAGGGAATGGGGTAAGAAACCTGGAAGCTGAAAGAGGCAGCCTTCGGTATTCCCAATGTTATCTCCATAAGGCCGAAATTTCGAGCCTGAAAGTGGGAAACAGGAAGTAGACCACGGAGGGTAATAACAAGGTTACACCCAATCGTGTCAGGCGCGGAAATCTCGGTACAGACCCATATTATAAGGCAGCGAGGAAGGGATCCCAGAGCAATGGCTTTTCCTGAGCCAAAGCCGCGGGGCCCGGAGCTGCCGCAGAAACGGTTGAAGACGCTGGACTGTGGGCAGGGAGCTGTGCGAGCCGTGCGGTTTAATGGTGAGGGCCCTGATCTTCATATATGATCTTCCCGCCTCCTGAGGTGAGCAGCCCTGTAACCCCCGCCTGGTTTTCTCCAGTGGATGGCAATTACTGTCTGACTTGCGGCAGCGACAAGACCCTGAAGCTCTGGAACCCGCTGCGAGGGACGCTGCTGCGTACGTACAGCGGCCACGGCTACGAAGTGCTGGACGCGGCCGGGTGAGCTGGGGGCCCTGCCGGGATCGGGACATTGAGGCATCGGAGACCGACGTTGACCTTCCCTCCTCTGCCCTCTAGCTCCTTTGACAACAGCAGTCTCTGTTCCGGCGGCGGGGACAAGGCGGTGGTGCTGTGGGATGTGGCATCGGGGCAGGTCGTGCGTAAATTCCGGGGCCACGCAGGGGTGAGTACAAGCAAGAAGAGGCCTCATTAGAGCGTGGATGGCGGAGGGGACTCGCATTAGCGCGTAGGTGGTGACAAGGACTACACACCACCATTATAGCGCATGGCCTGGCATTCGCCAAGCCCCGTCCTTGCAGTTTCCCCAAAACCTTTCACCTCCCCTACCCCTAGCCTTAGTCCTCACTTTAACCTGCACTGGGAACCCTGCCTTTATCTCAGTCCTCCAAAGTCCAGCCTCCTCTGAGTGGCAGTTCCTGTTTCTCAGAAGGTGAACACGGTGCAGTTTAATGAAGAGGCCACAGTCATCCTGTCCGGTGAGTCTCAGGCTTAGGTAAGGGGGCTCAGGGTGCTGCTGCTACCCCCCAAACCTGACCTCACCTTCATGCTGGCCTCACAGGCTCTATCGATTCCAGTATCCGCTGCTGGGACTGCCGCTCTCGGAGGTCTGAGCCAGTGCAGAAGCTGGATGAAGCCAAGGATGGTGTTTCCAGTGTGAAGGTGTCAGACCATGAGGTCCTGGCAGGGTGAGTGAAGCCACAACCTGGCTCCTCCCCAGGTGACACTGGGGATCATAGTAGCTGCCTCTGTGCTTGAAGTCTACTCTTTGCACCATGGCTCCCAAGGCCCTGCACAGTCTGGTCCCTACAGTCTGGTCCCTGCTGACCTCTCAGCTTTTATTCATTCTCAGCCTCATTTCAGGTCAATATGCCAAGCGTGCTTCCACCCCAGGATCTTTGCAATTGCTCTTCCTCCATCTGGACTTCTATTACTTATTCCAAGTGTATTTGAGCACCCCCTGCAGGCCTCTTTTTTATCAAGGAACATACAGCAGTGAATAAGACAAGGAAATAAGGACAAATCCCTGCCCACGTAGGGCTGATGTTCTAGCTGCAATAGACAATTTTTAAAATTTCACGAGCAGGGCTGCCTGTGTTGCCACAACCCAAGGAAGTGCCATTCCCACTGTGGAGGCAGTTTGGGCTGCCCAGCCTATTGATTGGCCGTTCCCACACATCCCCCTTTGGACTCCACAAGGTCGGCTCTTTCTCATCCTTCAAGTCCTAGTTCAGATGTCACCTCCTCAAGGAGGCCTTCCTAGATTACACTCAATCAAAAAGGTTTCACGGTGGCAGGAATTTCTCCTGGCTTGGTCACAGTTATGTCTCAAGCCCTCCTCCCCCACTACAGCGGTCTGGCTCAGAGAGGATGTTCAGTACATACCAGAAACAGATGGAGTGGGTCCTGATAGGCCCTGGGGTCTGAGTCTCAAAGCCAGCACCTCAGAATTCCACTCATGACTTCATTTCAATGTATGTTTTCCATAAGTGGTCCTGAGAGAGATTATGACAGGGATACATAAGAAGGGCAGGCCTAGCCTTTGCCCTCAGGGCTCTGGCCAGGTGGGAGGACACAGGGACATCAGGATTACATGGGCCATGGACCTGCTAGCCCCAGTTGAAGCTTCAGCTGAATCCACCCTCTCTTGCAGCTCTGTGGACGGCCGGGTTAGGCGCTATGACCTGAGGATGGGGCAGCTGTTCTCAGACTACGTGGGCAGTGAGTGTGGCCGGGGTGTGTGACATGCCACAGAGGTGGGGACAGCACAGGGGGCCCCAGCCTCACTGGCCTGCCCACCCTGTCCATTCCCCTAGGCCCCATCACCTGCACCTGCTTCAGCCGGGATGGGCAGTGCACCCTGGTATCCAGCCTGGACTCCACATTGCGGCTTCTAGACAAGGACACGGGGGAGCTGCTGGGAGAGTGAGTCCTCAGGGTCATGGGGCCCATCCCACCTCTGCCCCTCATAAGGCCCAAGCCCCACTGATCCCAACCCCCCACCCCCAGGTATACAGGCCATAAGAACCAGGAGTACAAGCTGGACTGCTGCCTGAGCGAGCGTGACACACACGTGGTCAGCTGCTCCGAAGATGGGAAGGTGTTCTTCTGGGACCTGGTAGAGGTGAGTCTCCCTACCCCCATGCCATACCAGGGCACCTGTCCTGTCCCCACTTTGTCTTTACCACAGTCATTCTCAGACCTGAAAAAAGGAGTGCTATTAGAACCGGGGGCTGGAAGGAGGAGTAAAAGGACAGGAAGGGCATTCCTAGTAAAGGGAACAGTATGTGCTAAGGCTTGGAGGTGTGGCACACATTGGTTAGAAAATAGAATTTTGGGATGGCAGTGGCAGCAGCAGGATCCAGGTCAGGCAGGGCCACCAACGCCAGGCTGAGCCACTGGGACTGACCCTGGGAGAGGGGAGAACAGATGGCAACATATGACCCCAGGGGAGATGAAGCTGTAGTTGTTCAGAAAACCTGATCTACCTGCAAGCATCCCTGTGGTTTCCAGCCCCAAGCCCTGTAAGCCCCATCCTGACGTGTCCCAGCCTGGTGGGAGCACTGGGCAGGGAACAGACTGGCTGGGCTTAGTGCGGTCAGGGCTGGGGAGCCTTAGGGAAGGAGACATAGGCGCTAAGGTGTGGCTAGAGGAAATAAGCCTCCTAAGAGGATGGAGGGAACTGAGGGACTCTGGGGACTTGAGGGCCTAGTTCTCACTAGAACTAAGAAAGCACCAATGTTCTACCTACTTCTTGAGGGTCTGGTAGATGAGAAGTCACACCCTGCAGAGGAGGGCACATGAGGGACATTTCGAGGTGGAAAGAGGAACCGTGGCTTGCTTGAGCAACTGTGTATGTGGAGCTGTGTCTGCGGGGTAATGAAGAAAGTGCAAGTTTTAACAATGAGGCTGCCAGATGCGGAAAACCAGATATAATGGGCTTAGAGCAGGGTGGTGGCCATGAAGGTGGATAGAATGGGTGGGCTCTAGACATGGTCTAAAAGCATAGCCAAGAGGATTTACTACTAAAGGGATGTGAGATGTGAAAGACTCCCAACGGTTTGGCCTGAGCACCTGGAATGATGGAGCCACTGAGAGGCTCAGTTTTAGGCAGACTAGGTTTGCAGTGTCTGGAAAGCCATTAGAGGCAGGTGGCTGAAGGTCAGGGGAAGAAGGCTCACTGATAACTGCTCCCCACCCCCTTGCTCCACAGGGTGCCCTGGCACTGGCCCTGCCTGTGGGGTCCAGTGTGGTGCAGTCACTGGCCTACCACCCTACGGAGCCCTGCCTGCTGACTGCCATGGGGGGCAGCATCCAGTGCTGGCGGGAAGAGGCCTATGAGGCTGAGGGTGGCACAGGCTGAAGCCAGGGGACCCACCACCACCAAGGACACAGATGCAGACTCAAGACAGCTGAGACCATTTATTATAGACATGCTGCTGACGGAGAAGTAGGGGAGGGGCTGGGTCTGCAAACTAATAAATAGAGGAACCTCCTTGGGTCCATAGTCATTCAGTCCTCATTCTTCTCAGGCGTGAAGGCATCTACCTTCTGGGCAAAGGTTTCAGCCACAAGGAGGGGGAAGACCAGGGAGGCATCAGCATAGACCTGTGGATGGGACCCTGGTGACCATTGGACCCATGGCTGCAGCCTGGGAGACCCTGTGCCCAAGCCAGCTGGCCAACTCTCACCTTGACAGGCTGTGCATCCACCCGGATCTTTCCCCAAGAGACAGCTTCGTCTGGCCGAGCACCAGAGTCTGAGCCATCAAACTCTTGGGCTGTGTTGATGTAGACAGCATAGTCAGCCCCATTTCGCTGTGGGGAGGGGCAGGGCAGGCGGTCAGCCAATCACAGGAGACAGAAACACACAAAGAGGTAGGGCACTGCAGCCAAAGAGGCTGAGCCATGTGTCTTGGATGAAGGAAGGGCCCCAAGTCAATGCCTAGGCACAGTGAGAGGTTATAGGGTTGCCAGGCAGACTACGGGCAGTACTGCCCAAGACCCACCTCCTAGGAAACAACAACCCTCTCACATCTGCTCAGCAGAAGCTGCCCCCAACTCTATCTTCAGAAGATCTCTGAACCCAACCACCTCTCCCCTGCCTTGGTCTCCACCCTGGTCCTAGCCCCATTTGTTTCCCCGACAATAGCCAGAGGGCGCTGGTGAGCACCTGAGTCCCAAGACTTCAAGGCTCTGCAAGTCCTGCCTGTCATCTCACTGCCTCACCTTTTCACATGCTTCCTAAGCTGATCCTTGACTTATTTCAGACATCACAAAGCCTTTGCCCTGGTTGCTCCCTTTGCTGGGAACTCTTTTCTGAGGCAACCACATGGCTCATGGGAGGCACCTACCAAAAACCTGCTCACAGGTCACACTTCCCAGAAAGACTTCTTTTTTGAACAGTGCCCCTTTTTCTTGCCATCCTATCACCCCTCATTTTTCTCCATGGCAGTGATCTTGATGTCTGTCTCTCCTACCAAAACATCAGGTGCAGGAAGGCAGGGATCCTGGGCTGTGTCCCAGTATATGGCATAGGCCTAGCACACAGATATCTCTACATAGCAGGCCCAAGTGTCACCTTCACACCAAGGACTAGGTGCTCCATCCCCACTCACCATGAGGTTGGCATTGGCGATGTGGTGCTTGACCACGCCCCCGCCCAGGATGATCATTCCAGAGTGCTTGGCGAAGATGGCCTGGGTATTGATGAGCCTCAGGTCTGGAGAAGAGCGCTGTGGTCAGGCCCTGGACCCAGCCAGCTCTCCGACCCCACTCCTCTGTGGCCCCAGTGCCTCACCCTCCACGATGTCCAGCACCAGGCCTGGGTTCTTGTAGGAATGGAAGAAGATCATGTCGCCCAGTGAGCCATCTGTGAGTGCTGGGCTCAACACGGGTATGTGGTTCTGGGGGAGGGCAGGATAGAACAGCAGTGGGAGTCAGAGCCCAGTGGGGTCAGCCTGGTCCCCATTCCGGTGGCATTCCCTCTTTGCCTGATTCTGGACAGGGTGCTTAACTTTTCTAGGCCTCAGCTTCCTCAATGGTAAAATGATGGTAACAATAGTACCTCCCCCACAGAGGAGGTGTGTGTGAGAAACCTCACACAAAATGTACCGTGCTTGGCACATAATGGTAGCTCTTGTTATTTTTCCAATGCTGGACCTCATAGGCTCTGAGGAGCAGGGGACCTTACCCCAGGCCCCAGGGAGTTACTAAGCATTTCCCCATCT
This sequence comes from Pteropus alecto, assembly GCF_000325575.1. Lineage (NCBI taxonomy): Eukaryota > Metazoa > Chordata > Mammalia > Chiroptera > Pteropodidae > Pteropus > Pteropus alecto. The sequence goes on from NW_006441398.1 coordinate 140,310, forward strand.
GCTCCCAGGTGGTCTAGGAATAGAGCCAGGATATCAAGACCACACTCAATAGCTGTGTGAGCTCAAAGTGCCTAACTTCTCTGTGTCTGAACTTCCTCATTTAAGACTGCAGATGATGAGAACAGCACCAAGTTAACACAGGCCAAGGCCTGGCATCTTTGCCCCCACCCAGCCCCTCACCTTCTGGGCCCAGTAATACACTGACTCTGGGTTGTTGATCTCCTTGCCAAGCCGGGCGATCATCTTGGAAGGTGTCCACTTCATGCCCTAGGAGGGGACATGAGCTTCAGCCAGCAGTGCTTCCCCTGATTCCCACCACGCTGGCCCCCCAGATTATTCTAGCCCCACCTCTGAGTTCTGCTCCAGCACCATCTGGTCCAGGATGGGCATCAGCCAGTCCTCAAACTTGCAGTAATTGTCATTGGGCACCAGCAAGTTCCCAATTCTGGGGACGGGAGGCAGGTGGGCATCAGGCCCCAGAACCCTCAGCCCAGCTCCCCTGCCCAGCACCATTCAGGGCCCACCTGTTGATCCCGTTCTCACGTAGGTCCTTTCCCCTGAGGCTGAACTCGCCCAGGTATGTGGGCGCCAGGCACTTGATGAGATCCTCTTCCACGCCTCCAGCTGTAGTCACCAAAACATCCACCTGAAGCCACAAGGCAGTGAGGTTGGTCCAGAAAGGGAGGCCTTGCCATCATCCCAGGCAGGACTCCTAACTTCCAGACTCCATCCAGTAAGGAAGCTCTGCTGCAAAACAAAACTCGATCCTGTCCCCCTGCTTAAAATTAACTCATATCTCCCTATCTCACGAAAATGACCAATAATCTTACTGCCCATTGGGACCTAGAGAGGCCAAGGGCAGTCCCACCGGCTCCCCACCATGTTGTGCTGAACGAGGTAACGGATGGTCTCACGGATGCCTGAACTGATGAGGTTGGACGTATAGCCCAGGAAAATGGTACAGCCAGTGAGTGGGCGGCGGCTCTGGGTCAGGTCTGCGTGCTGGTCTTCATCCTGCGGCAGAGGCTCCAGCTTCTTCTCTATCTACGCATAACAGCGGGATCGAGTTAATCTCTGGACCCAAACTACAGTCTAAGGAGGAATCCACTGGTTTTCAGAATCAGACTCCGCCCCCAGGCCCTGCCCACTCTACCTAGAACCAGGGAACGGAAGCCCTTTGTGCAGCCTCCGCCCCTTTTACAGCCTGGCTCTCAGGGCCCACACGCTTTGCCCGCCTCGGGGAATCAGAGAGCATCTCCTTAGCAGAACCCAGCCCTCTTCCCCGCTGGGTAGGGGAAATCCAAGGCTCCGCTCTTACTTAGACTCCTCTTCCAATTCTGAAACGGCGCGGTCCTGCCCCAGGCCCTGCCGCTTCAAGAACACTCACTGATAGCCTATTGCCCGCCCCTTCTAGATATTAGAATACCATTGTTGGAAAGCAACGAACATCACAGAGAAACTCCCACCCCAGGTAGGTCCCGCCTCTTTCCAACTATTGGGCCGCCCTAACCAAAACCACGCCTCCTTCACAGGGAAGCCCCGCCCCTTCCAAGTACAGTGCTGCAGTGGTGCTATTATAGGCCGCGCCCCCTCAACCCAGGAAGTCCCGCCCCCGGTCTCACCATGGCGTTGACTTGCTGCACTGCGCGCCCGAAGTTGGTGGCTTGGAAACCAGTGGTGCCAAAGGCTTCCAGCAGCGCGCGGTAGTCCACGCCGCGGTTGAAGTCGTAGCCCCGAACCTGGGCGCTCTCGGACGGCAGCGCCGAGCTGTGCTTCAGCACAGCGGCCAGCGCTGCCGCGGGCGCCTCCCCCTTCGGGGGATCGTTCATGCTCCTGCGGCCGCGCTCTCAGATGAGAGCAGCCCCAGGCCAGACCTCTGATGGCCTCGAAACGCGCTAAGTCGTGACACACGCTTCCCTACGAGGGCGCAGGAAACGGCTCGGGTGAAACTGGGAAAACGCCCGGAAGTTGTTGAGTCACATGACCCTTTTCGATTCCTGTAGTCTAGGACGCGGCCTGTTCCGTAATACGGAAGCCGCATGGAGCCGTTACTCTCTGTTTCGCGTGTTCTCTGCCTACTTTTACTGCCGCCTGCTGGAGGCTCCCCGCGTTGCGGGGCATTTGTCCATTCGTTTCTTCTGTCCCTTGCGGAGAGAATGGCTTCTTAGACGTCGTCCTTGGACAGAATTCCAGTCATCAGAAACTGTCAAACAGTTTCTGCCACTGAGCATCTCTCATCAAATAGGATATTAATCCCTGTTCGTGCCTCGCAAGTCTCCAGAGCCTCCACATGCTACAAAATCCTTTGGTCCTCCCCTGGCGGCCACAACTATCACCTCTTTTGGGAAGCCTCCCCTGACCTTCCTCTTGGTAAGGGACCTCCTCTGGGAGTCAGGGCTGACATCTCTTTGCCTCCAGCAAGATTTCGAGACGCTCAAGGGTAGACACTTAGGAGGGACTCATTGGTCCTCCTAACCATGCAGAGAGTCTGGTCCTGAAGGGGACACCTTTAATCATTCACTCTACATATATGGAGTCTATACTGTACTATACGTTGGCCTCTGTGCTCGGTGCACATTCAGTGGTGAACAAGCTGCGGACCCTTCCCTCATGGAGCCCACAGTTTGGGGAGGTAGAAAGTTAACAGCACTAAGTGCTATTCGGGATTTCAACAGGATGATACAAGAGTCTTTGGTGTGGGATTGGTTGGAGGGGTTGGTGGCCTTAGTTGGAGGGACAGATGGTTGAGGACAGACACCAAGGAGGTGACATTTGAGCCAAAACTAGAAGGCCAAGAAAGGCCCCATATGTGAACTTATGGGAGAAGCCATTCCCCCACCACCCCCCATTGGGAGCAAGAACAGCCAGTGCAAAGGCCCTGAGGCTGAAAATGAGCCTCCTTAATTGGAGAAACAGAACATCCTCCATGACATTCTTGACATTCCCTGCTTGGATCTGAAACTCACCTCAGCTTTCTTTCCACCTAACCCTGATCTTGCCACAGTCTTCATATCTCAGCAAAAAAACCAGGCTCACATCTACCAGGCTCAAAACTGCGGAGTTGAGCTTAATGTCTCTTCTCTCACACTCCACATTCACCCCCCCAGCACATCAGCCAAATTCCATCTGCAAAATAGTTCCCAAATGAGTCAGTATTTGTATCTAGGTGCTTGTCGTTATCCCCATGGCCTCCACACTGCCCTCCCTCCCCACCATTCCATCTCCAAGCTGTGGCCAGAGAGCTCGTTAAACAGAAATCAGATGTATCGTTCCTCATTAAAACCTTCTAACAATGGTAGCTTTCCCTTAGGATTAGGGTCCAGGCTCTTCACAATGGCCTGCGAGGGTGCATGCTGACTTCCCTACCCTCATCTCCCACCACTTGCCCTCGCTCACTCCTCTCCAGCTATACCAATCCCTCTCGCTGTTCTAGAACTCCCTAAGCTCTTTCCTTACCGAGGGATGATGCACCTGCTGCTCTTTCTGCCTGGAACATCCCCTTTCCCAGCTCCTTCTCTTCTGACCCTCAGTTCAAGATGTTACCTCCTCCAGGAGGACTGTCCTGACCACCCACTCTTGCCCTTACCTTGCTTTTCTTGTCTTTCACAGCACTTAAGACATTTTGTTTGCCGTTCTCTGTCTCTGAACTAGAATGGCAGCTCGATGAGGATTGCAAGGACCTTGTCAGCTTACAATCCTTTATTTTTTTATTTTTTATGCCTACAGCACCTGGTCTTCCTAGGTGGTCTCCCATCCAAGTACTAACCAGGCCTGACCCTACTTAGCTTCTGAGATTGGAGGGGATCAGGCATGTTCAGGGTAGCATGGCCATAGACTCATGCTGATCCTCTTACTCTTCACAGTGCTGAACACATATTGAGATCTTTGCAAAGATGCTGAATGAATCAATGAATGAACACACATAAAGGCATCAGCATGATCCATGAGGAATGAAGGAGGGAGAGATCGAATGAATTCAGCTTGGGCAGAAGGTGCCAGACCAGGCAGAACCCTGGGCTGTGGTAAGGAGGCTGAGAAACCATTGGAGAGTTTTAGAAAGGAAGTGAGAGACTACACATAAAATTCACCATCTTAACCATTTTTAAGTACACAGTTCGGTGTCATTAAACACATTCACGTTGTTGTGCAGCCATCACCACCATCATCTGCAGAACTTGTTCATCTTCCCAGACTGAAACCCTGTCTCCATTAAACACCAACTCCCCATTCCCCTCCCCCAGCCCCTGGCACCCACCATTTACTTTCCATCTCTATGAATCTGAGTACTGTAGGGACCTCATATAAGTAGAGTCACACAATATTTGTCCTTTTGTGACTGGCTTATTTCACTCAGCATAATGTCCTCAAGTGTCATCCATGCTTTTTTTTTTAATTTATTTTTTAGCAGGTCACACTGGCTGCTTTGAGAATAGGGGCATAGGGAAGGGGGGCAGGAGAGACCAGGGTGGAGGCCACTGGACTTCTCTAAGTGAGCAAAGATGGGGGTGGGACCCATGTGGGGTGGAGAGAAGTGACCAGATTGAGAACCTAATCTGAAGGTCGATTAGCTGGCTCTTGAGAAAGGATTAAATGTGGGGATACTGGAAGAGAGGAATGAAGGAGTTTGAGATTTGGGCCAGGACAGTCGGGTGGATGGTGGTGAATGTGGGACAAAAGATCTGAGGGGAAGATGATCCAGAGTCCAGCTTTGGCCAAGTTAGGTGAGAGAAACCAGTGAGGGGGGTGAGATGGATCAAGGGGGTTGGAGGGTCCTCGGGTGGGTCTGGGGTCAGGGAAGTGGCTGGGGTGGGGCAGCGTAAGTGAGTCAACTGAGTCATCCATGGAATGGACCCCCAGGCAGTGAGTATAGGAGGAGGAGCAGGACTGCACCTGAGCTTGGGACACTTTGCACGTTGGGGTGGGCAGCAGCTGGCAATTGAGGGTGTTGGGCCAGTTAGCAGGGGATCAAGCAGGTCAGATAGAGGCCAGGGCCCCACATGTGTCCCCTGCCAAGGTGACACATGACCACGGGGCAGCTGCTGGGCCTCCTAGGGCAGGGAACCCCTTGGCTGAGGCAGCTGCTGCTGCTGTGACATTTCACTCTGTGAGTGTCCTGGCTTCAAAGTCTCTGCAGGGATGGGGGCGGGAAAGGAGAGGACTGGAGAGGCCAGGTGGGTGGGAGAGGGAGGAAGAGCAGGGCTGCAGGAGGACTGAGCAGGCAAGAGTCAGCCAGGGTCCTCCGCTGAGGTACGTGGTCCTGATGAGTGGGGAGCAGCCACTCCCATCCCATCATCTCCTGGAGGAACGTGGGAGGAGGTGCAGGGACCCTCAGAGGGCCCTAGGACTCCTGGTCTGGGGTTCAACATGCTTCTACAGCCCTGCTCACCCTCCCCTAGATGTCTGGCAAAATGGCCATTGGCAGCGACATCGGGCAGGCCCGCCGTGCTGTGGAGCAGCTGCGGATGGAGGCCGGCATTGACCGTGTGAAGGTGAGGTCAGGGTCAGGTGGGCATGTCTGGGTGAAGGGGCAGAGGGACAGCTGGGGTCTGGCTGACCCAGGTGGCTTATAGGTGTCCAAGGCGGCTGCCGACCTGCTGCAATTCTGCATGGAGCAGGCCAAGAGCGACCCCTTCCTGGTGGGCATCCCTGCTGCCACCAACCCCTTCAAGGAGAAGAAGCCTTGCACCATCCTATGACACTGAACCTGACAACCCATCAATAAACATGAAGTGAATGCTCCTCAGAGCTTGGTGGGCTGCAATGGGGGGCAAAGTGGGGCTGTGGGATGGCAGGGGCACCTGACCCAACCTTCCTCCCCCACCCACTCCAGGGTCACGGCCACAGGGACACACACACCCTGGACTCTGCATAGAAGAGCACGCACCTTTCCCACCCCTCCTTGCCCTGCACCGATGGGCCAGCCTTAGCAGATTCTCTCTTCCTCTGCATAAACACATCCAGGCAGAGTCCCTAGCTACATGCCAATTCATGTTATGCACACACTCATCACCCATGTCCACACATCACACACACACAGATGCCATCATATAGACAGGTCCCCACATCCTCCAGAAGCTCCCTTTTCCTCTCACACATGTATGCTCATAGGCACTCAGATAGGCACAGATGGGGTCTGGGATTATGGAAACAACACAAACAACCAGCCCTCCTCCCCAGGGACACACAGACACACATGATCCCAGGAATGCACTTGGGTGGACACAGGCGCACCCAGATACAGCAAAGGCTGTCACCAAGGCTTCCACACACCATCTCACAGACACAAGCACATCCCCAGCATCCCAGCCCCAAGCAGGCACCACTCCAGCCTACAGCACCAGTACATCGGGTTTATTTCCCCTTCACTCTCAAGGGAGAGCAAGGGTCCAAATCTTAATGAAAACAGGGCCCAAGGGTGGGGAGCAGCCCCCTGGGTAAGCAGGAATACCAGCCACGCCTTCCTTGGCATGGAGCCCAGCCCAGGGACCCCACCAGAACCTGGCCAGGACTTTTTGTGCCCCAGGCCTGTGGGGCAGAGCCGAGGCAGCACCAGCGATGGGGAGGGTCCCCCGAGAAGATTGAGAGGCCCAGCCTGCCGGCCAGCAGTTCCACATCCATGTCCACATCCGCCTGCTCAGGCCTGCAGCCTCCAGACTTCCAGCGACAGGCCCCCAGAGGCGGCCACTACCAGGTTGCCCTCAGCACAGATCTGGGCAGGGACATGAGAACTCAGGGGTACTCTAAGCAGCCTGTAGGGCATGTGGGACAAGGCACATAGGGCAAGGCCTTACCCCATTCAGCACGTTGTGGTGGCTTCGAGTGCAGATGGTCCTTGGTGGGTCTGTGGGCACGTGTACCTGGTGAGGGGCAACAGGTAAAGGTCAAGAGGTGTGCTCCTGGCCAGTGAGGGTAAGGTAGGGAGGCCTTTCCTGGGGCCTCACCCGAATGGTCTTATCAGTGGACGTGGTGTACAAGGCCCCCAGCGAGTGTTTGATCCCTGTGATCTGAGACGTGTGGCCCACATCAAAGGTCTGCAGGAGGGAGGGAGGGAGGATACTCAGACAAGGCTCTGCCAAGGCCAGCCGCCCACCACCACTGGGGGTCAAGGGGTAGGGAGGAGGCCCGGAGAGGGCAGGACAGGGGCAAGGGCCCTGGCAGACCCGAACAAGCTGGAAGCAGCCTTTCCGGTTGGCAAAGACGTGCAGCAGGCCCTGGTTGTCACCAGCCCAGAGCTGGGGCTCTTGGTAGGACATGCAGAGCAGGTAGGAGTCCAGCTGTGGGAGGGACAAAGGACAGAGCAGCTCGGGCTGGGCCATGCCACAGCCCTGGCCCCTTCAGCCCCTGGGGAGGGCCCACCTGCAGCCGCTGCAGTACGCTGTTGGCCCGGCGGTCGAACACTACGAGCGTATGGTCCTCACTGCCCGAGATGATATGCTGGTCATCCGCCAGCAATGCCAGCACCGCGCTTGAGTGCAGCCGCCGGCTTTTCAACAGGGCTGGGCCGACTTCATGAGTGATGGGCCAGGAAGGAGGGGGACATTAGAGGCCCCACCAGCCCACCCATAGATCCCAGGCCTCCATCCTCCATTGCAAAACCCTTGGTTGGCTTCCCTCCCCACCCCCATCCTACAGGAGACCCTGTCTCTCCTTTCCTACCCCAGCTGGATCTGGGCCTCCAAGGACCCCCAGGCCTGTGCACCCCCATCTCCTGTTTCATCTCCCTCCTCTTGTCCCATCTGCTCTCAGCAAGTATCAGCATAAAATGCCAGCCAATGCCAGCAGACATGCTTCCATCCCTACCCCCACTCAGCTCTGCCTGGATAAGGCATGTTGGCCCTTCATTTAAACAAAATAAGAGTGAATAAACAGAAAAGGCTTATGTGCTGGGCAGTATTTGTTCTAGGTGTTTTATGTAAACTAATATTTAATCCACTGGTGTCCTTATCATCTCCTCCCATCAATCTTATGGGGATGAAGTTGTTGTTATCTGGATTTTACAGACGGGGAAACTGAAGTTTAAGCTTGACTGGTGTGATCTAGAGAGTGAGGGAGCCAGGATTCTCAAGGACTGTCTGCCTCCCACGAGATTCCAGCTCAGAGGGCCCTCCTCTGGGCATCCTCTGTCTCTCATTGCGCCCCAGGTGGAGGCAGGGCTTCTTCCATCCCCTTCCCCATCAAAAGTGGCTTTTGTTGCACCCAGCACAGCACAGGTCACTATGAGTGCTTAGTACTGACTATTTATGTGACTGTCTCCTCAGCCAAGCTGTGAAGTCTGAGGCCTGAGTGTCTCCTTCCCCAGCATGGCCCTGGAGCCCCCAAGCAGCCTTGCTCTCCCCAATTTGGGCCCCTGGCCCACCTCTGGGGTCGTAGACTGTCACTTTCTTGTCATAGGTGCCAGTCACCAGGATGTCAGGCCGGTAGGACAGGCACAGCACAGCTGCCTTGCTCCTGAGGACACATAGAGCATGGAGCTGAGCTGTGACCAGGTAGAGCCCTGGCTTCCCCCAATCCCCCTCCCCAGGACCCCTCACACTTTATCTCGCCAAACTGTTGCCCATCAGCTGCCATGTCCCAGAGCTTCACCGTGCTGTCCCAGGAACCAGAGCACACTCGGTGGTCCAGCGCCGCCAGGGACCACACCCAACCCTGCAGGACAAGGACCCATGTGACAGTCCCCATTTCACAGATAACAAAATCGAAGGTCAGAAGAGGGAGACAACTGACCCAAGAACCCAGAGCAAGTCAGCACCACGTAGAGATTAGAGCTTCAGTCTGTGGGTCTGACTGCAGGGCCTGGGACATGCCCATCTCTCACCCAATAATATTCCTCAATCAAGTGCTGCAGAGACTCAGCACCACTGGTGATTTGAGGCTACATGACAACATGATTAAGAATGGGACCTCCACTCCACAACCTGGGCGAATCAGGTCCCCTCCTTCTATTTCCTCATTGGGAAAATGAGCATTAAAACACAGTCCCTGTCTCAGGAGCTAATATGCACAGAATGCTGGCTGATGACTGACTTATTCCTCACCAAACCCTATAAGGAGAGTACTGTAAGGCAGGGGTCCCCAGCCCCTGGGTCACAGACCGGTACTGGTCCATGGCCTGTTAGGATCGGGCCACATAGGAGATGAGCAGTGGGTGAGCGAGCGAAGCTTCATCTGCATTTGCAGCCGCTCCCCAGCACTAGCATCACCGCTTCAGCTCCACCTCAGATCATCAGGCATTGTTCTCCTAGGAAAACCAGTCCCTGGTGCCAGAAAGGTTGGGCGTCGCTGCTATAAGGTGTCTCATTCTACAAATAAGGAAACTGAGAGCACAAAGACTCTGAATGAAGTTCTTAATGCCTGTTCATTTCATTCATCCTTATCCTAATTGACCCCTGGACAGAAGTAGAAACAGACCTAGAGAAGTCATACATCTCACCCCAAATCACACTAATAATAGCAGAGAAAAATTTCAATCTATGAAGTCCAGGGCCAAAACTCACTTCCTTAGTCATGACACCCTACCCAGGCCCCATGCCTCCCACCCCCTCACCTTGTGGGTGCTGTTCTGGGTGCCCAGCGCCTTGACCAGAACCTGGCTGGGCTCTACCCCCAGCTGCCGCAGGTCCCACAAGTTGACATTGCGATCTCGGGAGCCCGACAGACAGAGGGTCCCACCCTAGGAGGGGAGGGAGGTGATGTTTTCACGGTCACCGTGGCCCACCCCTGCCTGGCCCCAGTCCCTGAACTCCATCTCACCTGGAGCAGCAGCACTGAATCGATGGAAGCAAAGTGCCCATCAGCCAGGCAGAAGTACTCAGCCCAGCGCCCATCCTCTGCCCAGCGTGACAGATGCTGCTCCAGCTCAATGCAGGCTGCCGGCCAATCAAAGTCTTCCTCTGTGGGATACCACGAGCAGGGTCTCCGGTGGGCAGGAACTCTACTACCCACACTAAGCCCACCATTGGCTTCGAGGAAGCCCAGCCAGCACCAGACTTAGAGAGACCCCCACCTGGATCCCTCACCCCACCTCCAAGGAGGCCCAGGTTCTAGCTTTGGAACCACCAGCCCACTCACCTTTCAAGTAGGTCTAGGAGTACTCCTCACCACAGTTTCCAGAAGTTGGGAAACTAGAGCCTCAGGACCACCTTCCCAGGCCCCATCCCCCAACCCAAATCTGGGTGATAGCGGCCTCAGGACATTAAGCTCCTTCCTCACCCCTGGCTGAGGTCTGACCCCAGTCCCCCAACCCTCAGGCTGGGCCCAAGAGCGAGGACTTCCTCCCTCAGTCATCTGAACCAGACCCAGGGAAGTATTTCTCAAACCAGTATCTGTAAACCTGAGAGCCTTGTCCAGATGCAGAACCTAAGGCCTAGGTTTGCAGAGGTTCAGTGGTATGGATGGGGCCCAAGCATCTATGTTTATCAAGCTATTCAGGAGAGTCCTATCACTTTAAAGTCATCGAGCTATCTTATCCCCCAGGGACCAATGGCCTTGGGGACAGGGAGAATGATAACCAGCCCTTGCTTAAGATCCCAGGCTAGACTCTGAGCTTGAGGATCTGTGATTGCTGGTACAACCTCTAAGCTCTATGTTAGGTTCAAGGGTTGCAGGCTCTGAACCTGAGTCCCTGCTTCACCCCCACCTAGGTCAGGACTCCAGAGGTGAGGGGCTTTGGGATCACCAATTGCTGCCTCAGCATCTACACCCAGGACCTGAAGATTCTTGGGCTTACCCTGAGCCCCAAGAAGACTCCAACAGCCTGAGACCTCAACTCTCTGTGTAAACCCCCAGCCAAGGGTCAGGGCCTTGGTTCCACCAGACCCCAAGCCTGAACATCACTGGATCCTGAGCTGAGGAGCCCTCTCGGGAAGGTTTCTACAGCCTTAGGACCCTAAGTATCTCCCTCATTGTCCACTCAGAAGTCAAGGACTTTGGCACCAACAGTAACTACCTCGGGTACCTCGGCTCCCAACCGCGCCAGGAAGTCTGCTCCACGAGCTGTGCTCATAGCACCCCAGGTACCCACTCCCCGACCTTAAGCCTGACCTGGGCGGGCTACCCTGGTCCCCCAGCACGCGCACCTTCCACCACTGGATAGGGTGCGCGTACGCGACGCTGTGCGCGTAGCCTCCAGGTGACATGGTCACGCACGAGGTCGCGCAGCGCGTGGCACACGCACGGCAGGACGTGGAGCACGAAGCAGGCGTCCAGGTAGGCACAGATCTCAAGCAGTAGCTCCGGGGGAAGACTCAGCAGGCCCGGGGGCCCCATGGCCAGGCCCTTGGACGCGGCCCGCGGCTCCAGGGTTCCAGGGGATGAAGCAGGAGCGGACAGCGAAGGGGTGCGAGGGGGCGCCACCCCGAATTTCGGCGGACTGAGCACGCGAGACACATAAGCCTCGGCCTGCGCGTCGGGGTCGGGGTCCGGCTCTGGGTCGGAGTCATCGTCCCAGGCACAGGGATCGTCGCGCGGCCCTGGGGGCAGCTCCATGGCGACCGAGTGGGCGCGGCCGGCCCTGCCCTGTCAGCCGCGGGCCCCCGCGTCCTGTCTCCTAGGCAGCGCGAGGGCGCTTCCGGCGCGGCCTGATGACAGTAGGCGCCGGCCGGAAGTGAGGAAGCTGGCCGGTTACTGACAGCCGTCCTGCTCCAGTGGTCTCGTTCTGGAGCTGCATAGGCCTAGAGCTGGAAAAAGCAGATTCCTGGCTCCTGCGTTTTTAAAATAAACATCTCTGGTGGTGCCGATGCAGAAGACCAACGGACTCTGGTTTGAAAACTGCGTCCCTGTCGAAGGCACCTTTCACAGGTGACACCACCTTTCACATGTGACACCGAACTTAGAAATGCAAAGCTGCTTTTCCGAGTTCGCAGGCTGGGTCGTACTAGTGATTCGAATTGTCTCTCCTTCTAGAGCCAGAAATATGCAGTTACACTAGAGGCCTAAGTGGAACAGTTACTCTGAATTACCTTAAATTATACTGATGAAAAAGTCTCTTAACTTCCTGAAAGCCTCTTCAGCCAGGCAAGCAGCACTTGTTCCCTCTGCCTTGACCCCTTCTCATATCCACATGACTCTTTGCTCAAACATCATCTTCCCTAGTACCCTACTGTAAGACTGTAACCATCTTCCCCAATGTTCTCATTCCCCTTCTCACTGTATTTTTCTCTATGGAACATTACCACGGTTTTGCTGTTTTATCTTCTATTCCCTCACTAAAATGTACACACTTGTTGAATGAATTTTGGACGTGTCAGCATTTTTTTGTTTTCCCAGGGTGATGCAGGTGATCCTTGGGCCCTAAGCTGCCACAAGATTTTATTCTGAGACTTGTGCATCCCCAGAGCTGAGCAATTTATTTGCCTCAGTAACTGTTGCTGATATTTACGTATCTCCCACAGGCCTGAGCTGGGCTGAGCCTTCTTACAAAGTATCTAAGATACACAATGATCCAGAGTTGTGAAGTCAGCCAAAGATGAGAGTGCTGCAAGGCCTTGCCCCTCGCCACTCAGTTTAGTCTAAGGCAGATGGGGATCATGAAACGGGGCTGCAACACTAATGGCTCGCCTTCAGTGAGCTCAGGACGTTTAGTGATCTGTAATTACGTCCAAGAGAATGCATTCCATGTGTGTTATCACATTTAATCATCTTTCACATTCACCTCATTTTACAGGAAAGAAAACAGAGGCCTGGGCTCCCGAAAAATATACCCTGGTTAGAGCTAACTTCTTTCCCCACTCTCCCAATTATTTCCTGACCCGAATCCTGTGCATCCCCATTTCTAAAGCTTCCCAGGCCCCCTCGACATCTCTACTGCCAAAGCCAAAGACACAGGAGGCCAGCTGGAGACCAAGGGTTTCACAAGAAACTGATCTTTACTCAACAAAGTTCTACACAAGTGGAATCTCACGCCATTTCGGCGCCAACCCCCAGCACAGCACGGTAACAAATGGACAGACCCTAGAGCCCGCAGGAGGAAGAGGGTGAGGGGGAAGAGGACAGGAACGAACGGGACTGCGGATCAAGGCCAGTCAGGGTCCGCAGCCCTGGGCAGGGGAGAAAGTTGAGAAGCTGCAACTTCGTTGTGCAAAAATCAACCAAAAATAAATTAAAAAATTAAATAGTTTTCTTTAAAAAAAAAAAAAAAGACAACGAACCAGGCTCCCCCTTCCCTGAAGGTGGTTGGAGCCCCCAATCCTAGGTGGAGAAGGGGTTTCCAATCCCATCAGATAGCCAGTCCATCCACACACCCCAAGACCCAGCAGAGGATGCTCTAAAGAACTGAAATTACCAGAAAATTAAATGATATTTAAAAATTTTTTTTTTT
>NW_006441398.1:154108-169423 GCF_000325575.1 Pteropus alecto
TTACAAATGGCTTCCAGAGACCTGCTGGAGTTTCAAAGGAGGGGAGGAACCAGCTGAGTTTACGGAATGTGCACCAAGTGCCCCTTGGAATAGACACAGGGCCACACCCTGTCTGAGGAGACACAGGGCTATGACGGAGGTGGGGTCCAGGGCCCCGGTGGGATGGATGGAGCAGGACCCACGATGCAGGAATCCAGTCAAACCCTCCAAACCCCCAAAAAGGGCCCCCAAAGAAATAGAAAGCAGAAAAAGGAAAACATTAAGGATGCTGCAGGGCCCGGTTTGAGTCTCCAAATGGGAAATATCCACACTCGCTCCTGTTCCAGGAGAGCCTCTCCCACTGTGACTACATCCCCACCAATCCCAGAAGGGTCCCTAGAATCACTGCCTCAATCTAGTGGGTCTCAGGGCCCACTGGGAGCTGTGATAAACAGGAAGGCTTTGGGCTCAGGATGTCAGGGGAGGGCACCACCTTTCTCCTCCTCCAAGCCCTCAGTTTCTTTCTTGCTGGCAAAGTATAAGCCTTAGTCCCTTTTCATCATCAATTACATGCCCCAGCCCTTGTGTTAGAACTTGGGCCCGGAACTTGAAGAGGACTCTCAGAAGCACAGAGAAATGACCCGCCCTTGAAATGGATTTGCTTATGGAGAGAGACAGGGAGTAGGTGTCAGCAGCTGTGACCAACCCCAGCTCTCTTCCAGAAAAAAAACCCCACCCCAGTGTCTTCAAAAGTCACTGGAGCACAAGATAGGGAGAAAGGGGGACCTCTGGCCAGCCCCAGCTGCTCCAGTGGTCCCCACTCTTCAGGCTGGGACAGGACAAGGAGAGGGACACATTGGCTGAGGCTGCCACAGAGCTGGCAGGAAGTATGCGGAGCAAGTCCGAAGCGTACACATGCTGACCGCGCAGCCCCAACGTGGCCATCCTCTTCCCCCCGCCCCGGGCTCCTGGCGGAGGCCCCCAACCCACCCAGCCCTCCCCAATCACCGCCAATTCTGGCAAAACGGCAGAAGCTTCTTAAACTCTAGATGCAAGTTACACGGAAGGCCTTATGGGTTAACTCAGGGGTTCACTAATTCTACTGTCTCCATGCAGTCGAGGGAATGGGGGGCGGCTGGCCTGGCCTGGTTGGCTGCAGTGCCCGCACATGCGTGTGGTCACATGTGTACATGAGTTATGTCTCTACAGGGACCCCACCCTCCCCGCCTGCTTTCCCCCTGCCTCATCCTATGCCAGATTCGGTTGGCCATGTTCATTCTTCCCTCCCATGTGGCTGGCCCAAGTGGGCTGCCTGAGGTGACCCTGCTTAGAGCAAGGGGCTCTTGCCACCAAGAAGTCCCACCCCCCTCCCATTTGTAGGATGAGCATGGAGACCCCACCCACCTGCCCGCCACTGGCTGGCCACACAGGCAGGTACATGGACAGGGAAGGCGTCTGGATTTGGGTCCCACTCACTCCTCCCTAACCCCCCTCGACCAGGGCACAGTGACTTCTGGACGCAGTGCGATCCCCAGCATCCCCTCCAAGACGACGCAGACAGAAACCTGTGGAGAGAAGGGGAGGATCAGGGCCTGTGTCCCTTCAGCCCCAATGACTGCACCAGCACCCCGCATGCAGCCTCCTCACCTGGCAGTCGATACACTCCTCTAGACCCCGTAGAAGGCAGCCAGCCTTTCCTTGAGCAGCGGTGGGAACTGCTCTGAGAACTGCTGCCAGTTCTCCTCCCCAACCTGGTCTTTGAAGCCATGGAGAATCTGCGTGGGGGAAAAGGACACCCAAAGCAGCTCGAGATGAACTCAGCCTCTCCCTAAGAGGATCTCCCCGCTGCCACCTCTCAGGACTACATCAGGGCTAAGTGGGAGCCTCACCTTATAAAACATGTCCCGAAGGTCATCCTTCGGGCTCACCCAGGAGGCTACAGCGTCGCAGAAGAAAATAAAGTCCTGAAACGCGACGGATCCTGTGTGAGGGGCCGCCCAAGCCCAGCCCCAGTGCCTTCCCTCAGAGCCCAGCCGCCCCAACCTGCACAACGCCCCCAGGGTTGACGCCTATCATCATGCAGATGCCTCGGAAGGCCGAGTCCTTCTCCTCGTTGTCCCTGATGTTCCTGAGGGACGTGCACCTGTGGGGAAGGTGAGCATCGAGGAATCAGCTACTGGAGCTGGGGCAGGAGGGGCATCCATGAGGGGCAGTGGGTGACAGGGCTGGGGTGGGCCATGTGTTTATGGGGTGTGGAGAAAGCAGGGTGTCAGTGGGCAATGGGGCTGGGACGTGCAACTACGGATGAGCAGGGCTAGGTGGGCACAGGTGAGGGGACGGGTTAGGCCTGTCCCACCCACCCTGCTACCCAGCCCACCATACGGCAGGCCCCACACAGGTGAGCACACACCAAGGCCGGATGAACTGCTGCAGCATGGGTGCCACCTCCTGTGGGCACACGTAGCCCAGGCGGCCGATGGTGATGGCTGGAATGGCAGAGGGACTCGTCAGGCGACCTGCAACCCCGAGCGGCCCCGGGACGGTACGTGGCGGGGCCTCTGGCATGAGGCACCAGCCCCGCCCCTCAGGCCCCAAGGGAATAGCTCCTGCCAGCTGTCTGGCCCACAGAGCTTGGCCCAGCATTGGTCTCCCCCGAGGCTAGTATCTTTCTTGCTGCTCCTCCCAAAACCCCTTCCAGACCCTTCTAGACACCTTCCCTGGTTCTTTCTCAAAGCCTCTTCTCAACTCCCAGCCATGAAGCCCACCTCCAGGAGGTGGGCAAGGGAGCAGTGGTGGCCCAGACCTGGTGCCCACCTGTGTTTTCCAGCAGTGTCTTGGGTGTGTTGGGCCGGTTAATGATCTCCACCAGGTTGTTGAGGACCATTTGCACGTAGGGCTGCATCTCTGCCCCTGTGGGACCAGCCAGTCAGAGCCTTGCACAACCCACACCACCCACACTGACTACCCCAGTTTCATCTAGACACTGGCTAATTGCAACTGGCGAAGAAACGAAAAACTGGCTGGTCCCCAGCCCAGGACCTGTGGCCAACCCAAGATAGATCCACACCTTCCAAATACCAGAAGCTACCCCGGAGTCATCACTGGACATCAGGGTGAGGCCACATGGACCAGCCTCCCTGCTGGGGGATGGGGAAGCTGCCAGTCTCTATAAATCCCAGTGGGCCTTTCAGCCAACTGCATGCGGGTTGGGAGGTGGCAAACAGTCCAATCAGAACAGGTCTCCTGTACTGCCTCTTTGTAGAAGCCAATTACAGAAAACCTTTCAGCTATTCAGCCTATCTCTGATAAAAATGCTCAGAGGTGTCCTCATGCCCCTGGCCCATGGAGCCTTCCTCAAGGAGCACCAGCGCCCTCTTGAGGGGACCAGGCCAATGGGGGAGGGGCAGGGCCAGCCCACCTGCAGGGCACTCACTCACCCATCTGCATGCAGATCTCCCCAATGGCCCAGGTGGCATTGTTGCAGACAGAGATGAACTCGGGGTTCAGGTTGGTGCCCAAGATGGGCATGAACTCAGCTGGTGGGGAGAAAGAGGAGTGCTGAGCAGGAGGGCCCACCAACATGAGCTTCCAGACCTGGCCAGGCAGGCCCCATCAGACAGTACGAATACACCCCAGTTCGGTCACAGTACTCCCCGGTCATTGCTCCATCACCTGAGGCCAGGGCTGGGGTCTTGGGGAAAGAACAAGAAAGGTGTCATACCAATACAGGGCTTGACATGGATGAAGCAGGCTTTGGTGAGATCTCCCAGGAGGGCAAAGGAGCTCTGCCGGACCTCGGGCATTGAGTCCTGGGGGTCAGAGCAGGGTCAGCGTGGCAGGGCTCCCTTACCCCCAACCAGCCTGGGTTCCCAACTAATCCCTCAGCACAGGGCCACTAGGGGGGCAGTCCCTAGAGCAAGGCCTGACTCTTTCACTTCCCAACACCGAGGCTGCAGGACCCTGTATATTGGAACCTGGGGAACATGTGAATGAGTGCCTTGCTCAGGGCACTGCTACAGAGGAGAGCACATGTAACTGCTGACCATCCTGCTACACAAGTTTAGGGTGATGTTAGAGGGACTTGTGCTTCCACATTGCCTATTTTCTACTTTTTAATGTTCTACACTGTTGGCTTGAAAAATGAGCTTTTATACTCATGTCTTCTTTGAATCCCTTTAAAAAAATTACAAGGATTTTTTTACAGGCCTCTTTTCCCTGATGTCCTTGGAGCACAAACAGTGCCCTGAATCCCCCCAGGGTGGCCCATACAGACTGGTTGGTATCATCACTGTGAGTTAGAGGCCTGTGAAGGGCACTCACCCACCTGCATGCATTGGAACAGCAATGTCATGATGTTGCTGCGGGCCACCAGCTGCTCCACATGGCCACCCAGGCCCTCAGCCAGGCCGCTGAGCAGGTCTAGTGCCACGATCATGAAGTCCTTGTCGGGGGCCTCATACTGTTCAGGGTGCTGAGTGTACATCTGAGCACAGATGGCAGTGGGCAGGCAGGTGAGGAGGATGGGCTAGGGCTGGGGCAGCAGCTCAGGAGTGAATAGCGGTGTGGCAGAGGAGAGGTGCTCACCATGGCCTGGGCCAGCGTCTTCTGCACCAGGGTGACACAGCGCTGGTAGACAGGCTCGCAGTAGGGCAAGAAGCCGCTCTGCAGGGCAGTGGCCACGGATGACAGACACTGGCAGGAGGAAGGTAGGAGAGGTGAACTCAGGCAAAGTGGGGAGGGATTACGGGAGGGAGCCTAGAGCCCACCCACCTCCAACAGAGGGAAGAGGTCCTTGTCTTCATCCTTGAGCTCATTCCACTTCTGAATGAGTGGAGGCATCAGCTTCTGGATGTATTCCTAGAGGGAGAGCAGGAAGTTGGGGCTCCCTAGGCAGGGGTAGCATCCTAGATACCAGCAGGCCTGGGCTCCTCACTGTGGCTCATGGGGCCCTGCAAGACCTCGCCATCCAGCCAGACCTCCGGGCCCTTCTCACCTGTCCCAAGCCCAGTTCTATCCACCCCTGCCCCCTCGGAGCCTAGGTCAGCACCTCCTGGTTCCCGTAGGCCCCTGAGCTTCCCCAGCAAAGCACTTACCACACTATCCCATAACTGTCTCCCCCACTAGACTGAGAGCATGGCGAGGGTGGGGCCCGGGTCTGTCTGTCTGCCTGTTGAGGTCACGGCCACATCCCTGGCGTGCAACACAGGGTCGCCGCCAGGTCACTGGATGCCAAGGGACACAGGAGATCAGAAGGGAGCCACTGGGGGGTCTCACCGGCTGGTTGAGGTGGTGACCCACAGAGTCGGCCAGGGTGCCAATGGCATCATAGAGGATGAGCAGGTTCTTGTGCTGGTACTTGCCAAAGGCAAAGACAAGGGTGTCCAGAATATAGCTGAGGTAGGGCACCAGCTCCGTGCAGGCCTCTTCCTCCAGGGTGGCGAAGGCACTGGAAGGCAGGAAGGGCTCAGTGGGCATCTACTGATGGGGCTGGGCCATATGCAGGTGGAAACAGGAATTGGGGGTACTTGGGATCAGCCAGTACGAATACATTAGACATCAGTGGGATGTCAGGAATAATGAGTGTCGTCACTTCCCAGAGAGCAGCTAGTGGGTTAGGGGTGGGGACTGTGGGGCCAGGGTGGGAAGTTACCTGCAGGCTGCCTCCTGCACCCTCTTGTTGCCATCCAGGATGCGCTTGAGCAGTTCCGTCATCAGAGGCTTGAGGTGCATGTCGGGTGGCTGGCTGACCACCCAATGGGCGTAGCGGCTCAGTGTCCAGCAGGCGATGGAGCGGACCAGGGCCTTCTTGTCTGACAGGCACTGGATGAGATGCGGGATCAGCTCGGGCAGGTAGGGCACCATGCCCTGCATACAGCCTGCAAGGATGGCACGGGGGCAAGCCTGAGCCCAGCTGAGCCTGGACACACCCAACTTTACAGGAGAGGATCAGGCTGTTGCACCTGACAGACGGAGAAACTGAGGCTCAGAGGTTAAATAACTGGCTCACAGTCATAGAGCCTGTGAAAGGTGGGGTCAGGAGGGGAAATAGCATCAGAGTAAAGCTTGCCCCACCATTCGTTAGGTCCACTCCGTCATGGCCACTCATTAATTTAATTCATAGATAACCGGGTTGCACAGTGACTCAGGCTTTGTGGGCAGCAGTGACCCCAATAAACGGAAAGTACTTGTCTTTTGAAATTTTTCTTGGGTATTTGTGATTTTTCTATTTTTTTTTAAAGCCACGAGTATGCTTTTTAATTAGAGAACAGATAACAGGATATCCTCTAATAATCCAAGGCAAGCAATCTGTTTTTACTGGTTTAGGACCAATTCTTGTAGGTCTTTTCCCATGAATAAATAGAACACCTAACGTAGTTGATTAACCCATTTTCCCTTTGCCCCAAGAAAAGGGAAAAGGTCTGGCTGGATGGCGAGGTCTTGCAGGGCCCCATGAGCCACAGTGAGGAGCCCAGGCCTGCTGGTATCTAGGATGCTACCCCTGCCTAGGGAGCCCCAACTTCCTGCTCTCCCTCTAGGAATACATCCAGAAGCTGATGCCTCCACTCATTCAGAAGTGGAATGAGCTCAAGGATGAAGACAAGGACCTCTTCCCTCTGTTGGAGGTGGGTGGGCTCTAGGCTCCCTCCCGTAATCCCTCCCCACTTTGCCTGAGTTCACCTCTCCTACCTTCCTCCTGCCAGTGTCTGTCATCCGTGGCCACTGCCCTGCAGAGCGGCTTCTTGCCCTACTGCGAGCCTGTCTACCAGCGCTGTGTCACCCTGGTGCAGAAGACGCTGGCCCAGGCCATGGTGAGCACCTCTCCTCTGCCACACCGCTATTCACTCCTATTCCCTTGCCAGCAGCACATGTAGCTGCAGCATTTACTCCTAGATAATTCACAGATTACAGTCCTAACATCACCCCCAAAGTTTACCACGAAATACCTCACTTCATTATTATGTTACTATATTATTATTATTTTCACATCTCTAGTAAATCGATAATCTTCGGAAACAAATGACATTCTATTTATAGCATTCTGTTTTTAGTAGTGGTATATCCATTTACAAAATATAGTAATTCTCCATCGCTGAAAATGTCATATCCTACAAAACGTAGCATTCCTACATGTGATGTTAAATTAATGCTGGCAGCGAGCTGCACTTTTTTCTAAATAGGAAAAGGGTTAATATGTGCACATGTATTATCATAAGCTATATTACACTTATTATAACCTTTCCTTAAATAATTTTGAAAGCTCTCTTGCTATGTCTGAACTTTTTAGGATAGTCCTGGATGCCTAAGAGGTCATAAGTGATGCCTGTTAATAGACTCGCAAAGCCCTCTGGTCATCTAAGCTGTATATCCCATTGGGATGAAGGGAACCCAAAAGCCACAGCAGTAACGACGCACCATGTGAAGTTAGAAGAAACACCACCACTGCACATTTATTCTGGGAGTCCAGCCCATACCTAGGAGCAGGTCTGAGACCCAGCTACACCCTAGGTGACTGGAGAAGTGAAGTACATCCCTCTATACCTCAGTTTCCCCATCTATGAAACCCACCTCATCAGGCGATGGTGAGACCATGGGACCAGGCTGCCTGCCATAGGACAAGCACTGCAGAAGTGGCTGTTCTTATTATTGCTATAGCTATGGTTATGCTTATAACCTTACAGAATTGCTTGTCTGAGAATTCAGAAGAGGGCTTGCACTCTAGGATTTGGGATTCCTTTCAGGCCCATGGCTGAGGGGAAGACTCAAATCAAGGAGCTGTTAGGAGGGGCTGAGCAGGCCTCTGGACAGAACTCAGGGATGGCATCGTCCCCTCCAGGTTGACCTGCCTCAGCCAGCCCCAGAATCACAACAGCACAAGGGGTCAGAGGTCAGGCACAGCCAGGCTTGCGGGACACTCACCCTCAGCGATGGCGCCCAGTACCAAGATGCCCGACTCTTTGACCACCCACTCAGGGTGGAAGAGGAGGCCCTTGAGCAGAGGAAGGAGGTGGGGCAGTAGTTCCTCCCGGAAGACGTTGGCCAAGACGTCCAGTGCAGCTGCCGAGCACTTCCCTGGGGTGGGAACAGAAATCAGGGGATGTGCTCAGGGAAGCCTGTCAGGCAAGGCCTCCTCGACCATACCCCCAGAGCAGAGATCGTGATCAGAATCTTCACAATCTACTCCACATAGGCTTCTCATCGACTCCCGAGAGGGAGTCCAGGGCTGGCTTCTCCCTACCCACCACCACCAAACCCTGCCAGGGCCACGCACTCAGATTCCAGTCGGACAAAGCATCATCATCATCATCATCTTCTGCGTCCTCAGAGCCGTCAGGCCGCTCAGCCTCATGGGGTAGCGTCACTGTGCGCGACTTGTGGAAGCGTGGCTTAATGTCCTGCTCACTATCAGGGACCGCCTCGTCCTCCTCCACATCCCCCTGTGGGCCAGGCAGACCACTAAGGACCACCACAGTCCCAGCCCCTACAACCCGGCCCTCACTTGCCAGCCTGTGCCCAGTGGTCAACCCCAGCTGACCTTGAGCAGGATGATGTCAATTTCCGAGTACTTCATCCCATTTACCAGGATGGGGATCAACCTGTTGGAAGAGAGGCTGTTCATTAGGAGGCAGGCCCCCTGGGGGCTCAAAGCCTGAGCAAGAGGGAAGCAGAGGTACAAATGGGGGCATCAAAGGCCAACTGCACTGAGCACGCTGATTCTATTGGCCCTGCATCCATTCATTTCCCTTAATGGGAACTGTCTCAACCTAGTCTCAGCTACTGTAACAGGAACAGAGCTGACACAACTCCTGGCTCCACTGGAAGGCTCCTGCCCCAGACCTGGCCACTCTAGGAACTACCAACCCCTGAATACACTGAGCTTAGAACACTGTCTAATCCCTAGCATGCCGTAAGGCAGGGACACGTGGCACTTCACTGGGATGGGGCCAGATTAGGGGAGCAAACAAGCAGGGCAGCCAGGCCCCTCAGCTGGAGCCCCGTGTACCTCAGGACTGGAAACTTTGACTAGAGCCTTCATTGATTTGGGGACAGGCAAGTCCAAGTTGGCCCTAGGACTTTTGCTGGAGATACTGATCAAGAGAGAAATTCTTTTCTCAGAGGTTCCTAAGCTATAAGGCTATAGAAGGCCACAGCACGACCATGAAAAAAAAAGTCACACCTGAGAACAAAGCTAACAGAGAAAGAAGATCTGAAACTAGACAGATGCCTTTCACATCTTTTGAGCACCTGGATCCAGCTATTCTTGAAGCCTTTGTTAACTTCTCATTTATTCCATCTATAACTTACCTAATTTTTAAGTCATTAAAGCTACCTTCATATCACTTGCAAAATCACAAGCATAGAAAGTAAACTGAGATAGAGGAGGTGAAGGTTGGGGTGGGACAGTGGGCAGGAGGTACACTCACTGGACAAGGTGGGAGGCCAGAACTTCCTTGCAGATAGGCTGCTCGGCCAGCGTCAGCCAGAACTCACAGGCCTCAAGGGCCACATTCTCATCGTGGTCCTGGGTCCTCTGCAGCATGTACTGGGGTGGGATGAGAGAAAGGATAAGGCCCTGTCCGACTAAGGGTGGCCCCTCTTTGCCCCTCACCCTGTAACACCCACCCAGGCCAGCACGGGTGTGCAAACCTGGATAATGCTATGCATGTGGGGGATAAGCCTGTCGATTCGCACTTCCAGCAGCATCACCAGAGCGCGGCATACATTCTTCCGTACCTCGGGGTCATCGTCCACAGCCAGGGCAAAGAGGTGCTGCAGAGAAGCCAGGGTCAGCCACAGCAGGGATTCCCAGCTCTCACCCTGCTCACCCCCAGCCCAGTGGCCTACCTCGATGAAGGTGTCAATATTGTCCATCAGCGCCTGCGCCCGGTCCATGATGAACTGGTTCACGCAGGCGATGGCATGGGACCTGGCAGAGATCGGGCAAGTGGGTCATCCCTGCCCCACCCATCCCAGGCCCCCTGCAGACTCCTGGGGGGCCACACCCACCGGATCTTGGGGCTGCAGTGCTTAAAGAACTGCAGGAACTTGGGGATCATGATGTTGAGGGGCCTGTTGAGAGCATCACTATCCAGGAGCTCAGACGAGTCTTCACAGATCTTCTGCAGGGCTCCAAAGGCTCCCTGAGTGGGGAAGAGCACACATGGGCGTGGGTCCCGGTCCAGCCCCTGCTCCTGCCCAGGCGGGCCATAGCTTGCCGCTTACCTCACACGTGTTGTAATCCTCTGAGTTGAGCAAGTTGCACAGCTGGGGCAGCAGCTCAGGCCACATCTGCAGCTCACCCTTGGAAGCGATGGTGGTGATGAGAATGCCTGGGTAGCCGGAAAGGACACTGCCTCAGCCCTCCCTGCCACTTTCAGGCGCTCTCCCCCATGAGCCCTACACACCCCTTCTGAGATCCTGTGCTTCAATGTAAATCAGCTCTGTTCCAGGCCTGGGGATACAGTGCAAAACTAAACACAAAGTCCCTGCACTTGGGAGCTGACTGTCTAGTGAGGGAGGCTAGGAGGTCAAGATTAACCTGCAAAAGCCCTGGGAGGGTAGATGCCAAGAGCTAAGGTAGGGAAGTGAAGCAGAGAAGATGGCTAGTAGGGGCTGAGAGTAAGGGTAGCAATTTAAAATTGGGTGTTCAGAGTTTCCCCAAGTGACATCTTGACACGTGAGCAAAGACCTAAAGATTAGAGAGAAGTCATCTAGGTCCCTGGGAAAAAGAGCATCCTAGGCAGAGGGAATGCCAGGTACAAAAGCCTGGGAGTAGGCCTGGGGAGCTTACAGATGGGTGAGGAGCCAGTAGGGTGAAGTGGGAAGAAGCGAGTGCTGGGAGGGGGCAGAGGGCAGTTCTTGGCAGGGCCGTATGGCCTCAGAGAAGACTTATACAGCTTACTAGAAACCCAAGTACAACCTGCAGTAGGCATATGAAGCATGAAGGCAGTGGAGGGGTCTGGCAGCTAAGGTGAATGCAGGTGATGTCAGTGCAGGTGGTATTTAAAGCCAGCAGGTGGCAGTCTTTCCCAAAGAAGCTGCCACTGCTAATACTCCAGATGACCCTGGCTCACACACCTGCTAGGAATAGTGCTCCTTGTAGTAGAGAGTATAGTCCCGATACCATCTCTGTCTGTGTGACACTGGCCACATCTCCTAACCTCTCTGTGCCTCAATGGGGATAAAGACCACTGGCTTCCTAGGGCTACCAGGAAACTTCAGTGACTTAACTCAAGTATTCAGAGCAGAACCTGATACCTGGAATGAGCTTGGTAAGTCTAGATCCTTCTGCGGGCCTGAGAGGGGGTACTATAAGGGCTAAGGGTCACTTTTAACAGAGGCAGCAAGCCCCAAGTTCAGCCCTTTAAGCAGGCCCCAGCATCTTAACTCAAAATTAAATTTTTTTGTTTTTATTGCATTTTAAGACTACCTTCCCTTTAGAGCAGGGGTCACCAACCCCCAGGCTGTGAATAGGTACCGGTCCATGGCCTGTTAGGAACCAGGCTGCACAGCAGGAGGTGAGCGGTGGGCAAGCAAGCAAAGCTTCATCCATATTTGCGGCCGCTCCCCAGGGCTAGCATCACTGCCTCAGCTCCACCTCAGATCATCAGGCATTAAATTCTCACAGGAGCACCAGTCCCTGGTGCCAGAAAGGTTGGGGACCACTGCTTTAGGGCAAGCAAATCTGTATTTATATTTAAAACGAGTATATACAACATTCTTTTAAAAGCAAATTTTAGAAGTTGAAATAGATTTAAGAAAAAAATGTAAATCATATGTCAATTATACCTCAATAAAGCTGGGGCGGGGGGAGAAAGTAAGTCAGCCATAAATAGTAGAGTTCGTACTTATCAGTAATAAAAAGACTTAAAGATTGCAGAAAATTCTTGGTCATCCTGTTAACTCCCTCAGGCAGCCTTCCGGAGTCTGTAAGGCTCCAAGACAAAGCTAACTCACATTTCAGCTAAATCATTATTGGTCTGATTTAGTTCAGTCAAATCATTAATGACACCAAACTCCACAACAGCAGGGAGCTCTGATTTCATTCTGCTACGCATTGAGGACCTAACACAAAATTCTGGACATTGAGTGACTCAGAAGCAAGAATGGCTATTTCAGGAGGGGGTGGTTCAGAGCATGGACCTGCGCTGGTCACTGCTGAGCTCTGCTACTTACAGGCAAGTCCCTTAACCTCTCTGTGCCTCAGTTTCCTCATCTGCAAAGTGGCAATAGTAATAGTTCTACCATCCACAGAGAATCGATACGCTTAACATGCTGAGATGCTTCTTGATCAAGAGGGCTCAGCAATTACTGCTGCCCCCCTCACCTATGGTGGCTCGGATGAGAGAGGAGGCGTCACCGATGTTGTTGAGACACTCCTGTTTGATGAAGTCAGCCACAGGCGGTGGAAAGCTCTGGTAATGCGCCTTCACGTTGTTCTTGAGGATGAGACCACTGAGAGAGCGAGTCGGCTCATCTGGAGGAAGAGAGCTGAGGCTCAGAGGACCACGAGGGAAGGAGTGGGGTCCGGCCTGCATGGAGGGGCACCGAGGGCAACATACCTTCTGACTTGAGTCTGGTCAGGACGAAGATCAGGTAGTTGTTGAAGTCAGGAAACTGGTTCAGCTGTTTGAGTTTCTGCCAAGTTGTTAAGGGACTTGGGAGACAAGGGCCTTCCCCATGTGAGGCCCCCTTACTGCCATGTTGCAGATAGTACCTCTGATCACTAGGACCAGGCAGCCAGTTCCTAGGACCCTACCTGTCAACCCCCATGCCCAGAAGAATGTAGCATTTAAGGCACATCAAATTCATCTGGGGTGGGGGGACGCAAGCATAAGCTCCCCACCACTCCTGAAGACCTGGCCAGAGCAGCAGAGGGATGGCAGACGTGTCTATCTGATGGGGGTAGCTGCTACTCAGCTCTGCTCACGAGCAGTTCAATGTTGCCTGCTTTTTTAAAAAACGGAATACATCAAGTAAAACTCCCCTGTGGTTTAAATATTTTAGAAGTTTAACTTACAGTATTTTAATCAATTGAAACAAAAATTTTAACCATGAACCTAACAAAAGCTGAGTGCCAACTAGAGGTGTTCCCCCACCCCACCCCCACAGGGCCAAATTTCCTCTGGGAATGAGATCCAAAATCTATAATCCTTAATTCTCTGCCTAGGACAGCTCCTAGCCACAGGAGAAAGTTTGGGAAGTAGTGGGTAGGCCCCGTCCTCTCTGGCCGTCAGGGGCTGCAGATGTCTCTGCCCAGTTCCCCTAAGCCCGGAAGGAAGGAAGGATACATCCTGCACTATACGCTGTGTGGCTGTGTTGGGTGACTGCGAGTCTTTGAGCAGTTGTAGGACCTGCTGCAGGCCCTGCTCATCTGGCTGCCAGTCCATGGCGCAAGGCGAGCTGCGGGGGTAGGGGCCGAAGTCAGCGCTGGGTCCCGGAGACTCCGCTTGAGACCCAGGCAGAGCCCCCAAGGAGGTGGCGGCGGCGGCGGCGGCGGCGGTACGACGCGAGCGCCCTCGGTGGACAGGAGGAAGCCGCCAATAAACGCCAGACCAAGTGCAGGGTCCCCTCCAGCTACGCATCCACCGCCGCGCAGTCGCGGGCTCGAGAGCGCGGGCGGGGGGATGTGGAAAAAAGCCATGGGAGGCGGTGGCAGGGCCCGGCGGATCCTGATCCGGCCTTGTTCGAAGCTTTAGTCCTAGGACAGCCCCTGCCGCCGCCTCCGACTGCGGGCCCTAAGGCTTTCATCTCTTTTGCAGCCGCTAGGCGAAGGCCCAGCCACCTCTCTCCATCCAGGAGCCCTGCCCTAGACAGCGAAAGTGCCCCAGTCTCCGTGGTCTCCCCGGTGTAGGCACAGTCCCCGAAGATCTCCTTCTCCCAAAATCTAGCACCGCCAAATCCCAGATGCCTCCTCTGCCCCGGACTGGTCCCTGAGCTTCTCCAGGTGCACTGTCCCAAGGCGCTCCGATCGTCCTGACCCCCGCTGCCTCCCCTAATCCCGCCCAACAAGCTCAGCCGGATGCCAGAAGCCCCCCTTTCTAGCCTAGCTAGACTTCATCCAGCGATTCTCCTTAATCAGGTCAGAATGAATCGCCAGACAGGTCCGTGTCGCTTTTCTGTAAGAGAGCCAGCCAAGCCCGCCCGCCCCGCGACAGAGGCCCCATGGACAGGTCCCTGTCCCTTTCTCTAATCAGATCTGGCCAAGCCTTCCCCCCGATTCCCGCCCCCAGCCACAGCGAACAGTAACTCCCGCTGACAGATCTCCGATGCTTCCCCCAGTCAAGTTCCGCCAAGCCCCCCACCAACTCGAACCGGAAACCCCTTTCATCCGACCCCTGCGGCTTCCCCCAATGAGGCCTGGTGGAACACCCCCCGGAGCATCCCCCTCAACGGATCTGAGATGCCTCGCAGTCAGACCCAGCAAAGCCCTCCAAGCCGAAGTCTGACGCCCCTCCCTATCAGCCCAACAAGCCCCTGCCCCCAACTTTTCATTGCGGCCTCCCCCAACCAGATCCAACCAAGTCCCGCCGAAAAAGCCCCCGATCCACACACACCCGATCCTCGCGATGTCCCCCAATCAGATCCCCTCCAGCCCGACCCCAAGCGCCCCAACTGGCCCGATCCTCGTGGCACCGAGACCTCGCCCGGCTCCGAGGCCCCACCCCCTAAGCCCGGCTCGGTTTTCCCCTCCCCCCTGGCCCGTTCTTGCTGCCTCAAGAATCGGGCCCAACTGGGTTCTCGGCCTTCCCGGGTCAGGCGCGGCCCCGACGCCTGGGCCGCGCGCGGCACAGGCCCAGACCCTGGCGGCGGTCGACGCATGCCGGGGCGGAGCCGGTCTGGCTCCGGTGAGGCCTACTTACCAGGCCCGGGGCGGCAGCGGCGGGGCCTTGCGCTGTGGCTTCTCAGGAGACTCGCGCGGAAGGAGGGAGCCAAAGAGAGGGAATTAAAAAAAAAAAGAAAGAAAACGCGGCCTTGGATGAGCCAAGGCGGCTTCCGTACGCCGTTCAAATTGGTCCAGCACAGCCAATCGGAAGGAGTAGCTAGCACACGTGGCCTGGCACCCGGGAGATCCAGGCCCCGCTGATGCCGAACCACGTGACCGAAGAGTCGCAGACTCTCTCAGCCTCTCTAGCCCGCCGGTCCTCCGAGAGTCTTGTTTTTCTCGGTGGCTCTCACACCCGCCTGACAGCAGCTCTTCGCTTGAACTGAGTTTGGTGGCACGTGAGGACTTTCGAGGTGTCGTGGACCCGGGAACCTCTTGGCCAGAGCCAACTGTGTCTTCGTCATCTCCTCCTCTAAGAATTGAGCTGTGTCTCCGCACCCCTCCCCATCCAG
>NW_006441398.1:169453-176091 GCF_000325575.1 Pteropus alecto
AGGGAACAGCCCGGGGTGTACTTTATATCCAAGAGACAAAAGAAAGCCAGACAAAGGGAGTGCCTGAAACGGGTTGAGTTCCTACAGAAGCCTCTGCCACATTTTACATTACTTTGCAGTACTGTTTGACAATTTTTATACAAGGATGTAAAATTTTAAATGAAATGAACTAATAAAATAGTTCGCTGGAGCAAAAGGCATAATCATTTTTCCTACCTGAAGCTGAATGAAGTAGAACAGCCCAGGATATTTAGGTAAGGGCAGGGTCATGAAAAAGGCCTTTTTGTGATCCTTTCTCTGTCAGTGGACAAAGTAGGGCCCTTGAGCAGGGTGGAGCTGGAGACCCGTGAGCACCCGTTTCCCCTCCTGACCTTACTGATAACAAGATGGGCGACCTCCTGCCACTCAGAGCCTTAGTGTCCCCATTCGTCAAATGAGTATAAGCGTACATATAGCCTGCTGGGTTCGAGGTAATCTAAATTAAGCATCAGCAAAATTGTTCTTTTATAACATGGCTTCTACTCCGCCAGGCTCAAGGCCGTCCTTTCATTGTATTCAGCCCCTTCCTAAACCAGTATTTACTAAATTTACTGATTTTAGAACTAGGGCTCTAATCCCAAAGAACAACGCAGTCCTGCCCTGAGAGACTTTTTGACCTCGGGAGAAGCACAAGGTCAATTTTTGCCCCATCCTGGAGGAGGTAGACAAGTTTCTCAGCCCACTCTCCCTTGGCAGTCAGTCCCGGCTCCGTTCATTCATGAAAAACAGATACCTAAGACCTCTTTCCCAGCACTGGATTGGGAAGGGCTGGCTGGCACCTAACTCCAGTCCAACAGCTGGGCTCCCTAAGGGAGCAGCCTGAATTCCCACCTCAGGTGGCTCCGCGGGACAGAAACCCGACTCCAGAGACATGTGTGGAAAGCCGCCGCCTACGCATGCGCAATGGCCTTCCGTCGCGCAGGAACTTCCCAGAACTACAAATTCTGTTCTGCCAAGCGTCTGGCTGAGACTCGAAACCCGGGGTTCTAAAGAGTCCTGAAACAGGGCGTTGAGCAGAAGGAAGAGTGAAGTTGAGGGGCTGAAACTAGGTTTGGAAGATTCGGGAGAGAGTACAAACGGTAGTTTTCTGCTCAGGATTGGGGGTCACCCCAGATAAGGGTTGGGTGGGCAGCGAGTTAGAGATGCAGGATTTGTTAGTACTCAAATCCTCCCTTTCAACGTCGTTTCCAGCGGCCCTGCGCTTCGAGGGTGAGAGTCAAGGCACGGTAAAGGGGCCCCTGCTGCCTGTGTGATCCACAGTATTGGATCTGGTGTGATCACAGAAATCTTGAATTATTCCTCTCCCCAGCTGGTGGATTTGAGTACGAAATCGAGACTTCCCCCACCCCTCCATTTCAAATGTCAGTCTAAATGAAATTCTCACAAGCTTGCGCACGGCAAACTTACTTCAACTAGAAGCACTCAGGGCAAAAAAAAACAAAAAAACAAAAAAAAACAAAAAAAAACCCCAAGGAGCTGATGCCCAACCGTGAAATCTGAGATGGGAGACAAACGCCTCTCACTGTACAACGACCTCCCTCCCTGAGCATCTCATCACACTGCACCTGCGTTTAAAAGCATTTTTCAATAACCACCAAACACAAACCAGTTGCTTCAACTGTCTAAAATGTCAGGGTTAACGTAGACTATATGAAATCGCCCTTACATTAGAACCTGACTCTAGAGATGCTTCTGCATTTTACCCCTATTTCATAGATGAAGAACCTGAACCACAGAAAAGCTAAGTGACTTACCAGAATCACACAGCTAACAGGCACCAGAATAGTTTGAAGCCAGGACTATGTGACTCACCAAAACCTGAAATTTTATTTTCCTCCCTCTTCAGACTTGCCCCAGGTCAGGGCTGGTGAGCATGGTGAAAGGGGATACCAGGACTCCAGCTCCCCCTGTCTCCTGACACTCCAGAATAGAGGCTGAGCTGCTACAGGGGCGACCTACTTCTTCTACTTGTGTTTCTTTTTAAAGATCCAGCTGCTGGTGGTGGCTTCAAGGGAGGAGGAGGTGGTTCTATTGGCTTCATATGTCCCCTCCCCCGACACTACATCCCCAAGGTTAGTCACATCTGGGCCAGTTCAGCATCCCCAAAGTAGGAAGGAGAGCTCTTTGAGCCAATGTGGAAAATAAACTAGATAAGCTTTACGGTGCGTTAGCAGTAAGTGAGAGGGGGCATGTCTCCTGTTCCATAGCCTGCTTGCTCCCTTTCAAGTCAGGCATGGTTTCAGCTTGAGACTGCATCTGTTGTTCCTTAGGCCTGGAACACTTCCAAGGACCATCTTCACTGCCAGTCTCACCTCCTTCAGAACTTGGGACAAATGCCACCTTCCAAGAGGCCAACCCAGACCAACTTAAAATTGCCACCTCTCCCACTCTCACCTTTTTCATATTTTGTATAACCATCCGATGTGTCCTATATTTGTTTCTCCCAACTTGAATGTTAGCTCCACTAGGATAGAATTTTGTCTGTTTTGGTGCTCAGTATTTGGAACACACCATCCCAGCCCCACAGACTGAATCTGGCAGTCTGAGGCCAGGCGAGTGCCACCTCAACCCTCTCCCAGAACCACAGCTGACTGTCCTTCCTCCCTCTATCTCTACAGATCACAGCAAACACCACCATGCTCTAAGTTGTGGTCCTCTCGATGGAAAGGGGACAGGAATCTGGCCCTGTGATAGGCTGGAGTGCCAAGCTGTTCAGCATTCATGCCTGGGAAGGCCTGGGAGGTGGGGCCATGTTCAGGGGCTCAGATATTGCTTCAGGTCTATTAGGTTTGAGAAGGGGCTGGGAGACAAGGGCATCTTGAAACATTCCGGCTCCACTGGGGTGAACATAAGGGCCAGGAGGGCACAGAATTATAAGGAGTATTAGAAGATCACTAGAGGAATCCAACTTCCTGTAGGACAACTGGTCCCGTCAACAGTCATGTTTGCAAGGTGAGGCAAACAAGCCCTTGTGTGCTCCTTCTGATAGTATATACAGCCAGGCAGGGCCAACCTCAGCCTCCATGGAAGGACTGCAAGCAGCTGGCAGGACATAGAAGCCTCACTGGAATCCAGATCCTAGCCTTCCTCACTTCCTGCACTGCCAACACCCCATCACTTCCACTCCCAATCACGGCCTGATGTCCTAGGTTCCACCCCAGTCCCACTTTGGCAGGGGGATCTTGTTAAGATATAAAACATACCGTGTTGCTCCTTAACTCAAAACCCCTCAAAGCCTTTTTAATAAGAATGAAGTCCCAAATTCTCACCCTAACACACAAGGCTCTATATGTAATCCACCTACCCTCCCCACTCAGCCAACTCCAGTCACATGGGCCTCCTCGAAGCTCCCCATAAGGGCCAGGCACTCTCCTACCTGTCTTTGCACTGGCTGTTCCCTCCACTTGGGAACTTGCTTCCTCACCTTCCTCAAGTCTCTGTTCAGATGTCAATGAAAACTGACACCTTCCCTCAGATTCTACCCTGTAATTCTTCACAGGCACCCCCCCAAAATGGCTTCTCTTTTTTATGTTTCCTTCCAAAAGGGCAAGGAACGTTTGTTCTGTTCATTGCTGTGGCCCCAGGGCCCAGAACTGCCCAGGCACACAGTAGACACTCAGTCTCTGTTGAATGACAGCTTTGACCCACCCAAATGGGACAGTGAAGAGACCTTGAACATGAGGAGCTACAGTGGGTCCTGGGGAAGAGTCCAGGCCTACTGGATGAGGCATGCCCCTTCCTTCCCATACCACCAAAGCCCCACTCACCGGGCCAGACCCAGGATTTGGTGAATACGAGCCAAAGGGGAAGGGTTTCGGTGGGAGAGAGCAAAGAAGGCAAACTAAGCACACAACTACAGCACTAAATCAAGTTCTTTACTTCCCAGAAGTGATGGCTAAGGGGAGGAGGGTGGGGAGGGCGAGAAGAGAAAGACAGAAAGAGCCAGAGAGAGCAAGGAGGTGGGGAAAGGGGACAGTAAACCACTGTTCTATGAAGTCTCAAGAGGCAAGTGCTCAAGGTAAAAAAGAGTCCTGGAGGATCATCCGCGGCTGCGGGAAGCATCTCGGTTTCCTTCTGTTTGTAAGTCCTTAGGGGGAAAGGCTGCCGCCGCTGCCGCCACATTAAATAGTTATGTACATCGCAGAGTCCCAGGCCGTGGGCAGGCGGGGAAAGGGGGTCATTTCACCAGGGGCCGAGTTTTATCATCGTCACCGCATTGGTGGGCTTTGTACTTTTTCACCTCTGCCATGTACTTGGCCCATGCGTCACCTTTACTTGTTAATACCTGTGGGGGAGGGGGGCACACAGGGGATTGGGAAGGGGATGCCAGGGAGGCCAGGAACTGGGGTCAGGACTGTCCTGAGACAGCTGACCCAACCCCAGTGTCACCCTGGAGGTCCTGGATTTGAGGTAAAGTAATTCAGAGTCGAGTTATCTGGGGACCTTGTTGAAAGCCCTCCTACCCCCACCCAGTACCCTTAATCCAAGGATCAGATGCTAGACAGGGAAGGACAGGGCTCGTCAGCCAAGTGCTAAGGCCGGAAAGGAAAGGCAATGTGGGCAGCCCCCCACACCGAGCCTGCTCACCTCATCCTCCGTCTTCTGCTTCTTCGCTACTATTCCCGTCTTGAGGGCTAGTTTGTTCCCGCCTCTGCGCTTGCCCACCTGGGTGAAGGGACAGAAGACTGCAACGGTTACAGGAGCCGGGGCCCGCCCTTGGCGGCGCTGAGGCCCACTACACCTTCCTAGCCCGGCCCGGTGGCCCGTCCCGACGCCGCGCCCAGCTCCACCAGCCGGCCGACCTGCGCAGCAATCAGAGAGGAGCACACGCGACTCTTAGCGCCTGCCCTGGGCCCATGATGCCCAGGCAGTCCTGGGCCCAGGGGGTGCCCTCCCACGGAGCAAAAAGAACCCTCACATTCGTGGGGACGGGCTCTGTCCTCACTCTCCATGCTGAAGCCTCTCCCTCCCCTGGCATGACCACGCAGTCAACAACATCTCCCGTTATTGAGCACTTACTATATGCAAAGCCCTGTGCCAAGTGCTTTGCATGTATCATCTCCTTTCATTTTCATGATGAAGGTTACAACCACCCCCACTCTATAAATGAGGAAACAACTTTAAGAAGGAGAGGCCCCTATCCTCAGTCATACTGGCAGCAAACGATGGAGCTGGATTCAGGGTCAGGTGGGTCCAAGCCACAGAGCAGCATCCTTAACCACCAATCAACAATGTCTCCCCTGCACCTAACCTGGTCTAGCCTCTCTGAGGATCCTCCCACAACAGCCCTTTAATGAACAAATGAAAAAGGCAGTGAAAACTACTGTTAGTCGCACTCAAGGAGGAGTACTTGGCCTCTGAACAGTTCTCAGACCAATCTAGGTCCTGACATTTCCCCTTCCTCAAATAGAAAGCCTCTGGACTTTCATCCTGGTCCTCCATCTTCTCTCACTGAGGGCTTCCTGTACCCCACAAGCTGCCACAGGTTTGATAGGCATGATCCTATCTCCACCTCTCAACTAGGCACTAAATGACCGGCTCTGCTGGGCCTAGTCTCACACCTATTTTTGGCAGATGAAGAAATTGAAGATGAAGATTTGACTCCCAATCCAGTATTCTCAAGTCGACACTTTTTTCTCCATACCACAGAGACTTGATCTCAACACCAGAGACAATGCAAGCTCAGAGTGGCCCATCATTATAAGTGCCATTTATTTAGCCTAGAATTTCTCAACTTCACACTAATGACATTTTGAAGTAGATCATTTTTTGCTGGGGAATGGGGCTGGTGGGGGCTGTCCTGTGTATTGCAGACTGTTAAGCAACATCTCTGGTCTCTACTCAGATGTCAGTAGCACCTCCTCCCCCAGTTTTGTCAACCAAAACCGTCTCCAGACTTTGCTAAATAGGGGAAATCATCCCCAATTGAGAAGTACAGATTCAGCCATTCCTATAAGACAGACCCCACGCTAGTCACTTTTCCAGGATGGCCTCATTGAACCCTCATCACATCAGAAGATGGGATGACGTCCATTTTTCCAAATAGAAAAAATGAGGAAAGGCCAACCCAGACACTTTAGGAAAGCAAAGATCCTGTCTGTCACGTTCACCAGGACATATCCAGAACCTAGCACAATGCCCAGCATAAGGTAAGGTGCTCAATAAACGGACACTGAATGAAACTGAACGAATGAAACTCAGGGAAATCGAGCAAATTTCCTGAGGTTACACAGTAAGTGGTCTAAGTCTCTAATCACACAGCATAAACTCCAAATTTGAATTTGCCCCCTTCGGAATAGTGAGAGATGGTCCCGGTATCCAAAGTTCGGGTGCCACTCAAACAGGAATTCTGGTATCCTGGTTTCCCAATCCCCGGCTCCCGGTTCTCACGGGCAGGCTCCGAAGGTCCCCATGTCCACCCCCAAACCTCGCTCGTCGGGAATCCAGGTTCCGTATCCTCAGTGGGTGACTTGGACGACCCCCTCAGCGAGGTCGGAGGTTGAACCTGGATCCCGATCCCCTTCCTCGGGCCCGATTCCCCCTGCCAAGGCAGGCCCTGGCGCCCGCCCCCACCCCCGCGGCTCCTTACGAAGCTGAGC
>NW_006441398.1:176249-197547 GCF_000325575.1 Pteropus alecto
CGAGGAAGCTGCCGTCGTTGGCGAACAAGTTCACGCCGCACGACACTGGGCTCGACAATTCCTCGTCCCCGCTCTCGGGCGATGTCCCGGGCCCCGACTCAGCCCATCGGCTCCCGCCGCCGCCGCCCGCCGCGGGGCCCGGCGCCTCCCGACCGGGAGGCTCCGCCCGTCTCCCTCGGGCAGCCATTTTGTCGCCAAGTGCCGCGCAAAGGACTATGGGAAGGCCGCTCCAGACCCGCGCTTGGCGCCGGACTTGACTGATCCCGGGCAATGCATGCCGGGAAGAACGCTCTGGCCCGCAAGCGTCCGCAGTGGGGGCGGGGCCTGAGGGGCGGGACAAATGAGGAATAAATTCTGACTGGCGAACCGGGTGGCTCCGCCCCGCGAATTTTTATAATCCAGCTAGATTTGGGAAGGCGTTACACAGACATGGTCTCCCCGGGAATGGGGTCGTCGTTTGGGGCTGTAGCTGGCTCTCTTGAGTGAGGTTCCTGCTTGGGACTGGAGGCGCATTAGTTTTCCGGGGCTAGAATCTACTTCTGGAACCGGGGATAATCTCATTGAGGAGAAGGAATCCCCTCTGAGACTGCTCAACTGACACCTTGAAACCAGGTCCCTAACTCGGTCTAAAGGGCATATCTAACCTGGACCCCAGACTAGAAATGAAGGAGGTATCCTGGGTTGGGTACCTGTCTCTGGGGTGGAGCTCTTGCTGGGAATGCGGACACAGCTAGCTCTGTGGAGCTGGGGTCCCCATCTGAGAATCGGGATATTATTTTATGGGCTAGAATACTCAAATGAAGCTGGAGGTATTTCTAAGCTGGAACCTCCCAGTTTAGAGTTAAGACTGCCTGCCAAGGGCCTGAGACAAAGTTTGTATTTCTGCCTAGTGCATGGGTTCAAACGGAATTCACTCGAGTCTCCCCTTCCACAGGGAGCAAAGTATAAGGAAGTTTTCAGAAATAGGGTCACTTCCAAGACAAGGAGTGCAGTTGCAAGTGTGGTCCCTGCCCTGGTTTACCCAGAATGGGAGTTCAGGGAGCACTGGACAAGGATCTGCGGACCTTGCCCACAACCAGAGTGGTTCTCCCTCGAGCTCACTCAGCCGCAAGACCTGCCTTCAACCAACTAATCAATTTGTCTATGATTGGTTTGTGTCAGGAGCCAGGTGGCTCACAGCCAATTGGATAACATAGGAGACGGACCTGAGCCGATGTTGGGACTCAGTTTGGAGAATAGAGGGGAAATGATCGACCTGAGATTGAGCCTATGGAGTCAGGCCAGGGAGGACCTAACTTCAAGGAAAGGGCATGGACCGGGTGTTTGTCTGGTTGCTAAGGAGAGCTTGGCGGCTACCGGAACGTGAGACTGATTGGTGAAAATAAGAAAAGATGTAGCCAATGAAAAGAGTGCTGCAAGACTTAGGGTCCAATCAGTGAAGGGGAGTATCCTGGACTGTACCGATATGTTAATTAGGCAGGGGGAGTCTTTTAAAAATCATAGACGAGCGATCGACAAGGTGAACCATAGAAGAGGAAGACATTGGAAATATAGCTTCTATTAGCGCCTAAATGTCAAGCCATGAGGAAATTAACTCCGGCCACTAGCCCTGTTGAGGATATGACATGGAATTTCCCCTGTTGGTGCTTTGCGTGGTGCGCTCCGCTTGATCACGTGAGCCGGTTCCAAGATGGCGGCAGGGGTGGCCGGGTGGGGGGTTGAGGCAGAGGAGTTCGAGGATGCGCCTGATGTGGAGCCGCTGGAGCCCACGCTTAGCAACATCATCGAGCAGCGCAGCCTTAAGTGGATCTTCGTCGGGGGCAAGGGTGGCGTTGGCAAGACTACCTGCAGGTAAGGAGGCGGTGGGGGCCGGGAAGACGGGTGGGATGTACCACTGAGCGAAGGGGAGGCCAGGGACAGGCTCTTCGACCCGGAGCCGGGATCGGGGGCTGGGCCGGGGTCTTCCGGGTTGTACTCTACAGAAGTTACCTGGAGCAAATAGCACATACCTCCAGAATACAAGCCTGGCACCCTCTGAGTTGGCCCATCCCTGTAGGGGCTCAAAGGCCGAACCACACTGAACCCAGCGCACGGCGCCTGGGAGAGCATTTAGGTGTCCCAATCAGCTGGACCGTACCAGAGTGAGCTCAGAGTAGGGGGAAGGGCACTGGGGCAGACTATCGTAGTCTGGTGAACCATGCATTTCTATGACCACGTGGGGGTCGAAGGCGGGAAGAGGGCACATGATCAGACTATCCCAGTCGGCTGGGAGTAGGTGTCCCTGGGGCAAATTATCCTGGACAAGTGGTTTGAACCATCCTGAGTTTAGCAGGAGGTGCAAGGGACCCCTTATCTCTGCGTTGAGGGAATGCAAAGGACTCCTTAGCTATCCTGGCTGGACAGCTGGACCGTGCGTGCTGCTCTGAGCTAGCAAAGAAGAGGCAGGCATCAGGCCAAGCTGAACCTCACCATTTTAGCCAGCTGGAGGGGTCAGTAGGTGAGGTCTGAGAGGGTCCCTATGCAGGCATTGAGGCTTGATTCCATAATTACCCATACTCTCAAGTTCCCTGCTGATCCTGGTCCCCTGCTTCTGGGCCCCACATCTCTCCATGAAGACTTAGGGAACAGAACCTGACCCCTCACTCTCTGCCTTTTAAACTTTCCCTTGCCCAGCTGCAGCCTAGCGGTCCAACTGTCCAAGGGGCGGGAGAGTGTTCTGATCATCTCCACCGACCCAGCCCACAACATCTCTGATGCATTTGACCAGAAGTTCTCCAAGGTGCCCACCAAGGTCAAAGGCTATGACAACCTCTTCGCCATGGTGAGTGGAGCAGGGCTCAGCTCCCCACTCTGGCAAAGGCCTGTCCAGGCCTTTCCTATGAACACCTACGATCAGCTACATTCTCTGTCTCGTTTCACCCCTTCTTCAACATACCCACAGAGGAACAAGTGAGGAATGTTTGTGGAGTAGAAAGGAAGCCAGAATGACCAGAACTTAATGTGTGAGCAAGGGGAGATGCGAAAGAGGTCAATCAGAGCCACATGGTGTAGGACCTTGTAGGCCACTGGGAACAGGTTGGCTTTGATGCCAAGTGTAATGGGAAGCTGTTCATTTTAAGCAGGGCAATGTCATGGCAAAATTAACTTTTTAAAAAGTTCCCTGTGGCCGCCATGCAGAGATTGGATTGTAAGTCAGGAACGAAAGCAAGGAGACTAACAAGGAACCTGGTGCAGTGACCAGGCAAGAGATGATAGCATCCAGAACTGAGGTGGGGGCAGAATGTTAATGGAGAAGTGGTTAAATTTGGGATGTATTTTGGAAGTAAAGCAATGTGACTGCTTGGTTGTAATGGGCAAGGG
Organism: Pteropus alecto; assembly: GCF_000325575.1. Classification (NCBI taxonomy): domain Eukaryota; kingdom Metazoa; phylum Chordata; class Mammalia; order Chiroptera; family Pteropodidae; genus Pteropus; species Pteropus alecto. The sequence goes on from NW_006441398.1 coordinate 179,610, forward strand.
AAATAAATGAATTAAGTATATCTCTTAGTTGGCTCCTGGGCGGGTAGGATGGGGAAGACTAGGAGAGGAGCAGGTTTAGAAGGGACAAATCAGGAATTCCATTTTGACCACGGTGAATCCAGGGTGCCCACTGGACATCCAAGTGGACACATCAGGACAGTGGCTTAGCTGTGCAAGCCTGGAGCTCAGAGGAAATTGACCTTGATTTGGGAGTCATTGTCCCAGGGGTGGTATTTAAAGCTATGTGAAGGGACGAGAATGTGAGACAACAGAGAGGCCCAGAAACCTGAGAGCACATCAGCATCTAGGGTCCAGTAGCGAAGGAGACCAAGAAAGAGCCACTAGTGAAATGAGAAGAGAGGTAGAGGATGTGGGCTCCTAGGCTCCAGGAGGACAAAGGAACTCGGGCAGGAAGAGGTTGTTAAGCTTCAGTAGGCAGATCAGTTTTAGAGAGACCACCCTGGGAGTGGGGGCAAAAACCTACCTGCAGTGGAGACAGTGATCGCCATGACAGGGACTAAGAATTGGGGCCATTGCTGGAGGAATATAGGAGGGGGGTTAAGGAGGACTCTTTTGAGAAAGGAAATGCTAGAGCATGTGTTTTTGCTGATGCAAATGCTCCAACAGGGAGGGACAAGTAATGTTGCAGGAGGGAGTAAGGATGCTGGCAGAAGACGGTCCTCAGGAAATGCCGCAGTCCCCCTGCCTTGCCTATGAGTCCCTGGGTCTGTGCTTCATCCAACACACAGACCCAGGGACTCATAGGCAAGGCAGGGGGACTGAGGCATTTCCTGGGGGGAGATAAGGGTGTTAGCGACCAGCGGCTCATCTTTCTCACAGAGGCCCAGGTGAGGCCCAGGTCTCAGCAGAAAGCAAAGAGCAAATGGGAAAGAAGGGGTTTGAGGAAGTTTAAAATGTAATATACACACTCTCAAAGGTGTATTGTCTGGCTGTCGAGTGCCCATTTGTGATCAGCAGTGGGGAGCAAGGTGGAAGTTATTCATCAGGTGTGTTCCTCTGATGTTCACCTCAGTGTAGCCATACCAGAGAGCTGGAAATAACCAGGATGGGGATTTTGCCAACTACAAAGGGAAAGGGGAGTGTTTGCAGAGACTACCTATGGAACCCTGGCTGGATAAGGGTGCTGATCAAGAGGGACACTGATAGTGAATTGGGGGCAGGGGTGAGGGTTTGAGGTAGCCCAAAGAGGTTTAAATACCTGAGGTAGGAGGTGAGGAGGCCCAGGTCAGGGAGTGGGGTATGTGAGCTCAAAGATGGCCCAGTGACTCGGAATAACCAAACCATCAAAGGTGTGACTATGGGGGTCATGGGTAGACAAGCTTCATGCAAGGAAATAACCTCTGAGGCCAGTGAGTTAGGAGCTTCACCATGAGACCAGGGAACTCACCAAGAAGAGGTGACACAGGAGGAGGATAGAGAAGGAGACATGGAATCCAAGACTGGCCAGGGACCCTAGGAATGGTCATACCTTTGTGGATTCTATATCCATGCTGAGGACTTGCTGTGTGCCAGAGAGTTCCTGGTGCCCTCTTGTGGCTGACATTCTGTTGGGGAGACAGATGAGAAATGTGATGAGTAAATCATACGAGGAGAGGCTGGATGATAAGGGGAGAGTAAGGCAGGTCGGGGGGCTGTGGCTGTGCTATTAGAAGGGATGGTGAAGAAAGACTCACATTAGAGGAATGATCTGGAAGCTGTCAGGGGCCCAAGGGAATAGCCAGTGAAAGCCCTGCAGAGAGCTTTAGCTCTCTCTGGGGACACTGATCACAGTTTGCAATTTTCCATCTGTTTGTGAAATAGTTTGACCCTTTGTACAATCCCAGGAGATCTTAAGTGCCTGAGGGAGGGCCATAGCACCTCAGGGGGTCTCCCTAGCCTCTTCACAGCTGGGACCTGAAGCAGGGCTAAGGTCAGGGCCCTCTACGGGCTCCCCTAGCCTGGAGCCCACCCTGGTGGGAAGGCCCTGGCAGTAACAGCAGCAGCCTGAGTCTAAACCCCTTGGTCCCCCAGGAGATTGACCCCAGCCTGGGCGTGGCAGAACTGCCTGACGAGTTCTTCGAGGAGGACAACATGCTAAGCATGGGCAAGAAGATGATGCAGGAAGCCATGAGCGCCTTCCCAGGCATCGACGAGGCCATGAGCTATGCAGAGGTCATGAGGTCAGGCCCAGCAGGCTGGTGCTGCCCAGGGCTGGGGTGGAAGAGTGGGTGGAGTGGGCCTGACCCCCATCTCCCTGCAGGCTGGTGAAGGGCATGAACTTCTCCGTGGTGGTGTTTGACACGGCGCCCACGGGCCACACGCTGAGGCTGCTCAACTTTCCCACCATCGTGGAGCGGGGCCTAGGCCGCCTCATGCAGATCAAGAACCAGATCAGCCCCTTCATCTCACAGGCAGGCAGGGCCCCAGGGCATCCAGACATCCCCTGAGTGGGAGCCAGTCCCCAGGCCCCCACATGTGCAGTGACAAAGGCCTTTTCCACACAAAACCCCTCTGGGTCCACACTTCCCAATGGGTGGGATGGATCTTCACTAAGGGGAACTGTCCCCCTACTCTGGAGGACTCAGTGTTCCTGCCCCCACTTCCCCACTGAGTGCCTCAGACGAGCTTGAAAGCACATATTTCAGAGCTAGGCAGCCTGGGTTCAAATGCTCTGCACTCTGGTATGACACAGCTGTGTGACCTCAAATAAGTCACTTCACCTCTCTGGGCCTCACCTTCCTTGTTTGTCAGATGGAAAGCATGTGAGTGTTCCTATGGGTTATTAGCATGACGGTGTAACGGTCCCAATGACAACCACCATTCTACACACGCATCCCACACCCCTGGTGGTATGTGTGGTCCCCGTACGGGACCTCAGGTAGTCACATTTGTGGAACACTTACTGTGTACTGTAAGTGTTCTGAGCATGTGACATGTGTCAGCTCATCTAGCACACCAGCCCTTGGAGGTGAGGTGTACATGTGGGGAAACTGAGCCTCCGGGAGGTCAAACCACCTGGCCACAGTCCCCCAGAAGAGGCAGAGCTGGGATTTGACCCCAGTGGTCTGCTCAAGGGCCCATGCCTTTAACCACTGGGAGGTTACATTCACTTTGGGTGTTTAGCAAGCCCCCCAACCCAGGAGTTATAATGGGCCCCAGGTAAGCTGCAAGCCCTCCCATGTCCTTCCCCCAGATGTGCAACATGCTGGGCCTAGGGGACATGAATGCAGACCAGCTGGCCTCCAAACTGGAGGAGACTCTGCCTGTCATCCGCTCCGTCAGCGAGCAGTTCAAAGACCCTGTGAGTCATGGTGCAGGTGGGCAGTGAATGGCTTGGGGGATGGGGACAGGGCCAGTACCTGGCCCTCACAGTCCTTTCTTGCACCGTGCAGGAGCAGACAACATTCATCTGCGTGTGCATCGCCGAGTTCCTGTCCCTATACGAGACGGAGCGGCTGATCCAGGAGCTGGCCAAGTGCAAGATCGACACACACAACATCATTGTCAACCAGCTCGTCTTCCCAGACCCTGAGAAGCCCTGCAAGATGTGTGAGGCCCGCCACAAGATCCAGGCCAAGTACCTGGACCAGGTGCACATGCCCAGCCACCTACCCAGCCCTCCAACCTCTGATCCGGGCAGTGGGGGCCTGGCCTAGCCTAGCCACGGCACCTCCAGCCATTTACTCTGTGCTCTGATCCTTTGCTCCATCCCACCTTCTAACCTACCCCAGCCTCTTGCCCTTCACCCCTACTTCAGACCCTTCCACCTAATTCTGACCCTGAGAACTGGCCTGGCCTGGGTACCTCTTACCATGACTAGAGATCTCTGACCTCACCAGCGTTGTTCCTACCTGTGACCTTTGAAGCCCCTGACCCTGGGAGGCCCCCAGCCTGATCACTTCCATCGACCCACATTCTGTCCTTGCCCTGTGGCCTTCTGACCACTGTCCTCTGCCTCTGGCCACAGATGGAGGACCTGTATGAAGACTTCCACATTGTGAAGCTGCCCTTGCTGCCCCACGAGGTGCGGGGGGCAGACAAGGTCAACACCTTCTCTGCCCTCCTCCTGGAGCCCTACAAGCCACCCAGCGCCCAGTAGCACTGCTGCCAGTCCCAGCTGCTACCATTTCACACCTACGCTCCACCCCACCGGGGCAGAGTTTGCACAAAGTCCCCCCATAATACAGGGGGAATCACTTGGGAGGTGGGAGGTGGGGAGGGGATCCATTCCCCCTGGTGGGGCTGGGGAGACTAGCTGCTCCCCACCTCTCCCCACTTGCACCTCAATAAAATGATCTTAAACCACTGTGGTATTGTTACAGGGAGTTTGGGGGTCCGCACCTCCACGTACAGTTGCACAGGTTGTACACTGTACAAAAATGGTCACATCTAGAGGGATGCAGTCACAACAGACCTAAGAAGTGTGTTTCTTATAGCAGTTTTAAAGGTGGGTGTCTTTAGGAAGGGGGTGCTTTTTCTAGCTCTATAGGTAGGGGTGTCTGCTGTAAAGCCTGGAGTGCAAGAGAGGGACATCTGCCCACTTCCTTTGAGGCTTAGAGCGTGGGAACTGGGAGGCCCCTTGGAGAGCCCCAGGCTGGTGGGGAGCGGATTAGGCCGGCAGCGGGCCCAACACTGCCTGCTGTTTGGTTTGGAAATTAGTGGGCACCCTGGGCAGAGGCTGGGCCAGCCAGACTGGGGATTAACAGTCTCCACCCCCCAATTCCTGCCCCCATGGCATGGCACCAGCTCCTCCCAGCACAGGGCTGCAACTGGGGACAGGATGGCAGAGCATTCAGGCCAGAGAAACCCCTGAGCTTTTGTCCTACCTCCAGAGGGGTCTCACTGAGTGCTTCATGTTTCCTTTAGTTTGAGCTTCATCTCAAAAATGGAGGCATAGTATGACCGTTCACAAATTCATGGCACAAATTCACCCGACCCTGGAAGGGTCAGCACAGCAGCCTGAAAGGCACCTTAGCAAGCCCCTTACCCCTTCACTCCCCTCTGCCACTGCCTGGACAGCCACCTTCATCCCTACCTGAGAGACAGGACTGGGATGACCTCAGGCATGTGCAGATTCCAAGCCTGAGCTAGTTGAGGGGATAGACAAGAGGTGCCTGAGGACGCACAAGGCAGGAAGTGATGTTCGAACTGCACACCCAGGGTCTGGGCGTGTCAAGATGTGCGTGCCAGGGGAACCCAGCCACGAGCCCAGACGTGTCCCTTGACTATTGCACTGGTTGTGAGCAAGCAGGTGTGGGCACATCAGGATGGCATTTGTAAACAAACAGTGGCGCAGCCCATGGCAAAGACCCCAGACTCCTAGCCGAAGTGCTTGGGTTCAAATCCAAGCTGCGCCATGAACAGGCTGTGTTATCTGAACCTCAGTTTCCCTACCTGGATAGCGGCAATAAGGAACAACTTCATAAGACTGCTTGTCAGGACTCAATGAGATGAAATAAGTAACGCCTTTACAACAGCACCAGGCATGTACCTGCCAAGGAGTGTTTGTTATTATTCACTGTTAACAATTATTAAGTATGTGAACTAGCCCGGGCAACCTGCCCCTGGCCCATCAGGGGTCCAGCAGTCAGAAGTGCCCTGGGGACACTGAGCTGGGGAGGGAGGATGAGCACAGGAAGGGGGTAAGAGAGGGCTGGCTGTAGTGTGTATAAAGATAAGTCCCTAAAAAGCAGGGGCCTCAGGTCAGGAACAGAGCCCGTCACCTTGAAGCCTGACCCCTCCCCAAGGTCCACAGCTAGTAGTATAACCCCTCGCCCACTTTTATGGGCTGTCCAGCAGCTGGACAGCGGAGGTGTGGGTTCAAGGGTGACCAACCCAGACTGGTTCCTAATTACCCCAGGCGGGGCAGACATCTGCCAGGCTGAGAACAAGGCGTCCTGGCTGGCAGGACTTCAGGGCGGGGCCACATAAAGCCATTCGCACTCCTAGTGCACAGGCTGTGAGTTTGAGGACTGGGATGGGGAGCTGTTTGTACCAGGTTGGGAGTGCCCGCTTTGTAGGCATGTCTGTGAAGGGGAAACATCTGTCCTGCATCTATGCCAAATGTAGGAACAAGTTTTTATGTCCTTAAGCTTGCGTGTTCATGGCAATGCTGAGAGAGTCTGAGACCCAAGGCTTGTATATGGGGTGGGGAGTAGGGCGGGGGAGGGGGTGCCTGCACACCGCAGTAAAAGGGTATCGGGGAGGGGTGTCTTACATATAGATGTGCAAATACAAGCAAGTTTCAAGAGAAGTTATGGGCATGATCCTACCTAGATGTGCCTCTCTAGAACTGTGAGACTGTTGAGGAGAGGTCACTGTTGTATGAATGTCTTTGCAACACTGGATCTAAGGGACCCCAGGAGCCTGTGCAGCTGTGTAGAGAGCAGGCATTCCCACATCTGTTGTGTGACCAGAGGTATGTCCTTGTTCAGGAAAGATCGGGAATAAATGTATGTTACCACCCTCTTTGTGATGGTGTGTGGCTTTCTGGGCTCTGGGTGGGATCTGCTCTTGCGAATTGTGTGACCTTGTGTGTGTCTTAGTTACAGGGCATGATCAGGAGGGAATGTAGGGTCCTTTTGTGTCTGCCCAGGTACTCCTGGGTGGCTGTTTGGTGGCCGAGAGGTATGAGCCTCCTGGGTTAGGGTCCATCTGTTATACCTGAATGTTGGAGCGGGTAGAGCGAGGTGTGTCTTGTGTGACTTTCTGAAAGTGCATTCTGCCCTCTGGTCACCAAGGTTGTGGGGCAGTGTTAAGGGAAGCTGAATTTGTGCTTGGGTATATGGCATGTGTTTCCATGTACATCTTTGTGACAGTGTATGATTACAGATGACTATGGAGTGGACCCAACCTCACTGAGCAGCATGTGCGTGTGTGTGTGTGTGTGAGACTAGGAAGGACACGATCTCTGCCCCCTCCCCCAGCTCTAGGTCCAAGATCCCTAGGACCGACCTGTGACTGACTGGGAAAGAGACAGGGAGGAGCGACGGAGGCCGGATTTCTCCCCCTGCTGCAGGTAACAAACTGGCCAGAGTTCTCCAAACAAAGATCTGAGGCTGCAGCCCAGGGGGACGGGCTAGGGAGAGATCATCCACACCCATTCCTAGCCCCCTCCCACCCAGGGTCTGGCTTCAGCCGCACCCAATGCTGAAGCCACTGCCTGCCCTATCCCTGTCCCCGAGTACCCTACACCCGACATCAGGTGAGAAGGGCCCAGGTCTGGGAGAACAGTGGATGCTGAAAATAGATGGGCCTTCGGGCAGGAATCAGGCAGGAATTAAATCAGAATCCTCAGGGTATGGAGCGAAGAGCTTGGAAGGCTGGAGGAGAATGGACAGAGGAAAGACTAAGGTGAAGCCAGGAGAAGGGGGCAGGACAATTAAGTGGCGAGAGTAGATAGGCTGGGGCAGCAGTGCAGGAGAAGGGGCCAGCCTGAGTCAGGGGGTGCTGCAGAGGGGGACCTGGGGGCCTGGAAGCTTGAGGACAGGGCTTTGGAAGTTGAGACTGGAAGCTGGGGTAGTTAATAGAGACAGAAGTTGGATCTGAGAGAGGAGGAATGGTGGTGGGGGGGTAGTTTTCAGAGCCCTGAGAACCTAGAAATGGAGGCACTGGGAACTCAGGGAGTGGAGGAGGTTGCAGATGGAGCCCAGGTAAAGTGTATGGGATCAAATAGAAGGCACCTTAGTTGACCTAAAGGTTTTTGGAATGGAGGCTGGTGAGAGGGCCTGGGGAGGTAGGCACAGCACCAGGAGTTCAGGGAAGGGGGTGGCCTGCAAGAGGGGCTTCGGTGGAGGACTGGCAGCTAGGGAGGGGACTAAACAAGGCTGGGAGGAGAAGGCTGGGAGGAGACGGCAGGGTGCGGGAGGGGACACCTAAGTGAGTCACTCCATACTTCTCCACCCCTCCCCCACGTTCCGCCCACAGCCCCTAGCCCCGCTCCCTCCCGGACCCCAGTTCCACAGCCCACAAGTGCGGATCTGGTCCAGCCCCATCTCCTTTGGCCCGACCAGTCCAGCGCCACGATGACTGTCACGTACACAGCCCGCGTGGCCAACGCACGATTCGGCGGCTTCTCCCAGTTGCTGCTGCTGTGGCGTGGGAGCATCTACAAACTTCTGTGGCGGGAGCTGCTCTGTTTCCTCGGGCTCTACATGGTGCTGAGTTCTGCCTATCGGTGAGGCAGCTTGGGGTGGGAGAGCTGACCAGATGGGGCTGGGAAGGGACCCAGGTGTGCCCAGGGTGGGGCATGGGAAGAGAGATCCGCAGCTAGGGAGAAGCCTTGCCTGTGACCCCATGCCCCTCCCCTGCAGCTTCATGCTGACTGAAGGGCAGAAGCGCTACTTCGAGAAGCTCGTCATTTACTGCGACCAGTACGCCAGTCTCATTCCTGTCTCTTTTGTGCTCGGTGTGTACAAGCTCCTGAGTTCCCCATCCCCTGATCCAGAGAAACCCATTCCCATTCGCCGCTTTCAGAGACCTCCCCCATTCCTGCCCCACTGAGACCCCCTTCAAATCCAACCCATGACCCCATTTCTGCATATTTTATGCCAGGTGTAGCCCCCACTCCCAAGACCTTGGTTATCACCTAGTCACAGTGCCCCTGAGAGAATTCCACGTCACCCATATGCTTATCCTTGGTCACTTCACGGACTCCCACCTGGGTTTGCATAAGATTACAAGTGCCCCCTCCCCATGTCCTGAGTCCCAGGGACCCCATATGATTCCATCCTCTCAAGTCCAGCCTGGGGAGTATTTCTTTGTCAACTCTGTCAAGGCCTGGCCACCAGCCTCCTTCTCTGCCCACATGGATGGGGTGAACCGCCTACATTAGGCTCCTTGACACAGATTCTGTGGCCATCCCCTTCACATCCCTGACCCAGGGGCTTCCTGTGGCCTGGGTGAAAACCCTCCTATAGGCCCCGTGTCTCTGCGGGCATCCTGGGATCCCAATCCTCTATCACATGTGACTCCTAAGTAACCAGAGCAACCCAGCCAGCTCGGGCCACTCTGATCTTATGGCTGGACCCCCAAGTTTCCAGCCCAAGTGGCCCCGCGTGGCCAGGATGGCCCCACCTGCCTAGTGTCCCTGACGCAGATCCTATATCATTCCTCTTCCCACAACCTGGGTCCCCGAACCGCTAGCCCTAGTGTCCCCACTAAGCCCCCCATTCTTGGCTCTCCTGCAGGCTTTTATGTGAACCTGGTGGTACACCGCTGGTGGAACCAGTACCTCTGCATGCCTCTGCCGGACGCGCTCATGTGCATAGTGTCGGGAACGGTGCACGGCCGCGACGAGCGCGGCCGCCTCTATCGGCGCACGCTCATGCGCTACGCGGGGCTCTCCGCCGTGCTCATCCTGCGCTCTGTCAGCACCGCCGTCTTCAAGCGCTTCCCCACCATAGACCACGTTGTGGAGGCTGGTGAGGTTCGGGCTAGATGCGGGGGGCAGGGCGAGGACGGAGGGCGTGGCGAGTGACCCCTGACTTCACCCCTCTAGGGTTTATGACCCGCGAGGAGCGCAAGAAGTTCGAGAACCTGAACTCGTCCTACAACAAGTATTGGGTGCCCTTCATCTGGTTCTCCAACCTGGCGGCACAGGCCCGGCGCGAGGGCCGCATCCGCGACAACAGCGCCCTTAAACTGCTGCTCGAGGTGGGCTTGCCAGCTGGTCATTAATACAAAATACCAGAGAAATTGTACCCCGCCCCCCTCACCCTGGAGTGAGATCAGACTGCGGGCCTGCCACAGGCCTCCCCTAGGCCAATTCCAAGCATCTTTACCCAGCAGCCCCCAGGTACACATCTATCTCTGTGGGGCCCCCACCCCAGGTAGAAACTCACCACTAAATACTCTCCCTGGAGCCCCCAGAAGCACACACAACCTCTTATCAGGTGAACATTCACCTTCATCCAAATATCCACAATTAATCCTCACCTGGGAGCTCACAAGTCAGGCCCCCTCAATGACTTGTATCTGTTTCCAGGAGCTGACTGTGTTTCGGGGCAAGTGTTCGATGCTCTTTCACTATGACTGGATCAGCGTACCCCTCGTCTACACCCAGGTAACCTCTCCGTGCCTCCGTTTAGATCTAGCATCACAGGCACTGGTCTCAAGTGGGAAACCCAGGGCCAGATATGACCCCATCACAGTGACGCCCAATCTTAGCCCTGGCCAGAAGAGCCCTGACCTGGCAACCTGCCCGCAGGTGGTGACCATTGCGGTGTACAGTTACTTCCTGGCCTGCCTCATCGGTCGCCAGTTCCTAGACCCTGCGCAGGGATACAAAGACCACAATCTTGACCTGTTCGTGCCAGTCTTCACTCTGCTGCAGTTCTTCTTCTATGCTGGCTGGCTCAAGGTGCGAGGGGCCCCTCCAAGGCCCGACTCTGGATGTGGAGTGGGCAGGGATTCTCAGGTCTCCGCTTACCTTCCCCCTCCCCGCTCAGGTAGCCGAGCAGCTCATCAATCCTTTTGGTGAGGACGACGACGACTTTGAAACCAACTTTCTGATTGACCGCAACTTCCAGGTGAGACTCTATTGCGCTCATCCCTGGCCTCCCACAGTGACCCTGGCCCCACCCTCGCCAAGACTTGCCCAGGCCCCGCCTCCGAACCATCCTTCTCTCTTTGGTACCACACTCCTACCCATCCTGAGAGGTCTGCCTCACGGTGCCCGTGCTTGCTACTCATCTAGCCCCGTGTCCTGCGCCCGCAGGTGTCAATGCTGGCCGTGGACGAGATGTACGACGACCTAGCCATGCTGGAGAAGGACCTTTATTGGGACACGGCGGAGGCTCGCGCCCCCTACACAGCAGCCACCGCCTTCCAGAGGCTGCAACCTTCCTTCCAGGGCTCCACCTTCGACATCACGTGAGCGAGGGGATGGGCGGGGCCTCTTGGGAGCGAGGCTCATGTCTCTGCGAAGACCGATTGAGGGTGCTTTAGGGTACCACAAGGCTAAAGGATTAAATCTAGAGGTTAGGGGCTAAGAGCTAAATAAAGCCTATGCGGACAGGAATAGGGTCAGGGTCTGGGACTGGGCCACTAATTGGGGTAAGGTATATGAGGACTGGACAGGCGGCCAGAGGCCATACCAAAAGAGACGCAGCAGAGCCACAACTGAGTCTGTAAGGCCTAAGTTTGAGCAGAGGCGCAGCCAGAGGATAAGGCCAGGCTCCCAGGTGAGGGGCCAATGTCTTTTGGCATAAGCGAGACAAAGGGTGGGCAGAGCCAAGAAAAGCAGCAGGCCTTGGTCCCAGCTGTCAGTCAAGTAGGGGGCGAGGTCACAGTGCTGGCCTGCTGTCTGTCCCACAGGCTGGCCAAGGAGGACATGCAGTTCCAGCGGCCCGAAGGCCTGGACGTGCCGCTGGGCGAGGCACAGGGTGACTTCTTGCAGCGCCTCCTGCCGGTGGGCCCGGGCATGGCCGCAGGAGGCCTGCTGGGCCGGCGTCTGTCCTTGCTGCGCCGGAAGAACAGCTGTGTGTCGGAGGCGTCCACCGCCCCCAGCTGCACGTGCGCCAGCACCCAAGACGGCGTGGCCCCAGAGTGTGGCTGTGGTGACCTACTGCTGGACTCCGGCCTGCAGGAGCCCGAACCTGAGCTCCCTTCCGGGCCCGAGCTGCCCGCTCCCGGGTCGGTCGCTGAGCCCTTCACTACAGTGTCCATGCCCGCGCCACGGGGGCCAGCTCCGCCCTGGCTGCCCAGCCCCATTGGTGAGGAGGAGGAGAGTCTTGCCTGATACCCTCGGGTCCGGGATCCCCAAGGACAGGGAGCCAAGACCCACACCGCACATAAGCAGTGGTCCAGGTCTGCATAAACTGCACATGGACTCCGCCTGCCCTCATTTGACCAGTTCTTGCCTTCACGTCTGGAACAGGGGCTTGGAGCACCTCCTGTGGGCCTGGCACTGAGCTAAGAGCCAGGGATTCTTCCAGCTGCTTTGAGCAGCCTTGCCTCCCCACCAGCTCTCCTTCCCATCTCGACTGCCTGAGAGGCCTCTATCAGTGTGTTCTGCCTTTATTGTTTCCTTGAAATGGAGATGTGAGTGCTTACCTCTCGGAGTTGTAAGAATGGGATGAAATAATGGCTTTAAAGTGCATTTGGTACATAACAGGTGCTCAATAAAGTGTGACTGGGTTCTACTCAAATGTTGTTAGCCTGACTTTTCCTGGCAAGCATTACGCTGTCAGATTTGAGAAATTTTCCAGGTTATCTGATGATGCCCTGCCCACATCTTCCCAAACGCCAAGCTCTGAAATGGTCCCATCAGTGTGTACAGCTTTATTCATTCATTACTGTACCAGCCACTGTCCCAGGACCACAGCTTCCTCCTGCCAACCTTGATTTCTGATTCTTCAAGTGACCTCTCTACCCTCAGTCCCTGAATTCTCAGATACCCTTTCAGTACTCTTAATTCAGTCATATGCCAAAGACTCTTATATTTAGTTCAGCCAGGTTCCCTCCTGTCTCTAGACCCATAGAGTCAACTGTCTGCTTGATGTCTCCATGTTGAGATCTCCCAAGCGTCTTGGACATAACACTCCCCTGAATCAGCTCCCTATCAGCTTCCCAACCTGTCTGTCAGCTTTGTCCTTCCAGTTGATGAAGCCAAAACCTGGAGTCATCTTCAACTCTTTCTCTCACCCTCTCCACATAAACCCAGCAGCAAATGTGAGTGGCTTGGTCTTCAAATTATATCCATAATGCAACCATTTCCCTTCCTCCAAAGCCCCCACCATGGCTAGAGCCCCCAGTGTCACGCAACGATCCAGGTGGACTAATGACCTCTGCCCTGGTCTCCCAGCTCTGGCCCTAACCCCCCAGTCACTTCCTCCCACAGCAGCCAAAGGGAGCCTATGAACACCTGAATGAGGTAATGTCCCTACTTTGCTTAGAACCCTTCATGACTCCTACCTCACTTAGAATAAAAGCTAAAGCTTTCCCCGCAGCCCATGAGGCCCTGAACAATCTCCGTGCCCTTGTCTCTTCCCCTCCCCTCACTCACTCCACACTGTCCCTCTTACTCACCAAGTAAGGTCTCGGATCAGGACATTTGCACATGCTGTTCCCTCTGGCTGGATTGCTCTTCCCCATATATCTACATGACCTCTTCTTCACCTCCTTCAGGTCTGTGCTTAAATTATGTCACTACTTTGGTGGGGCCTCCTTCGCTGGCCTATTATTAAAAATCACCACCTCCCAAATCCACCTTCTGCATCCCCATCAGTTCTGTCTGCTTTATTTTTCTCTATAGCACTTCTCTTATCAAACTTTTACCTATTTTGTTTATTATCTGTCTCCCTTCATTGGAAATAATAGCTTCATAAAGCAGGGATTTTTGTCTGAAGCTTCTTCATGATCATGATCTCGAGGCTTTCAAGCAGCTGACCCAAGCATGACACTGGGCCATAGATGAGTTGGGAGAATGCACAGTGACACAAACGCAAACTGATTCTCACCTCCCACTGGGTACTATCAGTCACTCGTACTTCAGTAAGATCACAAGCCAGGCCTTTCTTAAAAGCAGTGGTCTGAGTCCCTAGCCCATCTTCTCTCCTTTACTTCAGTGCCCAGAGTCCAGCCAGGGCAGATTGAAAGTCTTTATTATTTTTCTTCTCAAATATAAAATCACTCTCCACCCTGGCAGCTCATTAACCACAGGGGGAGTATCAAAGAAAATAATCACATTGCTAAAAAGAACAGACCCATACCTGCATCCCACTCTGTCCTGCACTTTTGTCCCACCTGGGAAAGCAAAAGACAGGTCATGATCTCGAGGCTTTCAAGCAGCTGACCCAAGCATGACACTGGGCCATAGATGAGTTGGGAGAATCCAGGGTAGATTAAGCCCTGACTGACTTGGCAGGTGGCAGGATCCTGAGGTCCATCAGTGCTTGTCAGTGGAGCGCATGTTCAGGGACGTGAGGCGTCCCAGGGGTCCACGGCGAGCGTTGGTGGCCAGCCGCTGCTGTGCCAAGAAAGACTGAGCATGGGCGGGCGCCCGCTCGTCCCCAGCTCGCTGCTGCAAGGCCATGCCCTGGAGGAAGGGGGTGTGGTTGGCACCAGGTGAGCCCACAGGACACCTCCAACACTCCAGCTGTGGTGCTGGTACACTCACCATATTATACCAGGCACTGATGAGCAGCTTTTCTTCCTGCTCCCGCTGACTTCGATTTTTCTCAAAGTCCATCTGCCAAAGAGGAAATAGTCAAGGGCCTGGATATGCTGGGGGCAGTGAAAAGGGATGCAGGCACCCACCTCCAGGTGCCGGATGCGAACTTCCCGCTCTCGGAGCTGTGTCCTCAAGGTGTGGAGTTCTGGGGGCGCCCCTCTGGGTGGCCGCTGCTTGGGTTCCAGGGTCTGTATGACCTAAAGGTTGCAGAAGACACATCCAGGGTGACCTTGGCCTCACAGGGTGTTTGACACATTGGGGTGTGTTAAGTGTGACAGCTCGTGGCCATGGTATAGAAGTCTGCGACATGATGACATATGACAGGAGTGGGGAGGGGGAGCAGAGATGTGCAAACTGGTGGGAGATATGACACAATGGGAGGCAGCAACCTGGACAGGAAGTCACCTAGCATCCTCACCGTGCGTGCTTTGTCCACATATCGGCGGTACCGCTCCTCCATGGCCCGCAAGTCCGCGTCCTTCTTCTGCAGGCTGTCCTGTAGCTCCTCAATACGCCGGGCTGCTGGAGGCAAAAGGTGACCCCTTAGCTCCATGCAAAGCTCAGGGCTCCCCTACCTGTCCAGCTGCTGAGCCCTACTCACTGCTGCCATCAGCAGGTGGCTCCAGCTCCTCGATGTACTCCCGCTTCCGCTGCAGCTCCAGATCTGCCTCATGCAGCTTCTGCCTGTGGGTGAGAGACAGGCAGCAGTGATGGTAACCACGGCATTCCCAACTGGCCAGAGACCTCTCTGCCTGCCCCGTAAGCACAAGGGCTGTGTGTTCTGGCCCCGCCACCTCCTCCACCATCAGAGCCATAACTCTCCACATCCTTAGTCAAGTGGCCCCTGGACCAGCATCCCCATATGTCCACTTCTCCTAATTCCATAGCCCACTAGCCACCATCACTCCTCACCTCTTCTACTCTCAAACCTTCAGATCCATTCCCCACCCAGTGGCCAGCCATTTTTCTAGAATGCAAATCTCTTATAACTAAAGGAAACGCAGGCTACAAGTTGCACCGAGGTTCAGTACCCTGTACCACCAGTGGCAAAACCCAAAGGATTTGATAACACTACCTGTAGATGAGACTATTATTGTGCCTTAAATGTGGAACATAGTATAACATTTAATAGTCACCAAGACATGTGCAAAGGCATGTGCCCTCTGAGCTACCAATTCAACTTGATATGTTTGCACACAAGTGAAATGATGCATATGCAAAGTTTTACTCGTTGCTTTGTTTGAAATTGCAAATACCTAAAATGAGTTAAATGTATTATTATATTCACAAAAGTGCTACAGGATAGCCCTTCTGGACCAGAATTCTATAGGAGATTAAGCCCAATGCCTCTGGTATCTAGCCTCTGTAAGGAAATAATTTTTTCTGTGCTCTGGGTCATTCTTAGCTACATTCCATCCTTAGCCAGAACTAAGAAAACAACCATCCAAATCATTTCTTTAAGGCTTAGTTTCCCAATGGAACCCCAGATGACACAGGCTGCTATATTTACTTTATTTTTATTTTTTAATTTATTTTTTTTATGGTTACATTGGTTAATGAAATCCAGTGTTTCAGCTGTACATTTTAACAGTAAGGCATGTGTATATATATATTTATATTCTGTGTTCACCTTCCAAAGTTAGATTTCTTTCTGTCACCACATATTTGACCCTTTTTACCTTCCCCTTTCCTCCTCTCTCCAATTTTTAAAAAGTGACTATTTATTCATTTGGAGAAATTTCCCAGTCATCTTAAGTAGGAAAAGCAAAGTGTAGGCTAACATACATTATTCAACCTTTTGTGTAAATAAGGAATGAGAACTTAAAAATCTATATTCATATTTATTTGCATTTGCTTTAAAAACTCTGGAGAGATTTTCATAATAAACTAGCAGAAATAGGGGTGGAGTGGGCTGGAAACTGAGTCAATTGGGAAGTATACATTTTGGTTTTTAAATTATAAATATGATGGACGTTTAAAACAATTTTTTAACAATGTAAAAAGTAAAAGGTAACTCTTTGTCATATTACCTTACTGAAATTCCCTCCGTGGCTCACCATTGCTCCCCTCAAACAGTCTTTACTGCTTCCCATGGCCTTTAAGACCCCACTAGATCTAAATCTTCAGTCTGTATTTCTGCTGACTTGCTCTCATAAATGACTCTCCATCAGCACTTCCCTATCCCCCAGCATTTGCCCCAGCACCTCCCCAAGAAGTGCCCTCCCTCTGGGACTCACAAATGTTCCTCTAGCTTCCTCTTCAGCAGCGTGGACTGGGGGAGACAAGAGGCACCAGGTGAGTGGGGGTCCAGAGTTCCCAACCCCTCCCTCAGGGGAGGGAAGGGGTGCCACCCTAGGCCCATGATACTTACAATGGACTGCACGGGGCATCGGGCAGCAGAGGGGAGAGAGAAGAGGATTACTGGGAAGCAGGAGGGAGAGCCAGACGGGGAGGAGGTAAGCACTCACATCCTCGGTCTTGCTCCCCTGCTCCTGCAGGGCCTTCTGTAGGTCCTCCACCTGGGCCCGCAGCTCCGACAGCTGCTGCTGGTTCAGTCTGCGTGGGTGGGCGGCCGCTCAGTGTCTGCACCGGCCCTCAGCCCCTCTCCACGCATGCAGGGACCCCCTCCACCGGGTCCTCACCGGTGCTGTGTCTCCAGTCCGTGGCGCGCGCGGTTGGCCTCCTCCAGGTGGCGCTGCAGCTCCTCCTGCCGCTCCCGGTCGGCGGCCTCTTGCTGGCACAGACGCTTGTTCTCCAGCTGAAGCCGCAGGAGCGTCTCCCTGCAGACCAGGAGGGAGTTGAATAGGGCTAGGGACCGGTCACCCCGCAGACCCTCCCGGGCTCAGGGTGGGGGACCGGACAGAGGGAACTAGGAAAGGGACAGAGCCCTGGGGAAGACCCCAGCCAGAACCCGGGTAGGACTAGAGAGCTGCGGGCTGGGCCTAGGTGTGGTGGGCGGAGCATAAGGGGGAGGAGCTGAAGTGAGCGGGTCTATTAGCTGGCCTAAAGATGGAGCCAGGCAAGGGTGGGGCTACATGAGTGGTTTCGAACACTAGAGAAGGGGCAGCGAGAAAGTAAGACGTAGGAATGGGGAGAGCTGCGGTGGAAGAGTCCATCTGGGCAGGGCACAGGGCAGTGAACCTAGCAGGGGTTACACTGAGGACAGGCCTGTGTCCTGCCTGCACAGTCCGATGTGGGCAAGGCTGGGCATAGGATTTTTGCATGGCTAGTAGAGCCAGCCTGGTTGGACCTAATTTGTGCACTGAGGATGCATCCGGGAGAGGTGAGCCACCGATAGGACTGGAGCCCCAGCCAGGTAAGGGCAGAATTAAGAGTGTGTAGGCCTAGGAGCTAGGATTTGGAAACAAAGTCAAACTGGCTGGGCTATGGTAGGTGCCTGCACTGGGGGCAGGGCTGAGGGTGGGTTTCTGGCAGGTTAGGGTGGAACCAAACCTCCGAGTGACCACAGGTTACCTGAGCTCTGCAGGTAGGATCTCTGCTGCTAAGTTTTCCACAGCTGGTGAGGTGGGATCCAGTGAGGGGTCTGGAGAACGTGAGAAAAGTCTGCAGGTAGCTGCACAGCTCCCCCTCCCATCCCCAAGGTACTCTTTTTAAGCATCATCTTTGGGAGCTCAGACACAGCCAAAAGCCTTGCTTGATGCAAGCCACACGCCCCTCACCCCCGCCCCTCCATAGCTTGGCAAGGAGCTGTGATGCCCTACCCTGTGCTCAGGGGGACAGCCCTACCTTCTGTCAGCCCTTGAC
>NW_006441398.1:197606-201119 GCF_000325575.1 Pteropus alecto
TCCAGCGTGGCCTAGATCTGTCCTCAACCTAGACAAACCCTGGGACACTGCCTTTTCTACCTGCCCTAATAGCACTCCAGGCCAACCCCCACCCCAGGATCCCAGGATGGGCCCCAAACTCACCAGCCTGGGTCAGGCCCCGAGGCTGCAGCTGGGCACAACGAAGCTCCTCATTGGCCTCCCGCAGGGAGTCCCGCTCTGCCAACAGCCGCTGGAGGGACAGGATGCAAGACATTACTTGAGGCAGACTTGATTTCCAGGGAAGTGGGCTAACGCATGATGTACAGGGTGGGGCTTGGGCAGCGAGATCTCAGCCTCAGCCTCACCTCCTTCTCCTTTGTCACCGACTCATACTTCTCCTCCAGATTTCGACATTCAAATAGCCACTTCTCTGCCTTCATAGCCTCTTCCTGCCGCTGGCCCTGCAGTTCCTGAACCTGAACAAAGGGGAGGGATGAGGACAGCAGGGTGGGAAGGAGGGGCTGGGACTAAGTACAAGGTGAAGGAGTGGGGCCAGAGGACCCAGCCTCAAAGAAATCGGAGAGCTGGGCTTAAGAGAAGGGGCAGAGCTTAAAACCTAGAGAATAGCTGGCCTGCCTAAAAGGCATGGCCTATATATAAACAGAAGAAAGCACTCACTTTTGAGGGGATTGACACCACCCTGAGGGGCCCCAAAGTGAGTGAGTCATGAGGGTCCCTCACCCCAGCCCAGGTCCATGCTGCCCCGGCACTCCAACCCCCGCTGCACCTGCTGTCGCTGCGCCTCCAGCTGGGCACGCAGGGAACCAGCCTTGCGCAGCTCATCCTCCAGCTGCCGCGTGCGCTCCGCATGGCCAGCATTGCACTCCTCCAGCTGCCGCACCTGCCGCCGCAGCTCCCTGAGCTCTCCCAGGCGGCGCCTACAGCTGCTCAGTGTAGCCTCTAGCTGCCCAGCACGCTCCGAGGACTGCCTGGGGGAGGGGGCGAGTGGGGAGAGGAGGCCCGGGTCTACGGTCAGGGTTCATCTTGGATGCAAGGCCCTCAAGGAAAGAGGGGTCATGTCAACCTAGGCACATTTGAGTTCAAGGAGATGGGTCTTGAAGGTCAGGAGTCAGCCTGAGCCTGATGCTATTGGGGGTCATTAGGGAGCATAAAGGGAGCCCTAGGCATCAGTGCTTAGCCAGGGTCATAATGAGGGATGATCAGAACGGCTGTACAGTTACAGGGGAAATGATAGGGACCCAGAGGGATTGAGGAAACCCCAAGGACACAGTGGGGTCATGAGGTGGCTGTGGGATTGACGAGGGCACTGGGGTGCAAGGGCCATGGTGAACTCACAGAGGAGCTTTGGGGCCAGAGCACTGTGGGACCCTTGAACTTTAACATTACAGAGGTGCCATGTGGTCACAAGAGAGCCCTTTAAAGTTACAGAAGACACAGCAGGTCGAGTGCTGTGGGGACACACTAAGCACGTCGGGTTTGTAAAAACATAGTCATTTCATGGGGGAACACAACGGGGTCACAGGGGACTGCAAGGTTATTGCATTGTGGGGTTCTGGAGGGTACCATGGGATCCTGGGGCATGACGAGATCCAGAATGGTAGAGTCTGGGGAGCATCGTGGGGGGCCCTGGGCTTTCTGGGGTCACAGGGATGTTATGAGGTCTAGGTGATACAATGTGGGATCATAGGGGGATACCTGGGAAGCCATGGATCCAGGGGGCTTGGTGGTGTCCGGGGGGCTTGGTGGTATCCAGAGGACATGGTGGAGCCCAGAATAGTACAGTGGGGTTCACGATGGCACCGTGGAGTCTAGGGGGCATTGTGGGGGTCCACTGGGCATTTTGGGGTTACAGAGGCACTGTGGCATCAGAAGGGCTCTCTGGTAATGAGGTGTGTAGTGGGAACCCAGGGATCCACCACTCACCGCAGCTCATCCATCTCATCCTTCAGCGCCTGCGCTTCCTGGGCCAGGCTGGTCAGCGCCTGGTTCCGCTGTTGCAGCTCAGTGACCTCCCGCTCCAGCTCGACACAGCGCAGACGATCGTCCTCCCTGCCACTCTCTAGCCTGGGAGTGTGTGGGGGTGGGCACATGAGGGGGCTGCACCATCCCAATCCCCTGGCCTGCCTGGCCCTGGCCCCAGTGACTCATACCTGAAATTTTCCTCCTGCAGCTGCTCCAGCTGGGACTGTAGCAGCAGCAGCTTCTTGGCAGTGAGACCTGTGGCTCCCTCGCCCTCTGGCCTGCCCACCTGCTGCCGCAGCACTGCATTCTCTTGTGCCAGGTTCTGCTTCTCCTCTGACAGGAGCACCAGCTGTGGGCAGGGGGTGCAGTGAGCTGGAGCTAGGAGTGGGGTTATGCAGGCAACCCTGCCCAGGAATCACCTGTGGTCCCCCCACCTCGGCCCCACCTGCCGCTCCATATCCAGACAGCGCTGTCGCAGCTCATCCCCCTCGTCAGCCTCCTCACTCAGGAAGTAGTACCTACGGGACTGAGAAGAGGGGTGGGAGGGTGGGGAGAAGCAAGGAACTCAGG
The DNA here is from genome assembly GCF_000325575.1 of Pteropus alecto. Taxonomy (NCBI): domain Eukaryota; kingdom Metazoa; phylum Chordata; class Mammalia; order Chiroptera; family Pteropodidae; genus Pteropus; species Pteropus alecto. The sequence goes on from NW_006441398.1 coordinate 200,121, forward strand.
AATCTTGGGGAGAATACTGGGGGAAGGAGGCTGGGATCTCTAGGGGCAGAATGGAGGGAGCCAAGAAACCCTCAGGATCTAAGAAGAAAGGGCTGGGACCCCAGGGGACTGGAAGAAGGTGATGCAGGAACCTTGGGTTCCTGGCAAGGGAAGAGGTAGGACCCTGAAGGATGGGGGTAGTTTACAGGCTTAAGGACAAACCCTTCCTCCTTAGCCATCCCTAAGAATCAGTAATGGGGTTGGGACCCTAACCAAGACCCCCACCCTTACCTGGCTGTCAAAGTTCCCATATGACTCTGGCAACAAGGCATCAGGGGTATCTTTGGTCATGAGCTAGAGAGAGGTGGGGTGGCATTGAGATGAATGGGGCCTTCTGAAAGCAGCCTTCAAGGCTTTTACAATCCAGCCTGAGACCTCTCCATCCTCCTGTCTCCAAAGCTATTTCTCCCCTGTAGCCCCAAAATAGAGTGCCCTCCTGCTGTGCATCCAGTATACAAGGAGGCTGGTCCTCTGGTTCTTGGAGCTGGAAGAAGCTGGCAGACACATGAGACAGGGAATCTGGCCAGCTAAGTTCCAAGAGCCCAGACCTTACCAGGGCAGAGCCTGTGCCCAGTTGCCTCTGCCCTGGAGATGTCCCCTCCCCTGAAGCTCCTTGCCATATTGGGCACCCCTACCTACCTCCTGGATGGCTTCCATCACCACATGCTGAACTGCTTCCTCCAGTGTCATGATTCTCTGGATATGCTCTGGGGATCAAAGTTAGGAAGACTGAGACTTGGGAGAATTCCCTCGTGTCTTCCCCTGCAGACCCCTTAACCCCCCCATACCCTGCTTTTTCTCGCAACTGATGGCGCAGCCCAGCACTAGCTGCAGCAGCTTGCCAAGCTCTCCGGGGTCTGAGAACTCGCCAACGAGGCTCACGTCCGGAAGGTGCTGCTCTGAAATGGGATGTCCCAGGACCTGAGGACAGGCAGGGGAAGGGGTGGGTGGGTGGGTGTT
>NW_006441398.1:201139-204889 GCF_000325575.1 Pteropus alecto
GGGCTCACAGGCCCTCCTCCTCCCAAAACAACCCCTTAAATCCTTTGACAGCTACTCACATCCTGGGAGTACTCCACCAGGCTCTGTAAGATTATCTTTAGGTTGCTGACCTGAGGAGAGACAAGGAGTTTTATCCAGGGTCCCAGAGCTCCCCAGCAGGAGCCAGGCAGCCCTCACTCTGAATTTATCTGCACCCTTTTTTTCCACCTCCCCTGCCAATTCCCGGTCATCTCATCCTGTTTGGCCCCATTCTCTATAGCTGAATGTCCTCTCTCCTAAGCCTGATCTGTCTGGCTGCCTGCCCTTTTTGTCCACCTGCTCATTAGGCTACATGTGCCCAGAATCCAATCACTTATTGCCACCTGCCCCACCACCACGCTTTGGCCCTGGCCACTGTCATCTCTTCCCAGTCTCAGCTTCCACTCATGTTGCCTACCCTTCATTCCTCTCCAAGCAGCCAGGGGGAGCTTTTTCAAGCCCAAGCCAGATTGTCTCCTCTGCTAAAACCCTTCCTTGACTTTGCACAGCACTTAAAATAGAATCCACCTCTCTGCCCTGGGCCTACCAGGCCCCTGATGACCTCATCTACCATTCCGGCCCCCTTGCTTTCTGTTATGACTTCTCTGCCACTCCTTGATCACACCAAACTTATTCTCAACTCAGAGCTTTTGTATTTGCTGTTCCCTGTGCCTGCAATACCATTTCTCCAAATCTCACATGGAGATCAGCCCATCTGGAGTAACTACCCACCAACTCCCAGTTGCTCCCTCTCATGGCCCAGCTTTTATCATCTACATATAATTTACTGCAGTTGGAAGTCAATGTTTATGTGCATGCAGGTTTTTGCTGTGTTACTCCTTGCTGCACGCCCAGACCTGCTCAATACATGAATGAAAGACTAAATAGTTGGCCGATCAACAGACATCTGTTCCTCTTCCCGCCCAGGTCTGTCTGTCCATTACTCAGAACAAATGTCTAACTGACCCATCCTCCAGAACATGTCTAGCTAAGTCTTCCCTAATCAACTCTTCAATCTGTCCCCCAGTCGAGTCCACCTGTCACCTTCAGCCTCCAGTTGGGACCTGGGTCCTCTGAGATGCGCTGGAGCCATGCCTCATTGAACCAGGAAGGGTCTCTGGGGATAAGAAGATGAAATGAGCTGCTGGGGGACTCTCTGGGGACCCTCCCCCTCAGCTCCACTTACATCTGGTTCAGCACATTGGCTATGGCCAGGCCACTGCTCAGCTCCTGGGGGCGGGTACAGGGGGATGGGACATGGAACGTCTGCAACTGTGGGGAAGAGGAAAGCACAATGGACAGCGTCAGGGTCTGAAACCAACGAACCACTCCCTTTTTGCAGACTTTTCCAGTCACCAGGAACTTTTTACATGGTTGGACTAAAGCTGGCCTGTTGCTCCAGCAAGCCGGCCGGCTCTGCTCACCTGGGACCGGAGGGGGCGTGGCCTCACTTTACCTCTGTCCCACAAACCCCGCGCGACCAGTCCAGGGCAGAACCGAGTCACCTCGGCCCCACAGGCCCGCGTCACCAGGCCAGTTCACCTGTGCCCTCGCCCCACGTGACCAAGCCACGAAGGGGCGGGGCCTCACCTGTTCTTTCCACGCAGACCTGCCACGTGACGGGAGCGGGTGCTCAGGCCAGAGTCCAACGGCCCCGCAGGCCGACAACCCCCTTCCTCCTCCTAGCCCCAGGGCAGAAAAGTGAACCAAGCCAAGGCCTGGGATCCCAGTCGAAAAGAGCGGACGGACACCTGCCCCTGGCCCCGCCTCCAACCTACCCAGGTGAGCAGAGACCCGCATAACTCGGCCTTGTCCACGCTCATGGCTCCCGAACAGATTCGACCACGGCCGCGGAGCTCTGCTACCGCAGCCGCCTCCAGATCTGCCACCAGTGAGCGTCTGCAGCCGCGACCTCCCGCTCAGCCTAGAGCGCCGCCCCGCTCCGCCCCCTAGGCGCAGGCCCCGCCCCGAACACGTGATTTCCTCAGGGCGCCAGCTCAGGCCTCCAGTGCTGCCATCTTGGATCCGGGCAGCGATCCGGCGCTCACCTTGCCGCTAGGGGTCAGTCTGGGCCAGTTTAGCGCATCCCTCCTCCCCCAGCTCTTTTGGGGGCAGGAGAGACCTCACGACCGTTTCTCAGCACCCGAGGCGGAACTATCCTACCCTGTTATACGGGAAATTCACGTCTCTTCCCTTCGGCTAAAAGAAATTCTGCTGTTTAATCACCTTATGATTGGAGCCTTTATGTGCACGGGAGAGTGGCAGGCCATAACACATTCCGTGGACTTGGAGGGGGGATCCTAAAGGAGTCTTCCTGGTGAAGGTGACTTGAGAGTCTTGCCCCGGCGTAGATAAGGGGACGGTCCCTAGATGAATGTGGTCCTAGGTCGAGGGCAAGAAGACTCAGCCAGACACATGTTCTGGGTGATAGACAGACACACTTGCCCAGCCTGGATCCGTCCTCCACTGAGCTTTCCCTGCGCTTTCCCCTTCCCGAGCCCAGAGCCAGAGTCCTCCTCAGAACCAGGACGAGGTCCCCGTGGCCCACCAGGGGGCGCTCAGACTGCAGGAACGCGGTATAGGGGCAAGAGGATGAATTGAGTCTGAGACCACGTCTGGGCGATGGAGAGGGCTCAAAGGAAAGTGATTAACAAGAGTAGTTAACCATAAAATCGCTGTCACCATTTATTGAGTGCCTACAGTATGCAGTCCCTGAGCTAAGTGATTTAAATATACAGACGGTTGAAATCTCTCCAGGACTCTAGCTGGCAAGTGTGTTTGAACTCCCGGTTCGCAGGCGAGGAAACAGGCTCTGGGTGGACCCGACCTTACGGAGAGGGATAAAGCCCAGGCTTGCGCGCTTTAACGCCGAGTTCCCGGGCAGCCCCTCCCCCGCGGGACGAGAGACGTAAAGAGCAGTAATTAGAGGTTATTAGCTGTACCCTGAGGGAGAGGCAGGCTCTGCATTGGGGGTGGGTCTAGATCTGAGAGGAGGGGAGCTGCTCTCTCCAACCCAGAGTCTGTCTCTGGCGACCCAGCCCGGCAGCGGGTTAGGCCGGATGGCAACATCCCCCAAGCCGCTTCGCAAGAGAACACAGTCACTGTACTACCATACACAGGGTACAGCCCATTAACATGCGCAGCCGCACACACGCACGCGGGGACCGCGGAGGTTCGTCTACACCCCCACATCCCCTTCACTTGTTGTTGTCAGCTTCCAGCCCCTGGGAACCGGGTGGGAGGAGGAGGAGGGGGGAAGGGATAAGGACCGGGCGGCAGTGCTAGCTTCCGGACTGGGCTGCCTTCGGGCGGACAGGCAGGCGTGGGAACCACTGCCGCTGGCTCCCCGATCTCTCACCCTCGGGAGGAGACGGTGTTGCCAACAGCGGGAAACGGAGCCGCCCCGGCCCCAGGTAGAAGGGGAAGGTGAGCCGGAAACTAAGGCTGTTCCTGAACAAAGTGTGTGGGGGGGATATCTGTGAAAAGGTCTGGTTGCCCAATGTTGGAGGACATGCTGATATCACCAAATATTTGGGGTGGTGTCCCTAATGTTTGCAAAAGCTGCAGGAATCTTGATGTTGAGAAGGAATCTGGGAATCCAAATATTTGGACCATGGACTTGAATTGTTCTATCGTTGATGTGATATTATGGGCGCGTTCTAGATAATCGGTGACCTGAATCCCCATATTTAAGGAAAAGTCCAGGTGCCATCAATTTGGGGGGGAGCCACA
>NW_006441398.1:204946-213820 GCF_000325575.1 Pteropus alecto
TGAAATGGATCTCCCACGTTGGCAGAGAAGAGCAGTAATCTGTATTATGGTATGCATAGAGTCACGCTGTTGGAGTATCCCGGCACCTTCAATTCAAAGGAAGGGGTCACAATCAGGCATTTTGAGACAGGAACCCTCTATTTGGGGGAAGGACATGAACTCTCATTTTTGGTAGAGGGAGCTCCAAGTTTTGGGGATGATCTGGAGGTGCTCATTTTGTAGAAACAGAGTACAGGTCTGGGCCAGCAACCCCCAGCTGATTTGGGGACCCCACCCCCTCCTGTCTGTTTCCAGGAACAATTGGGCCTAGCCTGGGTAGTACTGCTGGGAAGTGGGTGACTCAACCCCTCCCTGCGGCCACAGCTGGACCCCCGCCTGCACCCTCCAGTCTTCACATCTGGGCAGAGACCCAGCCATTGAGGGCTGGGATGAGGACCCTGAGTTCACACAATTGACGGCTGGTGCCCCTCCCCTAGGGCTGACCACAGCCATATGGTGGACACCATGCCACATACCACAGGGGGACCGCACAGGCCCTTTCACTCCAGACACTGACATCCCTCTCCAGGAGCATCCATCCTATACCCCCTCCCGTCTGTGTATCTAAGTCCACGTGAAGTGCACTCACATTTATGTATGTGTGAGATAGTAGGTCTGTGATTGCGTGTACATGGGTGTGTGTGTCTACGTCCACCTGTCTTGGGGCCCTGGAAATTTATGCAACAGGCTATCTGTGTGTGATTTGGTGGTGTGGGGTGGGGGACTGTCAGGACTGGGGCACATGCTCTCTGTATGAGACCTTGCTTTGTGTCATTCTTTGTGTGAGAGGTGTGTGACAATCAATGTGGCTTTAGGTTGTGTTTCTGTTTGACCATCTCCTTTCTCTCCATTGTGTCATTCTATGATAGTGTGACCCTGCCCTGTGTGTCCTTGGTTTGTCCACGTACCCTTCACAATATATGGATGTCCTTGTATGAGGCCTTTGGGTTTGTCTGTGACCCTACTTTGTGCATCCTGTTTGTGATGACCATATGACAGAATGACTGTCATAGGTCTTGATGTCCAAGACTTTCTCTTAGGCTTGATGGTGACGAATTGGAGTGTCTATGTATGACCTCTGTGTATGAAGACGGCCCTGTGTCCTTACCACAAACGGTGTGTGTCTGTGTATCTGCGTCTCTGTATGTATCCATGTGACCCTGTCCGCATGCGCTGCAGGACTGGCTGGACTAGTGAAGGTTTGTGCCAACATGGAGTGGCAGGTGTATCCAGTGTCCGTGATACTGTGGGTAGTGGGAGAGTTTGTGACATTGTGGGGAAGTGTCAAAGTCACACTGAGATGGTGATATGCGCAGAAGGCGTGAGGCCCAGCATCCCAGGGCTCTGAGCTGGGAGGGACCTTCCCGGCGCTGCGGGGGCGCGTGCGTCGTGCGTGACGTGAGAAACGACGGGGTCACTGTGTGCGTGGAGCCCGACGCGGTCGTGCGTGCGAGAGCGGGGAGCAGGGGATGGGCGAGCTGCGTGCGAGCGTGCGTGGGCGGCCGCGGGGGCGGGGCGCTCGGGGCACTGCCCCGCCCTACCCCGGTCCTGGGCCACGGATGAAACCCGGGAGGGGGCTGCCGTTAACCCCTTCCTGCCCGACCTGAAACTTGTGGGCCCTCGACGTTGCGCGGGGGCTTCCCCGGCGCCTGGGGGCCGTCCCTGCCAGGAGAGGAACCCCCCCCCCGATTGAACTGAGACACCCCCCTAGTTACTATGGGAACAGGAGCTTCCGAGCTTCCGAGCTTCCCGCGCTATCTGGAGTGTGCTTTCTCCCCTCCTCTTCTGCTCCCCCTCCACTCCGTAATCTGCAGACAATGCGGTTCCCGCTCCCGGTCTCGGGGGAAGGGGGCTGGGGTCGGCGAGGCCGATGCGTGCATGACTCAGGCCGGCCCGGGGGTCCCCTGGCCGCAGCCGACCCCGTTCCGTCTTTACCGCCCCCGTGACTCACCCCTCGCGGCTTTCCCCGTGTCTGACTCAGGCCCCTGGGGAGGGGTATGTGGACTCTAAGACCCCCTCCAGGAAGGGGGTGAACCAAGTTATGGGGACTTGGGGACTTCGTGCTCCGGGAGAAAGACTGCCCCTCTAGCAGGGGCGGTGTCGTCCCTTACCAGTCCCTCCCCAAGGTCACCAGAGGCGTTTCCCCCATCCCTGAATAGGCAGGGCCTACCCCCACCCAGGCCTCCGGGAACCCAGCCTCCAGTCCCTCCCCCCCCAGCCCACAGGAAGTTTTGGCAGAGCCCTTCTTGGCGATGAAACGGTTAAAGCCGTTTTTCTTATTCATTTCATCCAGGGGCCCCTTTTGACTCAGAATAAGCTGGGTGCCCCCTTGAGCCGGGCCTCCTGGGGGCCTGAGTTCATACTCCACCCCACATGTATTATTTTAAAGAGGGAAAGGAAGGCGGTTGGTGAACTGGGTGGGGGTCTTGGGTAGCATACAGAGTTGGCTTCAAATCCTGCCTCTGTTCTCATCACTGTCTGGGTATCAGTTTCCCCATCCGAAAATGGGGGGTAATTGTGTCCTGCTCATTGTGGTGTTGCGGGATTAGGTGAATAATGGATGGGATGCTTTGCATCTAGAGCTGGACACAGGAACAGAGAGGGGTGGCCTATGGAAGGACCCAGACTTGTCCTGTTTCCCAGGCCAGGGTGTCAGGGTGCCCAGCAGGAGCTAGTCCTTGCTGGCTAGCCCGTGCCCCTCCCAGGTGCTCAGAGGCCTTGGGGTTCATCCCATCCACCCCCTGGCCCAGCGGGCACCCAGGAAGTGAGAGGCGAAGAGGAACCTGTTGGGCCCGTCACCTCCCCATCCCCCACCCTCATTCCGGGGCCCTGACAAGGCCCCAATGCTGCAGCCCCACCCCTTGCTGCCCTGGACGCTTGGGTCCTGACCCAAGGGTGGCTGGAGGGAGGGGATGTTGGCGGAGACAGCGTCTCGGGAACATCCTGTGGACTGCCGGCCGGCCGGACAGACCAGACTGGAGGCTCAGCCCCTCCCCGGGCAGGGCAGAAGTCGGCTGGGGGCAGAGTAAATATGGCCCAGGGTGGCCAGACTTGGGGGGGTGGCAAGGAGTGTACACATACACAGTCACTCTGAGAGAGCCAGTCCAGACACACAAACCCCTGTCACCCTGGCCACAGAGAGACTGCCAACTAGGGACACACTGACAGGGTCAGACACATATCTGGGCAAGACAACCCAGCAAAAGCTGTCACACACCGACACAGTAACAGGGCAGACTCAGGAGCAAGACTGAAATGCTGCCAAATACACAAAGCCAACTACAGGCCAGAAGCATGCAGGCAGGGTGTGTGTGACATGGATAAATCAACTGGGCTTACAGGCAGTATGGACACATTGCCAAACACAAGCACAGAGAGACATTTAGGTAAGCACAGAGCCTGGCTGACCAAGTACCATGGTCGTCACACACATGCTGAAACAAATGTGACAGGTCAGAAAAGCACAGAACAAGTACACAGACGACTGTGTCACATAGGAGCAGGCAATGCATGCATGTTGACAGACCCAGAAGGGACAGTCACTTTCAGCACAAGAGCCTCAAGAGCTGCACGAGACATGTTCAGAACACACTGTCAAATCCTGACACACAAGAGAAAGCAACACATACACACATACTAGCAAGATTATCAACTCAAAAAGATACTCAGGCAAAAGAGAAAAAAAAGCTATAACAGGGTGGGTGGAGAGGACACATACACACTATGACAGAGAGTCTCCCCACAGTTGTGCAGACACTCAGAAGGCCATGAGGCACACCAAGAGTTACAGATACACACTACCTCACTGGTAGCATTCACATGTCAGACCCCCAACAGATGAGACAAATGCAAACAGACAAACTGACATATTCATATGGTCTAGCCAGGCAGTCACATCGAGCAGAGAGGCAAGGACAGGCCACAGTCGGACATTCATAAACACATTGGCACAGAGACACCCTGACAGAACCTGTTGGCTAGTGCATGTGCGCATACACACACACACACACACACCCAGCCACAGAATTTACACAGACCAGCCACAGACAGGCCATTGTCAGACATTCATAAACACATTGGCACAGAGACACCTTGATAGAACCTGTTGGCTAGCACGTGTGCATGCATGCACTCACAGACACACAGAGACCAGCCACAGAGAGGCCATAGTCAGACATTCGTAAACACGATGGCACAGAGACACCTGGGTGTGCACGCACACACACACGTACCTCCTATACACACAGACCTCACACAAGCAATGGACCTCACACACACGAACATACATACACACCAGACACAAATAGGTTAACCATACAAACTCCAAAACAACACCTGCATATAGGTCAGCAATATGCAACCTATTCCATAGACCCTACATACACACTCATCCACCATCCCCCCTCCTGTCCCCCAAAGCAGACAGGTCTTACACACCTCTGCAGGGTGGGGCCAACACAGACACATGCATTGGGGAGACAGGCCTCACACACACTCTCACATGCCCTGACAGGCCAACCACCCCACACACATGCACTCCTGGTTCTTGCTGAGGTGCTGTTGGGCTCTGGGCTTCCCAGCCTGTCTCTGTCCCCCCTTCCCCCAAGATCCTGGCACTTCCTCTCTCCAAACATCACCCCCTCCCCCCAACACACACACTTCCCTCCCTCCCTACTGTTTGTCACTTCCCCAGAGGCCTGGCTGAGCTGCCTCAGTCCTCCCTCAGTCCTCGGTGGGCTATGGGCCTGTATTCTCAGCATGTCCCCTGTAATGGGGGCACACAGACTCTTACCCAGGCTCAGGCCCCCCAGGACCTCACAAGCAGTATGTGGGGGAGACAGAAGCAGTTTTGTGGGAAACTACCCTCATGCCCAGCTGAGTCAGCCTGAGGAGACAGCCTCTCCTTCCTGCTTCCAAGAAAACCCAGCAGCTTCCTCTCTGGCAAAGGGGGTGAGGGACCCCCCAAACCGCAGAGGTGGGGGAGGGAGGTGGCTGGCAGGCCAGGGGCTCCTGGGGGAGGGCCTCTGTGATTCTCAGCCTCTTCCTGCCCAGCTGCCTGTCCACACCCAAGGGCAGGGACGCGAGAGGTTGGGTGCTATGACTTGTGGGTTCTCGCCCCGGCCTGCCCACTAGCTGACTCACACGCAGCCCCCAGCCCAGTTTCCTGGTGAGGGCCACACTGGTCAGTCAGGCCGGGGTGGGGGGGTCACCGGGCTATTTATGAGAAGGAGAAGTCCCTCATGTCAAGGCCAAAAGCCCCAGAGAGACCCATGAGTGGGGGTGGGTGAACTTCCCCCTTATCCCCCACCAAGCCCTGGGCCCCTGGGCATGGGGGAAGCCTGGGCACAGAGTGCTCCTCTAGGTCCTGGTCTGGAGCCCAGGGGCTGGGCAGTTCCCAGCTGCCAATCTGGGCACCCAGGCCAGGCGGGGGAGGGGGTTATCCTCACACCCTCCTCACAGGGGCCTTGGCGCCAGTGGGGCGGCGTGAGGGGGTGGTGCCCAGGCCACAAGGGTGAGACTGGCAGGGGCCTGGAACCTGCTGTACCAGCTCAGCTAGGCCCCCGCCCTCGCCCTCCCTTGCTGGCCTGATCCCCACCCCCTGTTCAAACACCCTTGCAGAGCGTATGGAGCAACCCGACCCCACTCCAACATGCTGGCCTGTCCCCCCAACCAGCAGTACCCCCACCCTGTGCCCAACTCCATTTCTCTCCAACTTGAAGGAGACCCTCTGTGAAAGGGCCCGCAGAGCTTGGCATGCAGTTGGTACTGCATAAAGCCCCCTCTGCCTATGATTATCTACAGTATAGTGGCTAATGCTCTGGAGCCAGACAGCTCGGGGCACTTCTCAACTCCAACACTTACAGCTGTGGGACATTAGGCAAGTTCTTTACCTTCCTGTGCCTCAGTTTTCTTGTCTGGTAAGTGGAGGGGCATAGCATGCATTTCACTGGGTAGTTGGAAGCAGGCAATGAGTTACTCCACATAAACCACTTAGAAGAGTGCCTAGCCCATGGCAAGAGCCATGTAAGTGTTAGCTATTAAAATAATAATTATTTCTCAGTCTGTCTGCCTATCTTAAGTGTCTGAGTCTTGCTGTCTGTCTGCATGACGCTAACCCTGCCCCTGGTTTGTCTCTCTGGCCATCTCTCCCTGCCTTGACTCCCGCCCCCATACACCCACTTTTCCTTGCGGAGTCCTTGCCCTCCATCTTGACCCCCTCTGGTTTGGCTCACCTCTCTCCAAGACTCCCCTAGCCTAGCCAGTCTCAGCACTGGCCAGGGCTGACTCACTGTGCCCTCTTGGCCAGCGATACCTGAAGGTTGGCTTCATGAGATGCTGCCCTCTAGCCAGACCTGCCCAGCCCCCCAACCCTGCCCACTGCTCCCCCCTCCCGCAGGGCCCCAGGCCAGATGTCAGCTGCAGTTATTAGCTTGGGCGGGAGACACAGGCCTTGGCAGCTTTCCGGCCAGACTCAGCGGCCGCTGGAATCTCCCTAGAGCCTGGGGCGGGGGAGGGGAGCAGTTTAAGCAAGGGGAGGACAAGAGGGGGCACCCAGGGGTCACAAGAACCTCCAAAGACCAAAGACAGGGACGACCCCAGCTTCTCATGGGACCTTCCTCCCCAATGCCACCACTCTGCTGGACTTCCCCCTGCCCCCACATGTTCAGTTTCTCTTTCGCCTCTTTCATTTTCCTTTTCTCCCCTACCCTTGGTGAGCTCTGTCTGCCCTACAAAAGACGGCGAACCTCATCCTCAGCCTCTCTCTACCCTAAAGAAACTTCCATCATTCCAGACCGACGCCTCTCAGAGAGAGACTGAGCTTCTCACCTCCTGTTTTAGTGGCTCACATCCTGTTTGGAAGTCCCACCTTAAGTCTAACTGGAAGCCTTACCATCTAAACTGCCACCCAATCCTTACTGGGGGAGGGTCTCCTGGTTCCTCCTATATTCTCTCTTTGGATTTTCAGGTCTCTTCTGACAGGAGGGAAGGGGAGCCCTCCGATGAGGGAGATACTCTGGAGAGGGAGGGAACCCCACTAGGTATTCTGGATGGTTGATGAAACCCCCAGACTAAAACAGTTGTCAGGGGCCCTTGCCTGCATGAGTGAGGGAGGGGGCACTCCAGCCCCTAGGTGTGTTTGTGAGGAGGGGCCCTAGATCTCCCGACAGAAAGGAAAGGTACCCAACCCCAAGGAAGGAGGCAGCCGGGGGCGCCTCGAGGCATGGACCCGCCCCCACCGCGCCAGGTCCGTCCAGGGGCGAAGTCCGACCCAGGCCCTCGGGCAGGCGGGGACCTGCTGGGCTGGGTCGGGCCGGGCCGGGCCTGGTAGGACGCGGCCCCAGCGCCATTGGGTGGGGCCTGGCCAGGCGGCCATGAGAGCCCTGGGGGCGGCGGCTGGGGCTGGTCGGGACTAGCCGTCCGGGGGCCCGGGCGCGCCCTGGGACCTGGCAGATACCCGGGCTCCCGGCTGCTGGCTCGGGGGCCCGGGACAGCGCAGGCCCCACCCCTTCCTGTGCCCTTATATGGGCGTCGGCGAGAGACTCCGGGGACCACCCCGCCCCCAGCCTGCACTCTGATACCGGCCTGTTGCCGTGACGACCAGGCCTTGCCACTTCCCCCCCATCTGTCGGGCCAATGGAATCGTCCCCGACTGCCTTCCTCGGAGATCATCCGCGGGAGCCGCGGGCTGAACCATTGCTGGACGGGGGAGACAGTGACTGGAGGCCTCTGCGGCTGGGGTCGCACCCTGCTCTGCGCCGGGGTCGCGCATCCAGGTTCCTCTTCCGAGACGCGGAAACCGGCCGGGCCGAGGGCGGGGCGCACGATCCCGTAGGATCTGAGTGACGGAAGCAGGGCCGGGCTCCTTCCCCCAGGGCTGTTGCCACACTTCCTGCCGCGGAGCTCTTCCCCGGCCTGTTTCTAAGGAAGGAGTGGGGTTAGAGTCGACCGCACCCCGGCCGTCGGGCTGAGTCCAGGCACCAGAAGCCGACACGGTGTCCGTCAAGCCCAGGGTCAATGGGGGAGGGCTTTGGATGGAGACGGTATACAAGAGCCTAGACGTTACCCACAATCACGGGTGCGCCAATCATGAAAGACCCAGTAGTCCAAGTCCCCACGACCTTCACAGATACCCCTTTGCCTCACATCTCAACCCGGGCCCTCTGTCATTGTCATCTCAGCTCTGAAGGTGTGCCTCAACAATAATTCTCCATCAGAGCTTCGCAGATGACCCCAGTGACCCCAACCTGTGACAGTGCCCCCCTACATCGCCTACTCCAGGGTATCATCGTCCTCCCTGGAGCCCCTCTCTCTCCCCCACATCTCTCTGGCTCATTGTACCCCCTCACTCACTTTCTGCATATCTATATTCACCCAATTTTTTCCTCTTCCCTTCAATGGAGGATCTTCAGTCTCTCCCATAGACTCCAGGACCCTTACTCATTTCTTGCATAATGGATCCTGAAGCCCCTCCTGTGTACCCTTTTCATCTCCCCCCATCTTCTCATTTTTCCTGGGTTCGGTCCCTCCCATGAAAATTCTAGTTCCTCAGCCCCTCTGTACTCGGGACCCTCACTCAATTCCTGAGTCAGACGTCTCCCATTTACGCTGCTTAACCCTATCGTCTCTCTTTTATGGGGTCTTCCAGTGTCTTCTCAGCCCTCCAATCCCTCTCGGATACTCTGGGTTTCTCAAGCCTTTCTGTGTATAACCTGGGACCACCCCCCTCCTGCACACACAAGTACACACACACACACACACACACACACACGCACACACACACACGCACGCACACGCACACACACCCACACAAACACACCCGCAAAAACACGCAAC
>NW_006441398.1:214749-221617 GCF_000325575.1 Pteropus alecto
TTTATGGGGTCTTCCAGTGTCTTCTCAGCCCTCCAATCCCTCTCGGATACTCTGGGTTTCTCAAGCCTTTCTGTGTATAACCTGGGACCACCCCCCTCCTGCACACACAAGTACACACACACACACACACACACACACACACACACACACACTTGCTCTGTACTAGTTCCTCGTGTCCCTCATCGCCTACTCCAGGGGTATCATTGTCCTCCCTGGAGCCCCTCCCCCGTGTGCCTCTGACCGCCCCAGCATCCCCTTCCTCGCGCGCGCCCCGAGGTCCCCTGAGCCCCTCCCCCTGCAGCCTCGCCAAGCCACCCAGCCCGTGGCCGCTGTTTACAAGGACACGCGCTTCCTGACAGTGACGCGAGCCGCCTCCTCCCCTTCCCCACGCTCTAGGAGGGGGGCGCGGGGGCCCGGCTCGCGCGACGGCCAATCAGAGCGCACTTCCGCAGCTTACAATCGCGGTATAAAGGCGTGTGGCTCCGGCTGAGCTGCTGGGACCTTGAGCGCGGCAGGCCACCTTCGGAGCCAGCAGGGAGCAGAGAGCAGAGAGCTGGGGGTAGCGACACCCAGAAAGCTAGCGCGCCAGAGAAGGGCAGAAGGTCTCGAGAAGCCGCATAGACCTTCCGCGCACCGCGGCCGGCTGGCCTCTTCGGGCCGCTATCAGTATTCGGGACCGCGCGTGCAGACATCCAGTCCAGCCACCGCTGCAGACAGAGCACCAATCGCAGCAGCGAGGCCCGGGGCGGCCCCGCAGGGACCCCCCCAGACCGCTCGGACCGCCCGGATGTGCACTAAAATGGAACAGCCCTTCTACCACGACGACTCATACGCAGCAGCGGGATACGGCCGGGCCCCGGGCCTCTCTCTACACGACTACAAACTCCTGAAACCCAGCCTGGCGCTGAACCTTGCCGACCCCTACCGAGGTCTAAAAGGACCCGGAGCGCGGGGCCCCGGCCCAGAGGGCAGTGGTGGAGGCAGCTACTTTTCCGGCCAGGGCTCGGACACAGGCGCGTCGCTTAAGCTCGCCTCATCAGAGCTGGAGCGCCTGATCGTCCCCAACAGCAACGGCGTGATCACGACGACGCCCACGCCCCCGGGACAGTACTTTTACCCCCGCGGGGGTGGCAGCAGTGGAGGTGCGGGGGCCGCGGGGGGCGGTGTCACCGAGGAGCAGGAGGGCTTCGCCGACGGCTTTGTCAAAGCCCTGGACGACCTGCACAAGATGAACCACGTGACGCCCCCCAACGTCTCCCTGGGTGCCAGCGGGGGACCCTCGGCTGGGCCTGGAAGTGTCTACGCCGGCCCGGAGCCGCCTCCCGTCTACACCACCCTCGGCAGCTATTCCCCAGCTTCTGCGCCCTCCGGAGGCGCCGGGGCCGCCGTCGGGACCGGGAGCTCGTACCCGACGGCCACCATCAGCTACCTCCCACACGCGCCGCCCTTTGCCGGCGGCCACCCGGCGCAGCTGGGCTTGGGCCGCGGCGCCTCCACCTTCAAGGAGGAACCGCAGACCGTGCCCGAGGCGCGCAGCCGCGACGCCACGCCGCCAGTGTCCCCCATCAACATGGAAGACCAGGAGCGCATCAAAGTGGAGCGCAAGCGGCTGCGGAACCGGCTGGCCGCCACCAAGTGCCGGAAGCGGAAGCTGGAGCGCATCGCGCGCCTAGAGGACAAGGTGAAGACACTCAAGGCAGAGAACGCAGGGCTCTCGAGCACTGCCGGCCTCCTCCGGGAGCAGGTGGCCCAGCTCAAACAGAAGGTCATGACCCACGTCAGCAACGGCTGCCAGCTGCTGCTCGGGGTCAAGGGACACGCCTTCTGAGCACTTCTCCTGTACGGACATTCCCCCAGCCTGGACGGCTGGGCGCACGCCTCCCAAGGGGCGAGGGGGCAGGCGGTGGGCACCCGCCCCGGGGCATAGGGGCGCCGAAAACCACACTGGACTCCTGCCCGCCCGCTCTGCGCCCAGTCCTTCCACCTCGACGTTTACAAGGCCCCCTTCCTCGTATTTTGTATGTCTTTTTTTTCTGCTGGAAACAGACTCGATTCATATTGAATATAATATATTTGTGTATTTAACAGGGAGGGGAGAAGGGGGCGATCGCGGCGGAGCTGGCCCCGCCACCCGGTACTCAAACCCGAGGGTACTCTGGGGAGGGAACCCCCGCCCCCTGCCCTCCCCACTCTGCACCATACTGTGGATAAGAAACACGTACTTGGTCTTCTAAAGAGTTTATTTTAAGATGTGTTTGTGTGTGTGTGCGTTTGTTGTTCTGACTTTTTATTGAATCTATTTAAGTAAAAAAAAAAATTGTTCTTTATTAATTTCTGTTGTCCTTTTTTTCCAAGCCGGGAGGGCGGAGGGAGGAGAATACTGGACTGCCCCCACTCCACGGCTGTTTGTTGTTCGCTCCGGTATCTGTGTCCCCTCGCTCGTTCTGCCCAGGTACTTCGCAGCCCCAGCTCGAGCGTCCAATCCTCCACGCGTCCTCTGATCCCGGGGGTTGGAAAGTCCAGGGCGGGGACGCGACCCTACCTCCCAGCACCTTGGGGCAGGATGCCTGGGGGCGAGACGCGCAGAGCGCAGGCGCGGCCCCGTACCGCCGCGCGCGCTGGGGCTTTCCCAGCTGACGCAGCGGAAGCGCTGTCCATATATGGGCGGATTCTGTCCAGTGACGCGACGGCGGTCTCCGGGCAGATTCCGGGAATCCCCTCCCCCGCTCTGCCGGGCAGGGCCGCGGCGCCCGGAAAGGGGCCGGGATTTTCCCAGGCGGGCGTCTGCCCGGGCCCGGAAAGCCCCAGGGCTGGGTCCAGAGCATCGCGGTGGGCGGGCTGCGCTCCTGGGCTCCGGGAGCCACCCCAGAGCCTCCCTCTGGCTGGCGCCAGGACCCCACCGCGCCCACGCTGTCTGACCTGATCCGAGCGGGGGGTAGCTGCAGCCTGTGCGTCGTTGCTGCCGCGGTCCCCCTCACTCCCGCCCAGGAAGGGCGGCTCCTGTCTGCCCGGTGCCAGGCCGGGAGCGGGGCGACTGCCAGGTCTGGTCCTGCCGGGGTGGCTGCTCAGGCCACCAGGCGCAGCTGACGCCCTCGCGCGGGCTCCCTCCCCCACAGTTGGGGCGGGTAGGCGGCCGGCTGGTGCGTTCCGGGGGCGGAGGGTCAGGCTGGTCTTGGAGCGGAAAGACCCCAAAACAGCCGAGGAAAAACACAGGCCGAGAAACTAGGCCACAGGTAAGGTGGGCAGAACAGACAGTTCGTTAATTCATTTGTAAACTTCCGAACGGGGCCTTGGAGACAGCTTGGACCACAGCAGGCAGACAGATAATAAACAAGGAAACATGATTCGGAGATGGTGGTTAAGTGCCAGAAAAAGAAAACAGGTCAAAGTGGTAGTGATGGGATGGGGGAGATGAGCTGCTTTGGAGAATGGATTGGGAAAGTGGACCTTGAATGAGACCAGATTTGAAGAAGCCTGACCCTCAGAAAATCCGAGGTAACCGTGTTCTGGACAGAAGGGAACAACAGCACATGCAAAGTTCCTCTGGCCAGAACAAGATCAGCCTGTTAAAGAACAGTGAGAAGCCAGTGTGCCTGGAGTGGAGTAAACCAGGAGGGTTGAAGATGAGGTCAGAGAAGACCATACAGGGCCTTGGGGAGGATAGATAAAATTCCAAAGCTGAAATGAGTAACCTTGGAGGGTATTAGGCTGGATAGCAATATTAATAATGGGTCTTTGGATTAAATGAGCATGTTACTCCTGTTCTGTGGAAGGAAATGGGGCCTCAGAGTGGCAAAATCACTTGCCTGGACACACATGCATCAAACTGCACTCCTGGGAATATTGCCTTGCTCCTGACACCTGCCTCCCAGCCTAACCATCACCTTTCTTTCTCCTCTAAGGGTGGACAGGTGGCCTTACCAACCTGTGGTGAGGCAGAACTTGCCTACTATGCATGTATCTCAAGCCCCTGTTCTTGGTTCTGTTCAAGACTGGGTCCCTACTCTCTTTCCCATAAGACTGGACTCTTCTTCCAGGCCCAGAAGCCCATCGTAATAACCATTCACTGGGCCCTGAGCTTCCCATACTTTTTTCCTTTTAACATGCATGGTGATCTGGCTTGGTTGTCTATTCCCATTTTCCTGATAAAAGCCAAGGAGGATCACAGCTCTTAAATGGCATTTGAACCCAGCCTGGCTGAAGGCAGGTGTGGGCACAGCCCTGCAAGGTCAGGTTCATGTAGGGCATCCTGGGACTTGCTCCCAGTAAGGGGTAAACAGCATCCCCACACCCCACCAGGGAAACTGCCCTCAGGCGGAGGAGTAAGCAATGAGCATGGGGTAAGACTTCCACCTTGTGGTGAAGATAAGTAACTACAGTGTCAGTTCCCCAGGCCAGAGCCTGTAGGAAAGGAAGGGTGTGGAGACACCAGGACAGACCACACCAACACGGGCTCATATCTGTCCCTAATACTTTATTGGTCACTTCTAGCCTGTGCCCCGTTAGGTGGGCTACAGGGAGCAGGGGGAAGGGGGGTGTCACCATTACTACTCAGCCAGGAACATGAAAAGGCCTTGGCCTAGCCCTCTAGGATCACAGACGGTGGAATGTGAAGGGGCAGGTCTGGCCTTTCCTGGGCTAGCACAAGGCACCCAGGTGGGGGCACAGGTTGGGGCCAAGAGCCCAAGCTTGGTGCCTGTCTGCCAGTCTAGTTGTGTTTGGAGAAGTATTCCTTGCTGTCTTCCACGTTGGGCTTGATTGTGTCACTGCCTGGCTTCCAGCCAGCGGGACAGACTGTGAGAAGACACAAGGATGCACAGGTGAGGCTACAGCCCAAATATTCAAGTTAGGGCAGTAGTGAGAGGCAAAGCAGGAGTCCGAGTTGCAGAACAAAAACCAAGGCCCAAGACCACACCCTCTGTTAACAGAAGCCCCTAAGCCCAGGTGCAAGATTTTGTGGTCGACATATTTATATATTTTGGCCCCTTTAGCCCCATCTTTCTCAGCCCCAGCCCTACTGGACTTTGCGAAACTAGTCAGGCTGTGCCCACCACCCAAGAAGGCACTAAAATTATTCAAGCCTACCTTGACACACACCTTCTCAAATACCTTCTCTGTAGAACTTTATTACCTCCTAATTCCCCATCCTTGTGTTGGGATATCTCTCCCACCAGACTAGAAACTTCTGCAGACAAGGCCCTGAACCAAATCTTCTTTGGGGTCCTCATATCCATGTCACACAGGTGATAGAGCACGCAGTGAATGTGCACGAGTGACTAGAGAGAAGCTGCATACCTACTCATGTGTGAACACATGTGAATGTGTGTTCACTCACCTTCCCCATGCTCATCTGTGTACTGGAAGGCCTGGACCAGCCTCAGAGCCTCGTCCACGGAGCGCCCCACAGGCAAATCATTGATGGTGATCTGGCGAAGGACACCCTTGCCATCGATGATAAAGAGGCCTCTGAAGATATCAGGGTTCATGGTAAGGAGCTGGGAGCTCCCACTGGCAGGGCAAGGGAAAGGAGCACCATCTCCCTGCCAGCCACAGGGCTAGGGGAAGGGAGGGCATTGCCCAAGAATGGTCCCCTCATCTTGAGGATGGGTGTCCCCTGAGGACCCCACAGTACCTGTAGGCAATGCCTTCGTCTTTCTTCAGCACGCCATAATCGTTGGACAAGCTTCTGGTTATATCCGCCAGCAGGGGGATGTTCAGGGGGCCCAAGCCTCCCTCCTTCCGGGGGGTGTTAATCCTAGGGGTGCAGGAGACAGGGTTGGGACCTCAGAATGCCTGGCATAGCAGGGTCCTCACCCTGTGGGCCTGGGTGTGATAAGGGCTGGAGAGGGGGTGCTGGAGGCAAGAGATAAGGGGCTTTAGAGCAAGGCCCTGGGAGTCCCACCCACCCCGCCCTGAAGTGGGTGTGCAGGCTGTTTCCCATAGCTGGGAATACTAAGCCAGCTTGCCTATTCCAGCAAAGTGGCTTCACATATGCTGGCAGCCTCTGGCATCTTGGGACAGAGTCCCCATCCTCCTGTGTCCTGAGACCCAGCCCTTCACTCCCTTGAACTGGAGTTGCCACCTTCTTGAAATAGTTCTTGGGAGGAAGACTGCTTTGCCCTAAGTGAGATAAAGCATTTGTAACTCCTCACCAAGCAACTAGTTTCCAAACGCTAATTACTGTCATTATCCTTAAGGATTTAGGAGCCATTATTTCCATATTTTCAAGATGAGAAAAGAGGCACAGAGGCTGAACACAAACAGCTCGGACCTTGTAGAGGTTTAGGCCCAGCTTCGCCCTCCCTCCCTGCTGGTCCCTGCTAATACCAAGCCAGGTGGGTGAACTGAGAGTCGACAGAGACCCCCAGCACCTCGCAGCCCAGCTTGCGGAAATCCTCGGCATGCTCGCTGAAAGCGATAATCTCCGTAGGGCACACAAAAGTGAAGTCCAACGGGTAGAAAAAGAGCACCACGTATTTCCCTGGGGAAGGAGGCGGGAACAAACCGGGTGTGAGGGCCCCGCACCTCGAATGCCAGGACCCCGCCCCCACTCGAGTCCTCTCCAGGCCGCCCTTACCTCTGTAGTCAGAAAGCTTCACCTCCTTGAAGGCGCCATCCACCACGGCGGTGGCCTGGAAGTCCGGGGCTGGCTTTCCGATGTGCGCGTTACCGGCGGCCATGACTGAAAGCTGAGACGAAACCCCCCGCCCCCGCCCGGTCAGTGCGTCCGGGAAGACCCTTTGTCCTCGCTTCCCAAGGTCACGCTCCGTGCTGGGCCGGGTGACTGAGTCAGCGGCAGAGGCAGCAGCACTGCTCTGCACCCTCCCTGGTACCAGCTCTGTGCGGCTTCGAGGCCATGGGAGACCCG
>NW_006441398.1:221877-238954 GCF_000325575.1 Pteropus alecto
CCCACCGCCCCGGGAAGGGCCCCCGCGAGCAGGGGGCGGGGAATCTGGCGATGCGGCCTGCGACTCTGGCCTTGGTTTCCCCCCGCAAGCACAAAGGCGGCCACCACGGCGGGTGGAAAACAAAGGAGGCCAGCGCTGAGGACCGACAAGGGCCGAAGCGGCTCCAAGGGGGCTGCCCCCAGTTGGATGCGCTCCAGGTGTCCCTACCTGCGTGAGCAAGGGTACACACAACAGCAGACTTGCAGACTCGCGTTTCTCAGCGCCCAGTGCGCAAAAGGCCGCCGAGCCTTTTATGCGCAGCCGGAACCATGACGCGCAGGGCGGGGGGAGGGGAGGGGAGACAGGCGGAGCGGTCGGGTCCACTACCACTGCAGGGGAGGGGGAGCGGAGCCGGCTGGGTACACGCGCCTGCCGGGCCACTGGGGGAGGCTTGCAGGTGTGGGCCGCGACGGCTTGCGCCCGCCCGAAGGGGTAATGCGGGCTCCACAGACCCCCGCGCCAGGCTTAGCCCCGGAGCGCGCTGGGGGCGGTTGGAGTCCGGCATGGCCGGGAGCCCAGAGGCTCTGCTGCTGCTGCCTCTGATGCTTCTGCTGCTGGCGACCCCTGCCCAGGTCTCCCCCGACTACTATTACTTTGGCGAGCAGGGCAGAGGCGACACCTGGGAGCAGTTGCGGCTGCAGCATCAGGGAAAAGGTAACCACAGGTCGCGGCTGTGACGGTGCGGAAAGATTCTCCATTGCCCCACTTTGCCAGCTGGCTGTAAGCAGTCCCTCCTCCGTGGACTTCACATCTCCGCCCAGCTCCACACTGGGCTGGTTATTTATCTCTGAGGCTCAATTTTTTCATCTGTGAATTGAAATAGATACTGCCTTTAAGCAGCTTACACGGAGAGAGGGTATGTGAGCAGGACCCAACGGGCACATCCATAAAATCATGGGTAGGTGGTAGGAAGCGCAAACATAGAAAAAGAAGGCAGGTCAACTTCTAAAGGCCCAACTGAAGGAGATAGGTAACCAATATAGCTGTCATGACAAGAAAAGCCAGTAAGGCAAAGATTTAGGGGGAAGTGTGCCAGGGAGTGCCGTGTGATGGAGGCTTCGTGAATTGGCACTTGTCTTATAGAGGTTTAGGTAGAAGTCTGTAAAAGAACCTTGTAAAGAGGAGTGGTTACACGCTCAGTAAGTTGTAGCTTCTTTAAAGGTGATCCTACTCAGTGGTTTTCCTCTACGTACTAGGACAGCACCAGGGGTTTTAAGTACCTTTATTATGCTAATTATGTCATTTAATTTACCACCTGACCGACCTGCTGGTCCAGTGGCACTGTGCCTGTTGGACAGGCTCATTATCACTTCCCTGAAGATGGGAGTCAGCTTCAGATGGTGGGCACGAGGGGTGTAGTGCCACAGTCCCAACTGGGTAGGCTGGCACAGGTGGGCAGTGTTAGTTTGCAGTCCCTCTGGGCAACTCACCAGATGCGGGAGCTCAGAAGGGTGGCTTACTCTTTCGAAGTCTCGGTTTCCCCATCTGGGACTAAAGGACGATTAAAATTAGATCATCTGTGGCAGGGTGCCTGGCACAGAAGCACAGTCCTGCAAACAAGAGCTGTTGCTGTTTGGGTGTTTATCTTCCTTCCCCGTTACAGGAGGGTTGGCGGGTAGGTTAACCCCGACCTAGCCCTCTATTCTTAGAAGTGGAGGACTCGATCCTTGGCCCGTGGGGAAAGTGGCGCTGCCTTTGCGACCTGGGCAAGCAGGAGCGCAGTCGCGAGGTGCTGGGCACAGCGCCGGGCCCGGTGTTCATGGACCGCGAGAACCTGGTGCAAGTGCGGCCCTGCAGGCAACGAGATTGTTCACCCTGCAAGCCGATCGACTGCGACTGGAGGCCCTGAGACCGAGTGAGAGACGGGAGCAGAGGAGGCGGGGCCAGGGCGGGCTGGCAAGTCATAGGGTGGGCGGGAAGAGAGGAAAGCCTGTGGGTGGCGCGTAGGAGGCGGGCACCGGGAAGGGAGACCTGCCTTTGTCGGGGGCTTGAAGGTAGTGTGGGGAGGAGACAGCTGAGTCTGGAGATGTGAACCCTGCTGATATCCGAGGAGAAAGGAAGAAAGATAGTGGGGGGCAAGGAAGGGGAAACGAAGACGTAGGAGCTGTGACCCTGAGAAAGGGGCATGAGTCTGGTGAGGGCCAGGGATCCATAGGCAGAGGAGACCAGGGAATAAGATGGGGTGAGAGAAGGAGAAGGGAGGAGTTGGGATAGGATATAAACCCAGAGGTGGGGAGAATGAGCCTGCATGGTGGGCGAAGACTCTAAGCAGAAGTCTGTTGAGGTCTTGGGATCGTAGATCTCGGTTCGGAGGAAGGGGAGGCTTAGCTCAAATGAGAGGGTAGGAAGAGGGGGCGGAAATCCGGATGAGGTACTTAGAGAGAGGGAGTTGGGGGATCCCAAATCCGAAGACCTGAGCCCAGTGGGATCGGGGATACCTAGTCCAGGGGGCTTAGACTGTATGGAGTTGCAGGGATCGACAAGTGCAAATGGCCTGAGTCCAGGTCGGGGACGGGGACCCAATGATGCAGGCACCCAAATTCTGGGAGTGTAGTGGTATTTCACCTTCTAGGCCCGGCCCGGTCCGGTCCGACAAGGCTGGCCTCAGTTTCCCATTTATTTCCCTCTCCTCTCATCAGCTCCGGCGGGTGAGGCTCCAGAGACTCCAGAGCGGAGCTTCGAAAGCGACCCCGCCCACCCCGTTTCCCAAATTCAGAGCTCCGCGGTCGGTCTCGGGAACTACAGATCCCAGGAAGCGGTACGACAGCGGCGTCGGCGTCGGCTGCGCAGACGTCAGCGGCGTCGGAGGCGTGTCCTGTGTGCTAATTGGTGGGGAGCTAGAGCCACTGAGGGACTGGCAGAAAACGCGCGCCCAGACCTGTTTCTGCGGACTTCATTCCTGCGGCTGGTGGCGGCGGCCGAGGCGGCATGGATCTCAGCGAGCTGGAGAGAGACAATACTGGTCGCTGTCGCCTAAACTCGCCTGTGCCGGCGGTGTGCCGCAAGGAACCTTGCGTCCTGGGCGTCGATGAAGCGGGCCGGGGCCCGGTGTTGGGTGCGCTCCTAGGGCCGAGTTTGGGAGGGACGTGATAAAAGGGATGCAAACTGCAGTGGAACGGGAGACGGGATTGCACCGCATTCGGGGTGGGGGTTGGTAGTGGTGATGGCCATGGCATTAATGATGGCACCGGAAAAAACACTGATGATGGAGCAGGGATGGCAGTTTTCGCGGGCTCACTGATTGGAACCCCGCTTCCCCTTCCCCAGGCCCCATGGTCTACGCCATCTGTTATTGCCCCTTGTCACGCCTGGCAGATTTGAAGGCCCTGAAAGTGGCAGGTGAGCCCGAGTTGTATGTCTGGGGAGGGGGTTACTGGGCATGTGGAGCGGCGGGTGCCAGCTGCAGAGAGACAACAGGAAGTGGTAGAACCAGCTGCTCTCCCTTCTCTCTTAACCTACTTCCCAGACTCAAAGACCCTGTCGGAGAGCGAGCGGGACAGGCTCTTTGCAAAAATGGAGGAGGACAGGAACTTTGTGGGCTGGGCACTGGACGTGCTGTCTCCAAACCTCATCTCTACCAGCATGCTTGGACGGTGAGGGGTCCCCTGGACAGGCCAGGGCGGAGAGGCAGCCAGCATAGGCTGGAATGGATCCATTGCTGGAATGGGGTTGACTGAGCTCTGTTCCCCACTGCAGGGTCAAATACAACTTGAACTCCCTGTCCCATGATACAGCCGCTGGTTTGGTGCAGTATGCTTTGGATCAGGGTGTGAATGTTGCTCAGGTGAGCTAGGAATTTCTTTTTTCTTAAAGCCTACAGTCCCCGGTATTCCTAGGTGGTCTCCCATTCAAGTACTAACCAGGCCAGACCCTGCTTAGCTTCCAAGATCAGACAAGAGTGGAGTGGGTGTGTTCAGGGTAGTATGGCCGTAGACCCTCAGGAATATTTGTTGCTGTTGATTTCCTACCGCTTTTCCCACCCTAATATGTGTCTGCCCCACTGAGGACCATGGTGGGACCCACAACCCCACCCCCATCTATCTCTGTATCCTAAAGGCTCAGTGTCCAAAACAAATTACACATCTGTCCACTTATCCTAGTCTAGGGCACCCTTTCCTCCTGGACGCCTGCCCCATCCTCTTCCCTGGTCCCCCATCTCCAGCCCCCTCCCCTACAATCTGCTCCCAACATAGCAGCAGCAGACAGTCATCTTTTTTAATGTAAATCTTGACTCACAATCAAGGGGAAGAGAACGAGATTAAATTATCAGAGAAATATAAATTGGCATTGCAATGAGTCTCTAAGGCGAACAACAGATTGTTTTGAGAGAATAACAAAGGCAAATAAAAACACTTGAGGAAGGGAATGGAACAAGGAAGGCCTTGCTGAGTTGGTGGCTGAGGTCCAGGACTGGAAAGTGGAGTGTGGAGCTGATGATGCAGTACTGAAGCAGATGGACAAGAGCCCTGTCCTCAGAGATTCATGGCCTTGTCAGGGGAGACAAGTCAGCTAGTAAGTAATAAAGGTGATTTCTGAGAACTGTAACTGCTGTAGAGATCACTTTCCCTGTTACCTCCCTGAACTCATCTTCACTTCAGCCATAGAGACTCCCTACTGCTGCCCAGTATACTGGACATGGTCCTACCTCAGGGCCTTTAGATCTCCACATGGCTCATCTCCTCATTTCTTTTGGCCTTTATTCGAGTGTCACCACCTCAGAGTGACCTTCCCTGAACCTCCCCACCCTCTATGCTTCTGTTTAAAATGCTAACCTCTTCCAACTCTCCCCCATCTTTTATTATTTACTCTGTTTCTTGTCTGTAGCCCTCACCCAGGTGTGGGTGTCCCCTCCATGAGAACACAGATTTTTGTCTGGTGTGTTCACTGCCTTGTTCCCTGTATCAAGCACAGCCCATGGAATACAGTAGTGCTCAATAAATGTAGAATGGGTACAGCTTAATCAGGGAAAGCCTCTTTGGAAGGTGATGTTTGATCTGAGACCTCTGAGAAAGATTCAGCCTGGGGATGAGCCCAGAGAAGAGTATTCCAGGCAGCAGGAACAAGTACAAAGGCTCTGACACCGGATTATTTGTAAAGCTGTTTTTCCCGATGTTGAATTAATACATTTCCTGTCACCACTGTAGGTATTTGTGGACACCGTGGGGCTGCCAGAGACATACCAGGAGCGGTTACAGCAGTGCTTTCCCGATATTGAGGTGACAGTGAAGGCCAAAGCAGATGCTCTCTACCCTGTGGTCAGTGCTGCCAGCATCTGTGCCAAGGTCAGCCCCTTGCTGTCCATGTACAACTTCCAGCATCCCTCTGGGCAGGGGTCAGATGTAGTGCCTTGAGAGACGGAAATCCCAAGTGCCTGTCTTGCCCACAGGTGGCACGTGACCAAGCCGTGAAGAACTGGCAGTTTGTGGAAAAACTGCAGGACCTGGACATCGATTATGGCTCAGGGTATCCCAATGGTGAGCAGATGGCAGTGGGGGCTGCCGTGGGAGCTGCCCTGAGACAGCGGTCCTGGTGATAACACTGACAGGACAGACTGAGAGTTGTTCTGCTCATCCCACCCCACCCCACCGCAGAAGAGGCTGAAGCCTGGACTGGAGGCCACTTGAGCATAGCCATTGTGTGGCAGAGCTGAATTCTAGCTGGCAGGCTCCTTCCTCCCTGCTCCCTCCCTCCCTCTGTGCTGTTCCTCTGGAGCTCCAGTGAGGGACGGAGACCCATAGTGGACATCTGTCCATTCATTAAGGGGAAAAGGACAGGGGGAGGGGCACCAGCTCATGTCCAGTGGCCTCAGCTTAAATCCATCATTTTCCCCCCATGATGAGGCTCAGTTTCCTCGTCTGAAGTGGAGATGATTGTGCCCCCCTCACTCCCTTTGCCCCCACAAGGGCAGATTGGAAGATTCAGTGGCGGGGTTCAAGGAACTTCCTGGTCCTTCTGAGACCCAGGAAAGGACTGGCAGGTGGGTGGAGTGACATAGTAAGTCTGTGATTGGAACTTAGGTGAGGCCAAAATGAGGAAACCAGGTCCAGGCCAAAAACAGTTTGGGCAGCATTCAGTGCTTACTGAGTACCTGGTACATGCTATGCAGGGCCAAGCCCTAGAGGTATAACTGTGAGCAAGACAGATGAGAACGTCTCTGTCCCCACTGAGCTTATGGTTACATGGGGGATATGGGCATTAACCGGATGTCCACAAATGCTGGTTGTCCTTGGCGGGATAAGGGAGATGTCTCGGGCAGTCTCCCTAAACTGCACCTTGAGCAACAGTCGGCCAGGTGAAAAGTTGGGGGTGGATTGCCTATGCAAAGTTCTTGAGGCAGGAAGATGTTTCAGACAGTGGAAGGTGTCTCAGGTACTCAGGAAGAGGCCTCAGATGAGGTGATGGGACTTAAGATGCCAGACTGAGGAGCTGGGACTTTATGTCATAGCTCAGGGGCCATCACCATTGTTCACCCCACCACTCCCCTAGATCCCAAGACGAAAGCATGGTTGAGAAAGCACGTGGAGCCCATCTTTGGCTTTCCCCAGTTTGTCCGGTTCAGTTGGCGCACGGCCCAGAGCATCCTGGAGAAGGAAGCAGAAGTCGTTACATGGTGGGTGTCCCAGAGGTCCTGTGAGAAAGAGGGAAGGAGGCCAGGGCTCAGCTCGGCCTGGGAGGGCTGCCCCCAGAGAAGGTGGTCAGTGTTGCCACCTCTCGTCCACAGGGAGGACTCGCCAACAGGGGATCAGGAGGGACTTGGGAGGATCACATCTTACTTCAGTGAAGGCCCCCGAACCCGCCCCCGCCTTCCCCACCGGTACTTCCAGGAACGTGGCCTGGAGTCAGTCACCACTCTCTAGGAGCTGGCCTGTACCCCTGTTACCTGCCTTCCCCGTCCCCCCAGTTTGTGATTAAAATTGCTTAAGGAAAGCCAGACGTGAGGGTTGTACTTTGGGACGGGGGGTGGTGGGAACGTGGTCTACAGCGGGACCCAGCTACTGACATTTGCGAACTAAACAAGTTGGGCACTGGTTGACTGATTTTTATTTTAAAATATATATTAGTGTGGTACAGAATTAGGGTTTGGACTGTAATAACAAAATACCACAGACTGGGTGGTTTATAAACAAGACATTACAGTTCTGGTGGCTGGAAGTCCAAGGTCAGGGTCTTAGCATAGTCATGTTCTGGTGAGGGCTGTCTTCTGGGTCACAGACTGATGACTTCTTACTGTATCCTCACATGGTGGAGGGGTGAGGGATCTCTATGGGGTCCCTTTTATAAGGATACTAAACCCATTCATGAGGGCTCCATACTGATGACCTAATGATGTCCCCAAAAGCCCCACCTCCTAATACCATCATCTCTGAGGGTTAGGATTTCAGCATAGGAATTTTGGGGCGACACAAAACATTCAGACCATAGCAGGTCTGTGTAGGTCCTTTCAGAGATAGAGATATGTTACAAACATATGCACAGATACATTCTTTTTTAAAGTTTCTTTTTTAACACAAATGGAAGCATACCTTAGATAGTTAATGTTACTCTTCATGCCACATGTATCTTGAAGGAAATTCCAAATGGGCATCTAAAGACTTTCCTCATTCCCTTTACAGCTGAAGCATCCTCTGTGGCATGACTGTCCCGTAGTTTATTTAATGCCTCTTAGTAGATCCTGAGTTGTCATTTAGCTTGCTGTTAAGCCTGTACAGCAGGGAATGACCAGAATGTGCCATCATTTCTCGTATACAGCTTTGTCTGTAGGATAAAGTCCCAGAGGTGAGCTTGCTAGGTTAGAGAATCTATGTGTTTGTTTGTAATTTGGAGAAGAGATATTTTCAAATTCTCCGTGGAGGCTTAATACCCATGGCATATGCACCAGCAGTGTAAGTGAGAACTCATTTTCCCCACAGCCTTGCCAGCAGCAAGACAGATTTATCTCACTCTACGGAAGTTTGGAAGTCAAGTGGCTAAACAACTTCAAAGACACTGGTTTTTTTTTTTTTAGCCCATCTTCCAACTTTGGTGTTTTGCCAGCTTTGGTGTTTTTGCCTGTTATGGTCTCGAGTTAGCCTCCATAGCTCCAGACATTACATCTCAACCTGCAAAGCCTTATCTCCCAGCAGCTGCTCTGTCACTTCCTGGCTGGAGGTAGGATACATGTCCAAGCCCAAGGCAATCCCTAACAAGAGGAGTGGAATATTTGGGATAGAGTCAGGAATTGACACCTAGGGCTAGGGAGAGGCCCATCCTCTCCAACCCTTGAACCCCACCTGGACTTGAACAGTAGGATTTTCATGGAAAGAAGAAAGGGGATGGCTCATTTTTTAATTTGATAGCAGAATCCCAGAGCATTGTGGGAGTATTATTTGTGGAGCATGTATTAGTCTCTTTGGGCTGTCATAACAAAGTACCACAGGCTGGGTGGCTTAAACAACAGAAATTTATTTTCTCACAGTTCTGGAGGCTAGATGTCAAAGATGAAGATGTTGGCAAGTTTAATTTCTTCTGAAGCCTCTATCCTCAGCTTGTAGATGATGGCTGCCTTCTCCCTGCATCCTCACATAGTCTTCCCACTGTGTATCTGTGTCCTAATCTCCCCACCCGTGTGACCTCATTTAACCTTAATTACCTTAAAGGTCTATCTTTAAATACAGTCACATGAGGTCCTGCGGGTTAGGACTCAACATATGAATGGGGTGGGGGCAGTTCAGCCCATAGCAGAGCACCTGTCTATTCTATGTAGATTCTGTGCTGGACACTGGGAAGCCACCATTGACCAGCCGGAAGGGTCCCAGAGGACCCAGGGATGCATGATGGGGAGGCTGGCACTGGTCTGGGTCTCACAGAGCTTGACAAGCTGACAGGCCAAGATCTGAAGGGTAGAGTGGAACAGATAACAGGAGGGTGGAAGAGAGTTCCAGGCAATGCTTCTCGAAGTTTTCAAACAGCCACTCCTGCTCTTGACAGCACTGCAGGTTAGTCCGAATTCCTCTTGTTCATCCCCCTCTGCCTATCTTCCAGTTCCTGTCCCAGTGTCCTCACTGGTACCCCTCACCTCCAATTTCACCCTTCCCTGTCCTGCTTGCAAGTGTCAGTCTGATGGATGTTGCCCTGCATAAACCTATGGCCCTCATAATCAGGTCCAAGTTGGCTTTGCCTGGAGTTCAAGGACTTCTAATGATCCGTCCATAGTTCCCACACTCTGCTCCAGGCTCACTGACTAGAACCTGATCTTTCCAGGCCTCCTACTTGAGATGCACTTCCTCACAGCTTGGTCTTCTATCTGCCTGGAGTTCCTTCCAAGGCTTCTATCACTTTTCTTCCTCAAATGCCTGCTTCTTTTGTTACAGTAACACAGCATATAACATCATCATCATCAACAACAATGATAATGGATTATAATGATATTTATTGTTAATGATGTGCCAAGCACTTTCCAAGCATTTTATTTGACATCCCTCTTATTGGGAGGTAGAGTCTAGGATGCCTCTCTTTGAGTATGAGCTGGCTTTAGTGACTCACCTTAGCGATCAGAAAATACAAGGTGATACTGTGTGACTTCCAAGACTAGATCATCAAAGGTGAGACAGCTGCCACCTGGTTCTCCTTCTTGGGGCACTTGCCCTGGGAACCCAGCCACCATCCTGTGAGGAAGCCCAAACCACAGAGAGAGGCCATGTCTAGCTATCCTTGCCAACAGCCCCAGCTGAAGTTCAAGGCAAGAGCCAGTGCCAAGCACCAGATGTATGAGTGAGGAAGCTTTCAAGGTGACTCTATCTCCTACGTGAGATACCTTGAGCAAGAACCCCGCTGAGCCCAGGTAAACCCCAGAACCATGAGAGCTAATAATGATCATTGTTTTATGTTACTGTGTTTGAAGTTGTTACACAGCAGTGCATAACCAGAACAACTTGCAAGAACTCACTTAACAACAATCCTATGAGAGGAACAATTATAATTTCCATTTTATAGATGAAGAAACATGCCCAAAGTTACCAATATGAGTAAATGGTAGAACTGGGATGTGAACCCAGGTAACTGTACTATAGAGTCAGGGTCCTAACCACCATTCTCCGGCCAATATATTTTGATTCCCTGCCCAGCACCCTTTTCTCTTCTGGTCCCAGCGCCTGACTTTCCTTTGGGGTAACCACCCTTCTCCCATCCTCAGTCCATGTGGTTCAGATGGAACTGATCCCATCATGGGCCTTCAGGCACAAGCCCATAACCCAGATCAGGCCAGTGAAAGCACAGCATCCCCCTGGGCACTATGATTGGTTAAGTGTTGGGCTCATGACGAGGCTGGATCAGTGACAGCTAGCCCTGGAACTTTTGCTGGTTTGACAGAGAAATAGGTCCATTTCTATAGGTCACTGGAATCATGGGATTCTGGTCCATCTTTGCTACTGTGAGAAAAAGATAGGGATAGATTCCCAGCATCATTTAAGCACCAAAATACAGCCATTCTTGAAGTTTAGCAGTGTCTTGGCTAAAGAAACTTTGAACTGAACTTGTCTCTTGCAGCCAAAAGAGGCCTGGTTGCTACTCTCCTAGTGGGACACTTTTCTTATGTCATTTCATTTTCCCTGAGGGCAGGGAATGAATCTCATCTTTTTCAGCACAGTGCCTTGTCATAGGAGGCATCCATCAATCTTGATCTATCGAACTAAAAAGGACCTTGCCTCTATTTTCCAGGTGAGGAAACTGAGGCTCTCCTGGGGCCTGTGGATAAGGAAGAGAATTAGGAGTAGTGCTTACAACCCAAATCCTGAATCAGGGTCCAGTCCTTTGCCTTTAGGGCTAGGGTTGGGATTTGGGAGAATGTGAAGGAAGGAAGGGGACATCCATACAAGTCAGAGAGCTTCGTATGTGGCAGGGAGCTTCTTCCTGGTGGCACATAGTGGGAGAACACACCTGCCTTTGTCAGCCCTTCTAACTCCACCCCCTGTTTCTAACACCTGAATATACCTATTTAGGAGACAAGTGCTCCAGGGTATAGGCCATCCATCATTTACACATCTGTCATTTACATGCTAGTGTGAATCAGTCGCTAACCCTAGGTCCTGAGGATTGGGGTGAGACACCTATCACTTTCTGGCAACGAGCCTTCCCACTCATTTCTCCAAGAAGCAGCCACATCATGTGCTCTAGTTGGCGACTTTATTCCAGGTGGAGAGGAGGAAATGGGCTAGAGTTGGGTTATTGCTCTAATAATTTGGAGAGAGGCTAGTCTCTGGGGCCCCAGGGAAAAGGGATAGGCCTCTAGAAACTAGAGGGCAGAGAGGGAGAGGGTTGGAGCTCTGGGTGTCGTGAGGGGGCAGGCGGGAGTTGAGGGAAAGGGACGACTCTCCATCCAGGGCTAGGCGCCCCCTAGCGGCCGCTGCCACTTCCACTGCCACTCCCGCTGCCCATGATGTCCAGGATCCAGGTGCCAGTGCGGCGGGAGCGCAGGAAGGTGGTTTCTCCCGCCCTCCGTTTCTGTCTGGGATGTGGAAGCACGGAGATGGAAATGTTGAGGCAGTGACCAGCGCCTGGAACTGCCACCGGCATTGCGTAGCCCAGAACCGAGCGGCAAAGGTCCACCCCGTCAGCGAAGGTCTGGGAGAAGGAGTGGAGTTAGGGCCCGAGTGGGTGCAGACACCCTGGGGGGCGTGGCCGTCTGAGGCTGGTGGAGGGTGTGTTCAGGACCATGGCCTTGGAAAAGGAAAGGCTGAGAGTTCCATTGAGAGTAGGGGCCAGGGTGAGGGCGGGGTCTTGGGACGGGCAATTCTCACCTCTGGATCACTGGTCATTATGGCAGGCCGTAGTGTGGGGTTGGGGAGGGCAAGTAGTTCCTACTGGGTTCTGTGAGGCTGGAGTGGGGGAGGGCTAAATTAAGGTTGGGGCATTGAGGAAGGTGACTAGGGCCTCTGGATCTTCTGGGGGGGACTTGTGGATGGCCCTGGAGCAGAGACAGTCCCTTGGGGTGGGCAAATTCGGTTTCAGTGGGCCTTAGGGAAGCTGCTGGCATAAATGCATTCCATTATGGAAGCTGGGCTGCAGAAGAGCAGAAGGGTGGGAGCGGGGGTAGGGGGGGCTTTGGGAATGCCAGTCCAGACTCTGGGCCCAGGTGGGTTAGGACAGCACATGGTAAGAGGAGGTCTCGGCTTCCTCCCACAACCTCTGTCCCATGCTCACCTGCCCATAGGTACTGCAGCCAGGGTTGCAACCCCTCTTTTCAAGGAGTGGAAGCCAAGTTGGGCCACAGGTGATATCGCTTTTGCAGATGGCAAACCTGTGGTTGGTGAGTGGACAAAAGAAGTGGAGTAAAGGCTCTGCAGTCGGGTTCCAGTAGGATTCTTGTTTTCCACAGGCCCGGCTCCTTTCTGCCTAATGTCTAAACACCAGGCTTCATCCTCTTGTTTGTGCAGGCCATGCCCCCTTTAAACAGTAGCACCAGCCTGCTGCAGATCCTGCCTTTGGCCCTGCCTAAACCATAGGCCATGCCCCTGATGCCCCACCTCTCCTACCAGGCATCACAGAGCTCTGCGCAGAGTGGCTGTGTCTGACGTTTCTGCAATAGCAGGAAGTGCAAGCGACTGTGGAGGGCAACTTGGAGGTGTCCCAGGAATGATTTACACCTGGATATCAGGAGAGACAGGCCCGGACGGGTCAAGATGCGCCAGGGTTCTCTACCCTGGCTGGGGCAACTGATATAAAGAGCACAAGGAAAGTCTGGGGATTGCTGTACTCACCTGGGGCTCGACTCTCCCCCACAGTGCCCTGGGAGGATCACTGGGTCCAATGCCTCTTGTGTGTCCATCTCTGAGGGAAAATAGGGCCATGGAGAAGGGAACTCCTTTGAGTTGGGGTCTTAGATTCTTAGGTAGGGTTGGGGAACCAAGGCCTGGGGGGGGAGGTCCCCCAAACAGGTGGACTCCAGTTATATCATTTTTCCCAAACATAAAACTTAAAGACACTTCACTTGAGATGCAAATGCAGCTTCAAGTAATATTTATGATAATCGGCTAATTATTTTTTATGTCCCTGGTGGCGGTGCTAATTCTCAAATGCTTATATATATACCCTTTTACAACACCCCTGTGAAGTAGGTCTGTTGTTTCTCCCCATTTTTAATGGCTCACATGAGTCCCAGAGAGGTTAAGTGACTTGCCCAGGGTCACACAGCTACAAAATGTCAGAGTTGGGATCTAAACCCAGGCAGTTTGATTTCAGAGTCTGTTCTCTTTAACCTCAGAGTTGGGATCTAAACCCAGGCAGTTTGATTTCAGAGTCTGTTCTCTTTAACTACATTCTTCAGCACTATCCTAGTCTGCTCTAAGCCCCTGTCATAAGGAAATTCTGGTATTGCTATGATGGAGTGAGGGTTCCTGTGCGTTAGGCAGGGTCTGGAGTGCTCACCTGCCAGGTCCAGCTGACCTGTGCCCAGATTGGCCGCCAGCCTGTGGTGTCTTCGGGACTTAATGGGGAATGGGCGGCTCCCTCCACAGGCCCCTAGCAGGATCCATGCCAGGGTCAGTCGCAGGGCCCAGGACAGGCCCCTGGGTCGAATGCGGCCCCTGCAGGCCATGTCCACTTAAGATAAGAGTCAGCTGGGGTATGGGTTGAAGGTCAGCCGTCCTTTTTTGGGAACTCAGGGTGGTCCTCTCTTGATGCAAACCCAGGAGACAGTGCCAGGCAGAGCAGAGAATGGGCAATTGATGAGGAGGCAATGGCCAAAGACCTTCAAATCCCAGGGGCCACCAAGGCCTACCTCTGACCCAGGAGCCCTCTTCCCCACCAGACTCATGTCCCCTCTATTCCTTCAGACCCAAGTGCCCCTCCCCCAGTTTTGCCTGAATTTGGTAGCCCCCTCCTCACACCTAGCAGGATCTCCCACCTTGTGAGCCCTTAGGCAACCCCCTCCATCTCCAGAACTAAGGGGATGTCTCCAGCTCATTCGATGTCTCTCTTCTGTTCAGTAATTCCTCCCTATCTTCTGCCCAGTCTCCTCCCTCCTCAATCCCCGCTGGCCCCTCTCATGGTCACCTTCTCTCAGCCTACAATCGGCTTAGGGGCTGCCACCCAAGGCTAGGCCTTTGGAGCCAAGTTTGGCTGTGGCAGGACTCAGGTTCTGTCGCTGGGGTACAAAAGCCCCAGGGCAGAGGAAACTGGAGGATCGGTGAAAGCAAGACAGTTCAGTACCCTTCCCTTCCCCCTCAAGCCACCCCTCACCTGTTAGCCGGACTGAGGTCTAGGGCGCTGCCGAGACACCTCAGGGTTAAGTCCAGGAAATGGTGGCAGCCCAAGGGGGCGTGGTTTGATGCAGGGGAGGGATTTCCCACCATCCCTCCCCTTGCTCCAGCTGACAAAAGGTTGGAGGACCTGGGACTGGTGTGTATACATCCTTTTGTTTGCTTTTATGTTGAAATTATGGCTTAAACTCTGGATCTGTACATGTGGAGATTGTGCATTGAATGAGGATGTGTTTATGTGGCTGCGTGTATGTGTATGTGCACGTTGTGTGCAGTTTGTATGTGTCTCTTGGTTTTGTGGTTGTGTTTGTGTGTTCAAAATTGAGATAAGGAGGACTGTATGTGTCCCAAGCCAAATGTGTCCAGTTGAGTAAGAGATAATAAATGTAAGGGAGTAGATGCAGGATCAGAATAGGATGTGTGCCCTGCGAAAATCAGTGAATAGAGTCAGTGGGTAAAGGTTGTTGACCATGAATGTTGATCGTAAGTGAGCAAGGGGGTGAAGAGGGTGTATCTGCATCTGAAATATGCATGTGTGTGTGTCCCTCTGTAGTTTTTGTGACTATGTCCCTTGCGAACATTTTCTCACTCATCTATTCATTCAACAAACATTTATTGAGCACCTGCTGTGTTACATTCTGGGAATGTAGTAGTGACCAAGACTTGAAAATCTCAATCCTCATAGAGCTGACATTCTAGTAGATGAGGAAAACAGCCCTGCAGTGGGTATGTATGTGTATGTGTGTCCATGTATTGCCTTGGGAGGATATATGTGCCTGTATGTTGGATGAGTCTGTGTGTAGCTGAGCTTCCTTTCATTTGGGAAGTATGTGTGTGCTTGTG
The DNA here is from genome assembly GCF_000325575.1 of Pteropus alecto. Taxonomy (NCBI): domain Eukaryota; kingdom Metazoa; phylum Chordata; class Mammalia; order Chiroptera; family Pteropodidae; genus Pteropus; species Pteropus alecto. The sequence goes on from NW_006441398.1 coordinate 236,994, forward strand.
TTTGTTAAGTGTTTGTATTTGTTGTTTGTGCTGCACTTGCTGAATATGTATGTCTGTGTTTTCTATGTGTTTATAGAGTGTGAGTTTATGTGTATATGTGTTTGTGTGTGTTGAGTATGTGTTTATATATGTGTGTATTCTCAGAGTGTGTGTGTTTATGGAGTATGTGTTTGCAGAGTATATAAATATGAGTATATGAGTCTGTTTGCTGAGCGTGTGTTAGTATGTTCATGTTTGTGTGTATGGTTGCAGAGTGTATGTGTATGTGTGTGTGCACCTGTGCTTGTAGAGAGTGCATATGTGTTTTTGTGAGTAATGACAACTATCACAAATCTCTCTTCCTTCTCAGTCTAGTGCATAGTTTTTTTTCTGTCTCTTTTACTGCTGTACTCCTAGATCTCAAAACACTAACTTGCACACATTAAGTGGTCAATACAAATTTAGTGAATGAACAAATCAGAAAGCAGTGTCTCCAGGCTCCACTGAGGGCACCCATTGCTGTCCTGGAGGCATCAGCAACCAAGATTCAGTGGACTTAGCCTACCCCCAGCTCATCTTAGAGCAGTCCAGGTTGTTCAATGTGTCCAGTTGAGTAAGAGATAATAAATGTAAGGGAGTAGATGCAGGACCAGATCTTGGGTCAGATCTAGCCAGCCTCTGGGTAGTGCCTCCCACCAGCCCTTCTCCTTTCCTGACCTCAGCCCCCAAATCTGCACGCAGATTTCAGCACCGCGGACAGGAGCACACGAGATCAGCACCACGGAGAGCTCCCGCGGCCGCCCGCATGAAAAGGGGCGACACAAGTGGAGTCCCGGCCTTGGACAGAGAAAGGTGAAGAACAGACTCGACGAGATGGCAACATAAACATGCCGACCAACAGAGACAAACAGACAATCAACTCAGGCAAAGGCACAGAGATGAGGAGACAAGTGCGGCCGTGGTGGGCGGGGGGGTACAGAACACAAACTAGACCTCACTAGACCTGGCTGTTGCTCCCGTTGGGAGGCAGGAGTCACTCCTGTTCAGTGACTGCCCTCGAGAGCCCTCGAGCCATTTATGGGCTGGACCCTTGGGAAGCCACCTCTCCATCCTGCCCCCCAGTGCCTAGACTTGGTGTGGGTAGGTTTCAGCTCTAACTCTGGGAAGCATAGTCAATTTGGCCTCAGCTGCAGGAACACTGCGGGGCAAGGAGGGGGGGGGTGTTGAAATCGCTTCAGCTGCCCCGCCCCAAAGACCAGCTAATCGCTCCTATAAATACAGCCTGGCCTGGCTTCTTAATCCTGACGATGAGGGAAGGGGTCACTAGAGGGGCTGCAGGGTTCCCTGAAGAGTCTCTGCTTGGGAGAGGGGGGTATCTCCCATGAGTACGGGCCTCCTCGGTGAAAATGTCACTGTAAGAATGTCTTCTTGGGGCACGGGGGTCTCGTGGGTAGAGACAATTTCCCACAGAGAATATGGCTTTTAGGCGGTCTTCCATTAGGGGTATACCTACCAGGCTCCCCACGTGAAATGTCGCCTCGGGATTTTTCTATGTAGAAATGTCTCTTCTTGGGGAATGGTGGCTTTTGAGAGAAAGCATCACCTCTCAGAGATCGACTGTCTTAAGAATGATTTTCAGAGTGAGGGGAGAGTTCTTGATTAAAGAGTGCCTCCCTGTGGAGCATGTGTCCCCATGGGAATGTGTCTCCCTGAGGCAGTCGCTGGGGGTGGGTCGCATAGAGAATATATCTCAGCGAGAATGTCTTGGGGTGTTTCTAGAGTTGGGGTCTACCCATGAGCATATCTCTCTCCTGGGGTATCTCTCTTTATAGGCATCTCTTGGTAGCTTGGCTGTCTCGGGGTTATCTGGAGGCTCCTTTTCCCGCCTGTCCCCCGTCCCCCGCCCCCAGCGCGGGCAGCCTTGGCTGAGACCGGCTGGAGCGCCTAGACGCAGTGACGGTGCCGGGCCCGCCCCACTTTGC
>NW_006441398.1:239027-250246 GCF_000325575.1 Pteropus alecto
GAATGAGACTCCTTGAGACTTCACTCTGCAGGAAGCACCCATCGTCCCCACCCACTAAATGTTGATTTTGGCCTGACTCACTGCTAGTCAGAGGAAGTGCCCCCCCTCCAGCCGCCGCCGCCGTGGCGGTCCCCGCGGCTTCTCACTCCTTCCCTCTTCCCTCCTCCCGGCTGCCACCGCCACCCTCCTCCCTCCCCGGGGCCGAAGCCTCCGCCGCCATGGACGATTCGGGCCTGATCCGCCGCCGGAGGCTGCAGGTACGAGGTGGACCCGGCCCCAGGTGGAGCAGAGGGGGTCGGCGCCTTGGGGCGGGGCCCGGCTGCCGGCAGGAGAACTTGCGCCAGGGTCCGCGCGGGCGCCGTCTCCCACGGTCTCCGGACACTACCCGCAGGGAACGCTGTGGCCACGCGTCCTGTCGTGCTGGGGACCCCGCCCCTCGGGCGCCGCCCGGGGATCCAGGGAGCTGACGGAGAGGGTGCAGCCGAGCGCTCCTCCTCGAGGATAGCCCGAGGGGAACCTAGCCCACCGGAGGGCAAGGGGGCTGGGGCCAGAAGTCATCGCTCTGGCTCCTCGCCAAGGTGGGGGGTGAGGGGGCGCAAAGCAAAGTTATTGCTCCAAGGCTGGAGCCCCACGGGGCCGCCGGCATCGCTGCAGCCGTAAACATGTTTGTACCAGCAGCCTCGCCCCTCACCACCTCAGGAGCCGCTTTCAGAGACCCCCTGCGACGTCCATGCACCCGCCTGGCTACCAGGATTCTTCCTACTGACCTAATTGGACAGGCACCTAAACAGCCTCCCTCCTCACTCTTCATTCCAGCCCCCTCCACTCCACCTACCCCCCCCCGCGCCCCGCCCCTGCGCAATCCTCAAGTCCAGCGCAGCTTGTGGGTGGGCGGGAGCGATTTTTAGCTCCTTGCAGCCTTAGAAGATGCTGGTCTCCAGGCTGCGCAGGCGCGGTAGGCGTGAGTCCACTGCGCGGAGTGGGACACTGAGGATTGTTGTGGAGTGTCGGAAAGCGAGGGCGGGGCGGGGCGTGGGGGGGCGGCGGGGAATCCAAGCGTCAGGAATTCCCACTTCCAAGATGGGTGGAGATTCTGAAGCTGAGAAGGGTCCTCTTCTCCCGTCTTTGGTGTGAGCTTCTAAAGGTTAAGTTTCACCCCAAGGTCTGTCTGGTCTTTCTGAGCCTCATTGGAGCTCAGCCCCGTGCTAGGTATCCTGGAAACACTTAGATAAAGCCTAACATGGGCCCAGACTCAGGCTACATACCTAGCTTAGAGCTTGGGAAGAACTCTGATCCAGAACTCTGATCCAGGACCTCTTCTAACCCACCATCCGTGAGATTGGAGACCAAGGTGAGCTGATCAGTCATTGCAGCAGGAAAAATCGAGATCAGAGGGCAGGATGGACTTCCCAGGAGTTTGGTTGATGCTGGAGCCATACTTGTGTTGGAAAGCTAATTCGCTTTCAAACAGCCCAGATGGCCCCGTCTAGGAGGCTTGGGCTCTTCAGGTCTTCCCTCGATTCCCTCCCAATTCCAGGGCTGGGTTAGGAGAACGATTCCTAAGAGAGGGAGGGAGCTGCGGCAAAGCCAGAGCCAAATGCTGAACCAATCAAACTAGGTACGCGCCATCGGGTGCCCTAGGAAAAAAGAGAAAATGGGGCGGGGCCTGCATGGGGTGTATCCCCGCCTTCTGGGCCGGTGCCGATTCCCATTGGCTCAGTGCCACGCGGGATTTTTGTCTCTAGCAAGACTGCCCCCAGCCCGGGATCCTCCCACTCATCCTCTCAACCTTCTTGAGGCTACTTTTAGTCTCGGGTACCCCCACCCGGGTCATGCTCCTACCTCTTCCCTCTGGCAGGGTTAATCACTTCGCTGCCTGGATACACCCTCACACATTGGTGCTATCCCTTAGGACAATCCTTTAGGAACTGTTTCGCAACCTCGGAGAACCCGAGGGTCCCCTGTGTACAGCTGGGGTCATATATATGAAGAGCATCCTGAGTTTGAATGGCCTGTCCGCAGCGCTGTCTGTTAATCCTGGAGAGAAGCAGCAGCCGCTTCTGCAGCTGGGGCTCTGCAGCTGGGGATGGAGGTGGCGTCTGTTTACACCGACGCCAAGGATCCCAGTCCTCCACTGCTCCAGTTTGTCCTTTTGTTCGACCCCTAATGTTAGGTGCCCTGGCAGATGAGGCTGTGTTCGAAAATTTCTCGGAGAGAGGCTTGAATGTTTCCCAGGGGCTCACCCTCGAAGGCCGAGTGTACCCGGGTCTGGAATCTTGAGCTCCATGGTCGAGAAATCCAGGTCTTGATTTCGCTTGGGCCATTGCGGTCGCGCAGTCCCGCAGGGCCGGTCCAAGTTGCAGCTCATTCTAGCTGATCCTGCAAAGACAGCAGGAAAACCTGGTATGGATTTCTGGTCACTCGTGGCTCAGAAGGGCAAGGCTGCCGATGTAGACATTATGCCCTTTGACCTCGACTATACATTCACAGGAGTGGGAGATCCCTCTGGCTCATCTTCTGTCATGCAGTGTATCCATCCACAATAACTCCTGTTCCTATGACCTAATATTTATTGAGCCCTAACTATGTGCCAGGCTTCACACTAAGGTGCTAGCACCTGCATCATCTCACGGAATCCTCTAGGATGTATGGACTATTGGAAGGTCACTTGCCAAGGTTGTTAAGAGGCACTGCTGGGATTTGAACCCTGGGATTTCTGTTTTCAGAGATCATGGAAAGGATCTAGACTATTCCTAGTTTTTCTAATTTCCCTCTGGTTAGAGTCCCCAACAAAAGGGCTTTTGAAACCCTCATTCAAATCTTGCAGCCCTACCTAATCCCCTTTATTCGCATCAGCCTGTGGACACAGAGCCGGCTATAAGTTGGCAGTCCCTCTCCCCATTTCTCTTGGAAAAGGGTTTAGACCTCCGTAGTTTCTGGTCCCTGTAGTGACTACCTGTGTGCTTGCCAAACAGAACATGAACATTTTCTGATGTGGACACATAAAGTTAACAGCTATTAATTATTATCACTGCCATTATATATATATAAAAAAAAAATATATATATAAAATATAATATATATTTTAATTAAAAAAATATATATTTTTAAAGAGCACCTAGCCACCACATGATTCTCAATTCAAATTTCAGTTTTGAGCCACCTCAACTACCTCCACCCCCCTACTCTTGGATCTGGCTGGGAGTAGGGTAGAACCGTTGGAGTGTGGAGGAGTCACTCATTCATTCAAATTTTCATGTTTGAGCATGCCAAGTTCATTCCTGCCTCCAGGCCTTTGCAGTTTCCTTTACCTCAGATGCTCTCTTCACAGATCCTCCCATGCTGCCTCTTATTTTTCAGAAACTATCTTAAAAGTCGCCTTCCCAGAGTAGCCCTCTCAGACCATCATGTCCCTCTCCTAGCTGTTTTCCATCATATCACCTTGCTTAAATTTATTCATGACGCTTATTGCTGTCTAAAATTATTTCATTCACTTTCACATTAATCTTGTTTATTTTCTGCTTCCCTCCTGTAAATGCTAGTTTCAAAAGGGCAGGAATTTTTGTTTCATTCATTGCTGTGGCCCCAGTGCCTACACAGGTCCTGGGATATAGTAGGCGCTCAAGAAATGCTTTTTAATTAAAGACTCCCGTTTCACTTGCACAAACAAACATTGAGATGCTAACTCAGGAGTCCTCTATGGGGCCCTATGCTGGTCTCTGGGAGTCAGGAAAGGAGTCATCCTGGTATCCCTACCTTCAGCCCTCAGCCCATGGCCAAGGGTGCAGGTGACATGCGGATGAGTCTCACCCAACTTCTCCTCCTGGGGGCTGAAAAGCTTGCGGGCAACAGCTGCTGGCTCATGCTGACCTCTATCCTTTTGTTTCTTTGCCTTCTAGAAGGATTTGCCCCTGCCCCGGAAAAGCAGCAGGTGAGCCTTGGGGAGAGATACGCGAGAGCGGGTTGGGGCGCCAGGCCAGCGTGCGGGCGGGGCCTGGTGCGCTGGTACCCAGCAGCGCCCCCTCCCGGCAAGCGGTAGCGCATGGCCCTCCCCTCCCTCGCCCTCCCCTCCCTGCCTGCTGCGGCTCCAGCATCCGCCCAGCGCGCTCGTTCCCAGCGCCGCTGCCACTGCCGCACCTGCCACCATGTCGCCGCCGCCGGGTCATGTCTGACTCTCTCTGGACCGCGCTTTCCAATTTCTCGATGCCCTCCTTCCCTGGTGGCAGTATGTTCCGCCGCACCAAGAGGTAGACCCCTGATCCCTAAGACCCTGACTTGGCCCTCCCGCCAAAGCCGCCCCTCCGGCGGGTGCCGCAGGGTGGGGCCCGGGATGCTGCACCCGGTCCAGCTGCGCCAGAGGTGCCCGCGCTGCGCCTTCCTGCTAGGGATGGGGCTGAATGGAGGGCAGTGGGGGGCGAGGCTGGGGGACACACTGGAAAGGACCGCCGCAGGGGGCGGGGGCTGCTCGGGGTGTTCGTGTGGCGGGGGGGTGCGGCGCCTTTGTCTTCTGTTGCTGTGGACTCTGGCAGTTCAGAGGGGTAAGAGAAGAAGGGATTGGTGGGGGGGCTTGGCACCCTCAGAACAATAGCCGCAGTCTGGCCTCCCCCCACCCCATGCCGCGTGCTCTGGCCGCGCTGATATGCTCAGTCACTGCAGTGGGGGGTGAGGGGAATGGAGGGGCCTGAGGCTCCCTCTTTGGAAGCTGGAATCCTGAAGGTCAGAAAGAAGATGGGGACTTTTATCATAGCACAAACTCCCCCCCAACACAGCCTCATTCGGAAAATAGTGACACACAGTGTCACGTAGGACATGATGTCACACACACATACACAACAGCCCTAGTGGCCCAGATACACAGGGAGGCACCACACATACCCAGCCATACAGTGGCCATAGGTCAGAGACATGCACAGATACACAGGGGCACCCCCAGCATCACACACTAACCAGTAAACCCACAGGTACACTGTTGTGTACACTCAGTAAGATGTCACATGCATGGTGACACACACAATTATTGCCACCTAAGATGCATACAGACACATGTGTGGCAATGGCATCCATGTACCCAATGTCACAACACACAATATCACCTAAGTATGTTGCATGTTGTGTCACACGGATGCCACAATAAAAAAGGGAATCTTGCAGAGAGCGAAAGACAAACTATCATACATTATCACATGCAAGACTCATCCAGGGAATGTCACACATGTTGGCATGCTCAGACATGCCTAATGTCACAGGATGTTAAATTTACACACAGTAGATGCCACTTGTGTACATACATGGTGAATATCACATGCAGACACAAGGACAGTATCTCCCAGACTTAGAATGCTGCACAAAGACACATGGAGCAGAAATCGTACATCATGCAAACAATATAGCACACAATGGCACGCATAATTATGTACAAGTGGCATTATACATTGTGTCACATAGATACACAAAGGCGCAAGTTGTGTCACAAGATAAACACAAGGACTGTCACACATGATGTTAAACTAGGATGCACCCATTGCTAAACTTGCACGCTGGATGTCACACGTGGATACACACAGCATACGTCACACACAGATCTAGACAGGCAGATACTCAGTATCTTCAACAGTGTCACAAAGACATGACTATCACTCCATGACTGAAACTGTGCCCCACATGTTTACCCATGGTCCACACCAGGAGTCTTGCACCTACACGTCTCACATGCATCCCCTCCCATATGCAGTCCTGCTGAGGTCTCCACTGCCTCCTACTCTAAGTAGTATTCTGGGGGCACTTCTCAGAACACACGGATGGGAGATAAGTGGGTATCTGAGATGGGAGGGAGGCTGGTTGTGTTCACAAACTCCCTGGGCTGCGGCCTGGCCCGACCCCCTTGCCTCCCCTTCTCCACAGCTGCCGCACGAGTAACCGGAAAAGCCTCATCTTGACCAGCACTTCGCCCACGCTGCCGCGACCCCACTCCCCACTGCCTGGACATCTGGGTGAGACAGGTGGTGGGTGTGGCCCAGACTAGAGGAGACTTGGCTACAGGAGAGGGATGTGTCCATACCACAGGAAGGGTGGACTGAGTCTGGATAGAGGAGAGCCCGGATTGGACAAGGGGCGGAGCCATCAATGTTGGGCGTGGTCAGTCATCAGAGGGCGGGCATTGATGGGCGGAGCTAAACTGAAAAGAGGATGGGGCAGAAAGGAAGAGACATACCTGAGGGGCGGGTCCATCCCAGAAGAAGACAGAATCGGCCTGGACGGGCTGGGCATACTCGGTAACCAAAAACTCTTAGGCGGGGGGCCACTCCCAACTGTGGGACTAAAGGGGACGGGCTACTGTTTGCAACCCGCATTGGAGATTAGGAGGCGTAATGGGATTGCCGCCCAGCCTAGACCTAAAGATCCCCCTCTTTCCGCCACAGGTAGCAGTCCCTTGGATAGCCCCCGCAACTTCTCCCCCAACACTCCCGCACACTTCTCGTTTGCCTCCTCCCGAAGGTGAGTTCCTGTTCACTGGGTCCTAGTACCCTGGTCCGACCCTCCCCACCCACCGTATGGGCTCCCATCTGTTCCCCTCCTAATTGCACCTGAGCCAGAGCCTGCAGAGTGCTCCAGCGTCCCAGAGGAAACCAGCTCCCAGCCTTAGGGGCCTGGGCCTATAAGAAGGCGGGGCCAATCGCCTCTCTGGAAAGGGGAAGGGGCGTGACTTCCTTGGCCTAGCAGCTAAAGCGCCTGCGTTCTGGGCCGCGGGTCTCAGTCTCCCGCCTGGCACTGCAGGCCGGGCGTTTCCATAGCAACAGGGCGAGAAACGCAGATAAGGCGCGCAAGCGCAGATTTAGCGGTGCCCATTGAGGGACACTTGGTCCCTGATGTGAAGGAGGACGCCTAGGGCTATTTCTCGAGGGCCCAAGAGGAGGAATCTCAGGTTTCCCTCCCGGGGAGGAGAAATGTCTCAGTGATGAGTCTCTCGAGTGTCCTTAAATGAATTTTCTGGGGCCTTTGGCGAAATTGGGGAAGGCAGAGAAATTCCTTGAATGTTTTGAGGAGAGACTTTTGGGAGTCACCAGGGTGTTTGCCCAGATCTCTTCTTCTTTGAACTTATTCTCAAAGCATTGTCTGAACACATGCTCTGTTCTGGGAGCCGAACGTAAGAAGCGAATGACACCTCCCTCTATCCTCAGAGTTAAGTTGGGGTGGCAGGCCAGAGAACCAGGGTCGCTGCAAAGGCTGGTGAAGGCTGTGGTGTAGAAGTCACAAGGGACTGTGGAGACAGAGGACAGCTCCCTGGGGAGAGTGAGGGAAGGTCCTCCTCCTCCATGGAATTCAGCTGAGGGCAATAGGGAGCCAGAAAAGGGCTCCAGGATTGGGCCTGATGTGGTTGCCTGCATGGAGGTTGGGCTGGGCGGCAAGTGGACTGAGCGACACACTGCCGAGAGGGAGGAATGAGGAATGAGTCGCGTAGTGTGTGGGAGTGTGTGTCCACGTGACTAGGAGTGCAAGTTTGTGAGACTGTGAATATGTGAAAATAGCCTGTGCCTACACAGGTCTCCATGGAGGTATGCATCAGCATTCAAATATGAAAGTGTCTGAGTGTGAATTATATCTGTAGGGTTATAAATGTATGTGACTATGTGAGAGAGCGTGCACCTCCATGCGTGTTTCCACGTGCATGTGTAATCTATGCTGCAGTGTGAATGAGTGTGTGACTGTGTGAGTTGGAATGTGTGACTGAGTGCGTGAGGGTGTCTTGAATGTATGTGTGAATGTGAAAGCGTAGAGTGCGCATGAGGGAGTATGTGTCTGTGTGTGTATCAGAGCGTGAGTTCTGGGTCTTTGTAAGTGTCTGTGTTTATATGTGAGTGGATGTCTGTTTTTGTAAGTACAATTGTGTGTTAGGAAAGTGTGACATTTGGGGCCATGTATGGGACAGTGAATTGTATAAATGTCTGTTAGGGAGTCATGCATGAATGTGTGTGATTGTCAGTACATGAACTTGACCATAGTAGTCACATTAACACTGGTGAGTGTGGCCAGGAGAGTGACTGTGTCTGTGTGACTGTGAGTGTACCAATGTGACAGCATGTCAGAGTGTGTGTTTGATGGAGGGGAATTTCTTCTCGGAGAAGAACCAAGGGGTCTGCCTCTGAGAGCTTTACTCATGGGGGGTCCTCTAGGAATTGACATTTCGGGTCCTCTAGGATGACTTCCTTGTGTGGGCTTTTCTGGTCCCCCTCGGGGTTCACACTGGGGCTAGTGTGGCCTGAGTATGACAGGAGAGGGAATCATGGGAAGGAGCCAAGGAGACTGGTGCCTGGCTGGAAGTCTTCCTCTTTACCTCCTTGACCTGGAGGGCCTTCAGGAACCACAGAGTACAGATATGCTTCCCAAACCCCTGCCCTGGCCATAGCCAGTGCTTCTCTCACATCCTGAGAAGTGGGGGAGCTGGTGGGGCCTGGTGGCCTCTGAGCACCTCGGCTGGGTTCCAGGGCGGACGGACGGCGTTGGTCTCTGGCTTCACTCCCTTCATCTGGCTATGGAACCAACACACCCAGCTCCACTGTCTCGGTGAGTGTGGTAGGCGGGAAGATGGGTGGGAATTGCAGGGACCCTCCAACCCAAAGGTCCACACCCAGGCCAGCAGCTGGGCCTGCCTTAATGAGTGCTTTGGGTTATTTTGTCCTCCAAGGTTGTCACCTGTCCATCTACTAGTGAGTTGCAGGTCTCTCCCAGCCCTGTTATCCACCCTTGACATATCTTCTTGGGGGTCCTATTCATCATGGACTTATTTTACAGATATTAAGCCACTTGCCCAAGTGTCTGCAGCTGGCCAGGGCCAGGCTACACCCTTCACTCAGAGCCCATTTACTCACCCACTGCAATACCCAAAATCTCCTCTCCATCTGCCTCCTTTTCTACCTGTGTCTCTGGTTTGATATTCAAAAGACATTTATCATGTGACTGTCATGTGATAGGTGGACTCTGCAAGCTAAGCCAGGGTCCAAGGGTTTACAAAGCTCTCGGGAGGGGAGACAGACTAGTAAGAAGGCATTTACAACATGGGGGATTGGAGCTGTGATGGGAGTAACGTAAGGAGAGGTGATAGCAGAGAGGAGGCAACTGACCTAATTTGGGGGAACATCAAGGAAAGCTTCCTGGAAGAGGTGGCATCGAAGCCAAGACAAAGAATCAGCAAGAGTTTGGCAGGTGGAAGAAGGGATAGAAAGCTGTTCCAGGAAGGGGAAACAGCACATGCAAACTGCCAGAGGCAACAGAGAACTTGCCACATTGGGAAAATTGAAAATAGCCTTGTGTGGCTGGAGCTTTGGGTTAGAAATAGAAGAGTTGAGGTGAGACAAGCAGCAATACTGATCGTGCTGGGGCGTGTCAGCCAGGTCAAGGAGATGGATTATATTCTAAATGCAGGTAGAAGCCATAGAAAGTCTTTTTTTGCTTTATATTAACATTTATTAAAATTTCAGTCTGAACTATTTGAAATCGTGCTTCTGTAGGTCATAAATTGTGTGCATTAAAAAAGTTATCTTAGTAGACACTGGTGGGATGAGGAATTTTAAGCAGGGAAAGGAGTGATGTGATGTTTAAAAAGAGAATTCTGCCTACAGAATCAAGTGGATGTCCTGTGTCTCCACTGGTGTCTGTGTGTCTGTGTTTGCCCGACTGCATGCCAGGCCCTGACCAGAGACCAAGCAGAGCCAATCCTTGCCCTCAAGCAGACAGCAATAACAAATAAATAATAAAGATGTAAAAAAGTCAGGAGATAAATACAGCAAGAGGAAACAAGATAAGTCAAGGATAGGAAGTGATGGGTGTGTGTTCAGAGGAGGCCTCCTTGAGAAGTGACATTTAAGCAAAGATTTGAGGGAGAAGGCATGATCCATAGTAGATGTGCTCCAGGCAGAGGGAATGGTCTGTTCAAAGGCCCTGAGGCAAGAGCGTGCCTGGCTTGTTCAGGGTCTATCAAAAAGGCCACAGCTCTGTCGCTGGAGTAGAGCAAGTGAGGATGAGAGTGGTAGGAAGCGATGGCAGAGAGACAGGGCCAGATGTTCCTGCAGGCCTCATGAGCTGTGGGGAGAACTTTGGCGTTCAGAGCCATGCAGGGTTTTGAACAGAGGAGAGATGTGACTTGACTCAGGTTTTAACAGATTCCTTCTAGTCATATCCGAGTCTGTGTCACTGTTCTCATCCGTGACTGTCCCTGTCCCCTATCTAGTGCCAAGAGTCCCAACCTGGGCCCTGGGACCCCAGAATCATAATCAGGTTCTAGTACCGGCCTTGCCAGTGCCCCATCAGTCCCGGAAGTCCCAGCCCAGGGTCCCGAGCTGTGGGGGGACCGCGGTGGCTCTGACCCCAGCCTTGCCCCTCCCCCCAGTCTTCCTGCTCCTCCCAGGAGCGCCTGCACCAGCTGCCCTACCAGCCTACAGTGGACGAACTCCACTTCCTCTCCAAACACTTCGGCAGCACCGAGAGCATCACAGATGAGGATGGCGGTCGTCGCTCGCCCGCCGTGCGGCCCCGTTCGCGGAGCCTCAGGTGGGCGGGCACCCCCCCAACTCCACGCTGGCGGTCTGGGACCTTGTGCACTGCGAGACTCTGGTCCGCGTGAATAGACGACTTGCACCGTGATGGGGGAGGCAGTTTCGGAGGCAGGCGGCTGGACAAGATGGGCTTCTCTCCCTGCAGCCCCGGGCGCTCCCCCTCCTCCTACGACAACGAGATCGTGATGATGAACCACGTCTACAAGGAGAGGTTCCCGAAGGTGAGGGTGGGGGCGGGGGGCGGGGGCAGTGTTGAGTATGACCAGCGGCGGGGCCCTCGCTCGCCTTAGCTCTGTGTGCCCCCTGGTGGCGGGTATGCGCAGCGCAGGCTCCTGGCGGCCGCGGCCTCTGGGCACAGCTCCGCATAGTCACCCCTGCCCCGCCTCCGTCCCTCCCGCAGGCCACTGCGCAGATGGAAGAGAAGCTGCGCGACTTCGCCCGCGCCTATGAACCTGACAGCGTGTTGCCGCTGGCCGACGGCGTGCTCAGCTTTATCCACCACCAGATCATCGAGCTGGCCCGGGACTGCCTGACCAAGTCCCGCGATGGCCTCATTACCACCGTCTACTTCTACGAATTGCAGGAGAACCTGGAGAAGCTACTGCAGGACGTGAGTGCACGGGGAGGCCAGCCTCAGCCCAGACTCTGCACCCCCAAATCAGGCAGATG
>NW_006441398.1:250288-263305 GCF_000325575.1 Pteropus alecto
TAGTGTGGAGCTGAGGATTCAGGAGTAGAAGAGAAGGAAGTGCTCCTGGAGGGAAGGACATGATCCCTGCTCTAGGTTTGATGGGGGAGGCAGGAATCCAACCTTCCTCAAGTCTTTACTCAAATGTCAACTTTAGGTTGGCCTCCCAGACAACCCTATTTAAAATGTCAAAATTCTGCTCACAATCGCCACCCACTGTTTTCTTTAGATTTCTCCTTAGTACGCAGCCTCATTGGTCATAATGTGCATTTTTTCTTATTTTATCTGTCTCACTCGAATGTCAGTCCCACAGGTGCATTGTGAGGTTGCCTATTTGTTCACTGTTTTGTCCTGGGTGACCAGCACAGTGTTGTGCACACAGTCGATGGTCAATAAATGTTGATTAAATGAATGGATGAATAGGACATGGTTCCATAGTGTAGCGGTTAGCACGATTGCTTTACACGCAGAAGGTCCTGGGTTCACACCCCAGTGGAGCCACGGTTTCTAGTCTACAGCCATGCCACCCTGAACAAGCCCAATGATGTCGGAAGCTAAGCAGGGTCGGGCCTGGTTGGTACTTTGGTGGGAGACCACCTAGGAAGACCAGGTACTGTAGGCATAAATAATTATATAATTATAATAAAAATAAGTAAATGGATGAATAAATGAAAGTAAACAAGATAATGCTCCCATTCAAATTAATGATGATAAATAGCATTTATTGAACATCTACTATATGTTGGGGGAACATCTACTGTATGTTGGGGCACTGGGAACACAGCAGGGAACAAATCAGAGAAATATCCAGGAAGAGGTCACATTGATATTGGGACAAGAATAATGAGGAGGTGGTATGTGCGTTGAGCAGGGTACATGCAAAGGCCCTGAGATGACAAAACAGTCTGGGAAATTCCACGAGCACAGAAGCCAAATGACTTGAGGAGATGAGGTTGGGTAAGGGAGCAAGGACCAGAATATAGGGCTCTGGGCTCCAGGCCCTCTGTCCAGACCTGAAAGACAACATGTCGGTATCATTACATGCTCTGGCATCAGATCTATTTTTGCATCTAGATTTTGCCACTAGGTCTATAGGAGTCAAGAGCAAAGACTCCAAATAGCCTAGATTCACATCTGGCTCATCACTTATTTATTTTGCAGCCTTTGCCAAGTCTCTTAACCTCTCTGTGCCTCAGTCCTCCTGCTATAAAAAGGGGTTTTGCTCATTCATTAGTGCCACAAATACTTATCAAGCACCAATTCTGGGGCCGGCACTGACCTAGAAGCTGGGGAATCAGCTGGAAATAAATTTCTGCCCTTGCAGAGCTGACATTCTAGCAGGAAGAAACAGAAGATAAACAATAGGCATCAGGGTGGAGACTAGAGTGAGGCAAGTGATTATCGAGTTGTTTTGAGGATGAATTGAATGAGGGAAGGTCCGAGGACAGTGTCTGCTATAATAGTAATTATTCTTTGTGCTATGCATCTTGGACCTCAGTTTTCTCACCTGTACAATGGGACAACAGTAGTAGTGTGTAGTCAGTGGGGTTGAGAGAGGGTCCTGGCTGAGGTGGGGCACCTGTGAATCCTATCCCCATTGTGCCCCTTCCCAGGCCTATGAACGTTCTGAGAGCTTGGAGGTGGCCTTTGTCACCCAGCTGGTGAAGAAACTACTCATTATCATCTCACGCCCCGCAAGGCTGCTGGAGTGCCTGGTGAGGGGGTTGGGTGGGGGCGGGGGACTGGTGGGAAGCCCCTCGGAGCCCACCGTGAGCCTGCCCCTGCCTTGCCTCAGGAATTCAACCCCGAGGAATTCTACCACTTGCTGGAGGCAGCTGAGGGCCACGCCAAGGAGGGTCACCTTGTCAAGACAGACATCCCTCGTTACATCATACGCCAGCTGGGCCTCACCCGAGACCCTTTTCCAGGTGCTAGCTGGTGGGCACAGGAGGCTTGGGGGTGAACCTGCCGGGACCCCAGCCTTCACTCACTCTCAGTCTCTTCCTAGATGTGGTGCACCGGGAGGAACAGGACAGTGGTGGCTCCAACACGCCAGAGCAGGATGACCTCTCTGAGGTAAGGCCAGGTAGCCCAGTAGTCAGCACTCTGGTTCTGGCCCGATAGGCGGGGTCTTACTTCCTGGCTCTCTGCCCTCAGGCTGGGTAGATCTCTTTGTCCCCACTCTGAGCCTCAGTTTCCCCATCTCTTAAATGGATTAATACTAGTTCTTCCTCCATGGGCCTTTTTCTTTTCATGGTAAGGTACACGTAACATAAAATGTATCATTTTGACCATTTTAAAATGAACAATTCAGTGATATTTAGTACATTCACAATGTTGTGCAGCCATCATCTGTCTGGTTCTGGAACATTTTCGTCATTTCAAAAGAACACTGTACCCATTAGGCAGTTATTCCCATCCCCCACCCCCAACCCCTGGCAACCACTGATCTGCTTTCTGTCTCTATGGATTTGCCTGTTCTGGACATTTCATATACAAGGAATCATTCACTCTGCAGCCCCTTGTGTCTAGCATAATGTTTTCAAGGTTCAGCCATATTGTAGTGTGAATCAGCACTTCGATTCCTTTTTCTGGATGAATGATATTCCATTGCATGGATATACCATGTTTGTTTATCCATTGTCCACTGTTGGACACTTGGACTGTTTCCATCTTCTAGCTGTTGTGTGACTAGCGCTGCTATGAACATTTATGTATGAGTATTTGTTTGAACAACTGTTTCACTTCTTTTGGGTATATACCTAGGAGTGGAATTACAGGATGATATGATAATTCTATGTTTAATTTATTAAGGAACCGTGCATGGGGTTTCGAGTGAATCGAGTGTCTCTCTGTGTTGGGAGCTCAGCATAGTAGAAATTGCCATGACCCCACCCCCAGGCCAACCACATTTTGGAAGATATTTTACATGTCTAGTGGAAATGACCTGCTGTAACAGCCACATGTTTGTTTCCTCTGAACTGTCTAGTGTTTTTCAAAAATTTGAAGCAAAATATAGAAATCAGAAGGTTTTGTCTCAAAATCTGGGTCTGGGCCTTCTTTTGAAAAAATCGGAAGTTCTGACAACACTGTGGTGGAAATGGCTGGCACTGAGTGGGGGCTGCCCTATAATATCAATCACCTGTCCCCCGTCACCCATGGCTCCCACCTGACCTGCCTGGCCCCTGAAGGGGATGAGTTTATTACCTTTATTTCAAATTGTATATATGAATTCACACACATATACACACACCTTTCCTATATGTATGTAAATATATATATATTTAAAAGAATCTCACTATACATGCCATTTGTTTAATTTTTTGAATAGGTAATGGAATGACATCACTCAAAAGTCTAAAACTCTAAAAAGGTATTTATCTTTAATTGTTGTTTGTAGGATTCTACATAATTCCATTCAATCAAACTTGTTAATTGAGTGATTCAAATCTTCCATCTCCCTATTCATTTTTTTTCCTGATTGATCTAATAGTTTCTGAGAGATATATGTTAAACCCTTGTTTTGAGCAATTTCTCCCTGTAATTCTGTCAATTTTTGTGTCAGACATTTTTAGGCTATATTCTTAGGAGCATACAAGCTCAACATGTTCTTTATGTCATAATCTTTTGTGTAATATTTATGGAATAAATCTTTGTCCCTAAGAAAAATAAAAATAATTTTCAAAAAAAGTATATAATGAAAAATCTTACATTCACCCTTGTCCTTTACTGCCCTGTATCCTCCCAAATATTATTAGTATATGTGCTACTGAGCACCCTCCAAAGATGATTACATAGTTCTGTTTTGTCACATTTTTTACACAAAAGCATACAGTACATATTATTGCTTGCTTTCTTCTCCACTTAATAAAAGACTTGGGAGAACTTTCTGAATCAATATACTGACAGATTCCTTATTTTTTTTTTTAACAGTGGCACAATATTCCTTTATATAGGTGCCCCTCAAGTGTTTATTTAACCAATTTCCTATAGATGAACATGTCAATTGTTTCTAATCTCGCAATGAACAAGATAATACGTGTGTTGTTTTCACATGTGCAAGCCTATCTGTAGCATTAATCCAAAAGTGAAATTGCTGGTTCAAAGGGAACATACATTTGTAATCCTGATATACATCAAAGTACCTTCTGTGGGGGTTGTACCAATTTACACTCCCAACATCAAGGTATAAAAGTATCTGTTTCCTTACAGTATTGACCATAGACTGTGTCAGCTTTTGGGAATTTTTTTTGCCAACTTGCTAGATAAAAAATGGTATCTTGTGTAGTTTTAATTTTCCCTTCTGTCATTATATGTGAGGTTGAGCATCTTTTTATATGGTTAAGAGCTCTAATTTTATTTCACATACCTTGTCTATTTTTCTCTTCAATTTTTAGGCTCTTTGTTACTGATTTCCAAGAACTCTTTATATATTATGGTGATTATTTTATAGGCTTTTTTCCTAATGGAAAGAAGTTAGGAATAAGGCTTCAGCGTCAGACAGTTGGGTTCAAGTCCTGATTTTGTTACTCCCTCAATGTAGCACTTGGATGAAGGACCCACCCCCCTCCATGCCTCTGGTTACCCCTGGGTAATGGAATAACAAGAGTCCCAATTTTATCATGATGATGGTGGTGGTTTCCATCTTTCCCCTGCAGGGCCGTAGCAGCACAACCAAGGCTAAGAAACCACCTGGAGAGAACGACTTTGAGACCATCAAGCTCATAAGCAATGGTGCCTACGGGTGAGCCACCCGGGGCTCTGGCGGGGGGAGGGTGGCGAAGGCCGGGTGTCTCGGAGGTGACGGCCGGTCCTCGCTCTCTCCCCCTGCAGTGCTGTCTACCTAGTGCGACACCGCGACACGAGGCAGCGCTTCGCAATGAAAAAAATCAACAAGCAGAACCTGATCCTGCGCAACCAGATCCAGCAGGCCTTCGTGGAGCGTGACATCCTCACCTTCGCTGAGAACCCCTTTGTGGTCAGCATGTTCTGCTCCTTTGAGACCCGGCGCCACCTCTGCATGGTCATGGAATATGTGGAAGGTGTGGCTGCCTGTGGGGATGTAGGGAAGATGGGGGCATGCGCGCTGGCCAGTGCTGCTGGGTGGCCTACCTGAGCCCCAGCCACTATACTGACTATCCACCTATATCTTTATCCACTTTTTTATCCATCCAGTCATTGGTCATCCATTCTACCTGATGATTTCTATCCAGCTATCTATTAGTTTATCTATGTATTTTCATTTCATTCAGTATAGATACAGCCATCCAATTATCCATCCATCCATCCACTTACTAAGCCATCTGTTTTTCCCACCATATATCTTTTTATCCATTATACATCAATTTTTTAAAAACTAATAGACTTTTTTTAGAGCTGTTTTAGTTTTATAGAAAAACTGATTGGAAAGTACATTGAGTGCCCACATATTCCCTTTCCCCCTAGTCTCCCTGTTATTTACATCTTGCATTAGTGTGCTATATTTGTTATAATTGATGAACCAATATTGGTACATTATTATTAACTGAAGTCCGTAGTTTATATTAGAGTTCACTCTGTGTTGCACATCTATTTTTCATACATCTGACTTTTTATATATCTAGCCATTCATTCATCTGTTTTTTCACCCACTTACTCATCATCATTCATCCATCCTCCCATGCACCCATCCATCCATTCATTCACCAATACCTATTTATTTATTAATCCACCATCCATTTATCCATCCATCCATTTACTATCTATATTTTTATTCATTCATTCAAACCTCTATTCTTGCAGCCATCTCATCTTATTTAATTATCTAGCTTTCTCTATCCATTCATCCACAATTCATCCATCAGTTTTTCTCTCCATTTACCATCCATCCATCCATCCATCTAACCGCCAATGTATATATTTTTCATCTGTTTAACTATCCATGCTTATATCTGTCCAAATATTAATGTATTAGTTGCTCATATACACACATAATAGAGGTATTAGGACACAACACATATTCTCATGGGGCTAAAGCTATGCCGTCCCCAAGCCTTAGTCAACCATCCATTCATTCAACAGATGTCCCTTTATTGTCTCCCTCACACCATGTGCTGTGCTAGGTGCTGGTGGCACAGTCGGGGACAGACAGACACACCTCTCTCTCATGGAGGTTATATTCTGGTCTGGCTAGACAGACAATAAACAAGCCAAAGCAACCAGATTGTTTCATACAACGAAGATGGCAATGAGGACCTTAAGGCTCAAGGAAGCCATGGGGACGTAGGTGGGCAGTAGGCCTTTCTGAGGCCTGCACTATACCTGGAAGAGCGAACCCCAATCGTTTATAAAGTCTCTTAGGTGAGAAGGCATCTGGATTTGGAGGAACAGCAAGGAGGCCAGTGGAGCTGGAGTTGAGTGAGTGAGCGAGAGGAAGGGTGGGGTAGATGAGGATGGAGGGGCGAGGGGGTTAAGCATGCAGGGCATCGCAGAGCCCAGAATGGCATTGAGTTTTATGCCAAGTGTGTCAGGTAGCCACTGGAAGGTTTTAAGCAGAGTTGACATAGTCTGACTTACGTTTTAAGAATATTTATTAAGCTGCTGTATGGAGGGCAGAAGAGGGAGACCAATATGGAGATGACTGCATGAGTCCAAGGTTATGCAGAGGAAGAAAGAAGTGGACAGAATTGGGATCTCTTTGTTGGGTCGAGCACACAATTGGTGTGATGCTTGGGGCCTTCTGAACATGGCCCAGCCTCAAAGTCTTATTTGGAAGTCAACCCAGCTTTGTTCTCAGCATAAGTGCGTGTCAGGATTACCTAGGGTTGTGGTCAAATGCAGATTCCAGGGCTCTACCTTCAAAGAGTCTGATTCATCAGTTTCCTGTCTCAAACAAAGACATTTATTGACTCATGGGATCAAAACATCCATGTCGCCTTCAAGAACGGCTGTATCCAGGTGCCTAAACCATGTCCTCAGGAATCTATCCATTTCTTGGCTCTGTTCTCATATATGTGGACTTCCCTTTAGATAGACCTGGGCAGTGCTTCCAGACTCAGTGGATAAGCAGGCAGTCTTTGGTACCCACCAGAACTCACCTCCACCATCAACTCCCTGCATGATCCAACCTCTTTCTGAGTCTCAGATCAAAATGACTTTGGAGGATGGCTAAGCGGTCCCCAACCTTTTGGCACCAGAGACTAGTGCTCCTATGAGCATCTAATGCCTGATGATTGAGGTGGGGCTGAAGCGGTGATGCTAGTGCTGGGGAGCAGCTGCAAATACAGATGAAGCTTCGCTTGCTCGCTTGCCACTTACCTCCTGCTCTGCGGCCCAGTTCCTAACAGGCCGTGGATTGGTACCAGTCCGGGGGGTGGGGACCCCTGGATAAGAGGACAAGAGAAGCCTGTTAGAGGGTGCTCCCTGTGTGACCTGAGAAGAGAGAGGGCCCTCTCTGCCTCAGTTTTCCTTAGCTGTAAAATGGGGGCAGTGTGAGGTGAGGACCTGGTGCTATGGTGCATGCCGAGTGCTCAGCTCTGGGGTGAGGATGTCTCCCTCTCCACATGGATGTACTCTTGTACCCACAGGGGGGGACTGTGCCACCCTGCTGAAGAATATCGGGGCACTGCCGGTGGAGATGGCCCGCATGTACTTCGCTGAGACAGTGCTAGCACTCGAGTACTTGCACAACTATGGCATCGTGCACCGTGACCTCAAGCCTGACAAGTGAGCCTTGATCTTTTCTGCCACCTCCTTCATGTCCCTCAGGAGGCCTGCTGTGGAAGGGCCAGGAAAGAAGTGGGCCCACCTCTGAGACTCCCTGTTTGTGTTTGCAGCCTCCTTATCACCTCCATGGGCCACATCAAGCTCACAGATTTCGGCCTATCCAAAATGGGGCTCATGAGCCTCACCACCAACCTGTATGAAGGCCACATTGAGAAAGACGCCCGGGAGTTCCTGGACAAACAGGTGTGTGTGCAGATGAGGGGGTCATGGCGGTGGGTAGTGACCCAGAAGGACCTCAGGGCCGAGGGCCTGGTGGGAAGCATGGCTCCCCCTCGAGGCCCCTCCCATGGCCAGGGCACAGGCTGATGGCCTGCCCCTAGGTGTGTGGGACCCCAGAATACATCGCACCCGAGGTCATCCTGCGCCAAGGCTACGGCAAGCCAGTGGACTGGTGGGCCATGGGCATCATTCTCTACGAGTTCCTGGTGGGCTGTGTGCCCTTTTTCGGAGACACGCCTGAAGAGCTATTTGGACAGGTCATCAGTGGTGCGTGCCTCTGAGGTGGGCAGGTGGGGGGCATGGGGACATAGGCAGGCCCAAGATTTCCTGGACTCCAAAAGTGACTCCCAGCCCTGCCTTGCTCTGCAGATGACATCCTGTGGCCCGAGGGGGATGAGGCCCTGCCCACAGATGCCCAGCTCCTGATATCCAGCCTCCTGCAGACCAACCCCCTGGTTCGGCTTGGGGCAGGTGAGGGGTCTGCTGTACAGAGAATCTGAAGGCTTGGGACCCCTTGGGGAAGCAGAGCTGCAAGTGCTGTGGCCCTGGAGTGGAAGATGGGTCGGGGGCTGGGCTGCAGAGCTTGCTATCAGCTGTCACTGGAATTCCCTCCCTGCCTCCATCAACCCCTTCCTCCCCAGGTGGTGCCTTTGAGGTGAAGCAGCACAGTTTTTTTCGAGACCTTGACTGGACAGGGCTGCTGAGGCAGAAGGCGGAGTTCATCCCTCACCTGGAGTCTGAGGATGACACCAGCTACTTTGACAGTGAGCGAGACAGGGTGTGGGATCTGGTGAGGGGGGCCCTCATGCAAAGCCTGGGCTGGGACCAGCCTCCAAGACTGGGGAGAGGGCTGAGGTTGTGGTGTGGGAGAAGGGAACCCTTCTCAGAGGCGTGGTCTGCATAGGGGCGGGGCTCAGCCTGAGAAGTTGGTTAGAAAAGAGTTTGGGGTACAGGAGGAGCCTGGACAGCGAGTTCTCGAGTTGGGCTTGGGCCTGGATTAGAGGAGTGGTGCTAGATCCCAGAAGGAGGCAGGAGCCGAGCCTGGCCTGAGATGGAGCCAGGGTGGAGAGTGCCATAGGTGGGATATTGGGGTGTGGCCTCTCTGGAGGGAGGGCTAGATGGATTCTCTGAGAGCTGGGCAGGGACCCAGCCTGAATCAGATGAAGAATGCGGTAGGGCCTGGCTAGGCCTGCAGGCCTGGCTTGAACAAGGACCCGGCTCTGGTTTAGGGGTGTGATCTGAGGGTGGACCTGTGCCCACAGTCATGGCAGACCCCGCCATCCCCAGCCCGCTCTGACAGGTATCACCACGTGAACTCCTATGATGAGGATGACACGACAGAAGAGGAGCCTGTGGAGATCCGCCAGTTTTCCTCCTGCTCCCCACGCTTCAGCAAGGTTGGCCAAGGCTGGGCTAGGGGTGGGGTGGGACCTGGGGAAGGCGGGGTGAGATAAGGGGCGGGGCCTGGGTTGGGGCAGGTCTTTATCTCCCAGCAGGGTTGAGGAAGGGAATGGAGGTGGTCCTGAGTGGGGCGGGGTTGAAGAGGCTGGGGGAAGCAGGGTGCCAGGCCCGAGGTCTCAGGCTGGGGAACCTACTGAGGGGGCTGGGTTCTGGGAGTAATCAGGACTGAGGGGAGGCCGCATAGGGGTCTATGGCACCGGCCTTTGGCTGGATGGTGGAATCTAACAAGAATCTGGGCAGTTGTAGAAAGGACTCACAGTGGGGCGGAACTATGTCTAGACGAGGAAGGGGCAGGACCTTGGGGTAGAGAGGATGAGCAGTTTGGGTGGGGGTGGCAAGGGTTCCCAAGGTCTCGCTTTGAGTAGCAGTTTGTACTGCGGTACAGGGCCTAGCCTGGGGTACACATGATTGACTTGGGCCTGGGAAGGTGGGGGCAGGAAAGAGCCAATTCTTCAAGGTATGGGTGGGGCAGGGTCTAGAATAGGGCGGGGCTTAATTGTGGGGTGGGGTCTGAGCTGAAAAATTGTAGATGGTTGGAGAAATGATCCAGAATTTGGGCTGGGCCCGGCCTTAGGAGGGAGGTGCATGGTTTGGGCGGGTCAAATAGCGGAAAGCTGGTTGGTTCGGGAGCAAAGGCGGGACCTGGGGGCCGAACTTGCCCCCCACCGACTCTTGCAGGTGTATAGTAGTATGGAACAGCTGTCGCAGCATGAGCCTAAGACCCCTGTGGCGGCAGCGGGGGGCAGCAAGCGGGAACCGAGTGCTAAGGGCCCAGAGGAGAAGGTATCCGGCAAGCGGGAGGGCCTGGGAGGCCTGACCCTGCGCGAGAAGACCTGGAGAGGCGGCTCCCCAGAGATGTGAGCAGGGGAAGGAAGGGCTGGATTTTGGAAGCGAGACGGAAGGGGCGAGTCGCCTCTAACCACGCCCCCTTTCAGCAGCAAGCGGTTCTCAGCGTCTGAGGCCAGCTTCCTGGAGGGGGAGGCCAGTCCCCCGTTGGGCGCGCGCCGTCGTTTTTCCGCACTACTGGAGCCCAGCCGCTTCAGCGTCCCCCAAGAGGACGAGGATGAGGCCCGGCTGCGCAGGCCTCCTCGGCCCAGTTCTGATCCCCCAGGCTCGCTGGATGCGCGGGTCCCTAAAGAGGCAACTCAAGGGGATGGCACTGCCAGCTCCGGGGACCCCGAGGCTAGTGAGTGCCCTCTCCTGCTGCCTTCCCCAGTTCCCCAGTGACCATATATTGAACTTTTAATGAGCCTGGTACTGTTTATGCAAGATCTCATGTACTCTTTATACTCCAGTCTGGGTTCTCATCAACACAAGGAACACCCCGTATTCCAAACTTGGTCAGTAAACAAATATATCTGAGCACTTCTCTGTATCAGGAGCTGTGCTAGATGCATGCTACTTGCTCTCATGAAATTCCCCTTCCAACAAGAGCAAGAAGTAGGAAAAGCATTCCAGGCAGAGGGAACAGCATGCAAGAAGTCTATGACCTTGGACTGACTCCTAACCCACCTCCTCTATTGCAGCTGACAGCCCACGCCCAGGCGACCTCCTCCCACCCTCAAAGGACGGGGACCCATCAGGCCTGAGGGCTACCAATGACCTGGTTCTGCGCCGGGCGCGCCACCAGCAGCTAACAGGGGACCCCGCAGCAGAGAAGCGGCCTTCTCGAACAGGGGGCAAAGTCATCAAGTCAGCCTCGGCTACAGCCTTGTCTGTCATGATTCCTGCAGGTGATGCTGTGCCCCACCTGTCAGGGGAGGGGCTGCCCCATTTGTGCCAGGATAGGCCAATGAAAACACTGCATTTTCCCTGTCTACAGTGATTGGCACTGGGATGGACCAATGAGAGCCCTGGGACTTTGACTAGGAAGGAGGGAGTTGCAGATACAGAAAGAGCTGTGTCTGCTGGCCCTGAGTTCTGACCATGCTTCTGTGTCTGCAGTGGACCCCCACGGAAGCTCACCACTGGCCAGCCCCATGTCCCCACGATCTCTCTCCTCCAACCCATCTTCGCGGGACTCCTCACCTAGCCGGGACTACTCACCGGCTGTCAGTGGGCTCCGCTCCCCCATCACCATCCAACGCTCAGGCAAGAAGTATGGCTTTACCCTGCGTGCCATCCGCGTCTACATGGGTGACTCGGATGTCTACAGTGTCCACCACATTGTCTGGGTGAGCACTCATGGGTGAAGTCTTTGTTCTAGGGTCGGGGGTGAGGGGAGAGAAGGCCCGCCCAGGAATGAGGGACAGCTCAAACTCGGAAGCCAGGCGGCCTGAATGAAACTGCTGTGACCCGTGGTGTCCATTCCCCCTCTGAGCTTCAGTTTCTTCATTTGTAAACTGGAGAGAATAATTACTATTTCATAAAGTGTTATAAGGATCACAGTGCACACAGAGGTCGGTGTCTGGCACATAAGCTGAGGGAGCTTTCTCGTAACCGATCCTGTTAACCCTGCTCCTGTGTGGTGCCCTGTCTCCAGCACGTAGAGGAGGGGGGCCCAGCTCAGGAGGCGGGGCTCTGTGCCGGAGACCTTATCACCCACGTGAATGGGGAGCCTGTGCATGGCATGGTGCATCCTGAGGTTGTGGAGCTGATCCTTAAGGTGAGTGCAAGGCGGGGAGCACACTGGGGGAAGGGGAAAGGAGAGGGGATATTCTGGGAATTAGAGCTGCCTGAGCAGCAGCTCATTTGCCACCCTTCTTTCCCCAGAGTGGCAACAAGGTGGCGGTGACCACAACGCCCTTCGAAAATACCTCTATCCGTATCGGCCCTGCGAGGCGCAGCAGCTACAAGGCCAAAATGGCTCGGAGGAACAAGAGGCCCTCAGCTAAGGAGGGCCAGGAGAGGTGGGTGGGGCCAAATGCAGTGGGTGGGGCTATACACAGCAGGCGGCAGCAACACTTCAGCTTTTGAACTGTGGACAGGGCTAAAGTGGGAGAGGTGGGGGAACAGGAGAAGGAAGTGTGCGGGCCACCGAGTAAAGAAAGAGCAAAACCTAGAGGACAGAGAAGGAGGGCTTGGGAAAGTGGAAGGCGCCAGTAAAGGAAGCTGTGCCAGATTCCTGGGCTGGAAGAAAAGCATTGTGGGAGTGTCTTGGGCAGGTGGGCAAGACCAGCAGATCTGGATTAGAGATGGTGCTGTTCAGTAGATGGTCTTTCCCTGTTGGATGTGTTTGGATAACTAGGAAAGGATTTCTATCTGGATCATGAGCATGCCAGGCAAGACTGGGCCAATTGAAATAATTTCTCCTTTGTAGGTAGGAGGAGCTAGGAGAGGTGGGTGGGGCCAGGAGGTTCTGTTTTGATCTGTGAGTTTGGCCTGGGCAAGTCATAAGTGGGGATTTGAGTGAGAGGAACTGAGTCAGGTGAACTGAGTCAGGTGAACTTCCCGCCTTGATAAAGTGGGTTGTAGCTGGAGTGGGTGGGGCCAAGTGGTGGGCGGTCCCAAGGGCTGTTGTGGGAGGAGCCAGGAATTCTGGAATCTAGTCTACGGTAGATGGACCCTTCTTTGTACCCCAGCAAGAAGCGCAGCTCCCTCTTCCGCAAAATCACGAAGCAGTCGAATCTACTGCACACTAGCCGCTCGCTGTCG
>NW_006441398.1:263378-301598 GCF_000325575.1 Pteropus alecto
CTGCCCGCACGCTCGCCCACCCACAGCTACCGTTCCACACCCGACTCCGCCTACCTAGGTATGCTTTGCGCCTCCGCCTCCGGAAGGTCGAGCGCGGGTGCCTGCCACACTCAATACCCTTTCTTGCCCACTTGCAGGGGCCTCATCCCAGAGCAGCTCTCCGGCTTCGAGCACGCCCAATTCGCCGGCATCGTCGGCATCACACCACATCCGGCCCAGCACGCTGCACGGCCTGTCGCCAAAGTTGCACCGCCAGTACCGCTCTGCACGCTGCAAGTCGGCCGGCAACATTCCACTGTCGCCGCTGGCGCACACGCCATCCCCAACGCAGGCATCGCCACCGCCGCTGCCTGGCCACACGGTGGGCAGCTCGCACACGACGCAGAGTTTCCCGGCCAAGCTGCACTCGTCGCCGCCGGTGGTGCGCCCGCGACCCAAGAGTGCTGAGCCCCCGCGTTCGCCACTCCTCAAACGCGTACAGTCGGCGGAGAAGTTGGGAGCTTCGCTGGGCGCTGACAAGAAGGGCGCTCTTCGCAAACACAGCCTTGAGGTGGGACACCCGGACTTCCGCAAGGACTTCCACGGCGAGCTGGCACTGCATAGCCTCGCCGAGTCTGATGGCGAGACGCCCCCTGTCGAGGGACCTGGCGCGCCTCGACAGGTCGCTGTCCGCCGCCTGGGACGCCAGGAGTCGCCCCTGAGCCTGGGCGCGGACCCACTGCTGCCTGAGGGCACCCCCAGGCCGCTGGCAGCATCGAGTAAGGAGGAGTCCCCAGGCGGTATGGAGGCCTGCACTCCTCCCCGAGTGACGACTCCCGGGGGCCGGACTCTGGAGCGGGACGCCAGCGGCACGCGGCACCAGAGCGTGCAAACCGAAGATAGTGCGGGCGGGGCGGCCAGGGCTGTGGCCAAGGCCACGCTGAGTCCTGTTCAGGAACACGAGACAGGCCGGCGCAGCAGCTCTGGTGAGGCAGGCACGCCCCCGGTGCCCATTGTCGTAGAGCCCGTGCGGCCGGGGCCCAAGGCCGAGGTGCTCCAGCCTCCAGCCTCGGACTCTAAGGGGTTGCAGGATTCCATACCTCTGGTGTCTTGCGCGTCTGAGGCGCCCCGAGGCCAGGATCGCTGGGTACTGGAGGTAGTGGAGGAGCGGATCACCCTGAGTGGGCCTTGTTCCAAGCCGGCTTCCCCCAAGCTCTCCCCAGACTCTCAGACCCCTTCTCTAGCCCCAATGAAGAATGCGCCCAGCAGCGCAGTGTCCCCAGCCCCACCAGCTTCCCTTCTGGTTCCCGTCACCAAGCCTGAGGTGTGGCTGACTTCCCGGTGCCCTGCTGAAGCTGTACCCCCAGTAGGCCCAACCAAAAAAGGGGCACCCTGCCCCACACCCCCAGGCCCATAGCTGAGGGGGCCACTGGCCCTGCACTGTACAGCCTCCTATATACATATGTACACATATAAATAAAGTGTGTCTGTGCTTCGTGAGCTTTCCAGAACTTGCCCCTCCTCCCCTGGCAAGGCAAGGTTTCGGCCCTTTTGCTGTGTGTTTATTTAGCGATGCAACTTGTCCTGGTTACTAGAAAGGAGAGGTGAGTCTTATGTGGACCCTACCTTGTGGTCCCCCTTTGTATCTCACCTATGACCCAGCTGCCCCCAGACCCTCAGGGAGCTGCAACCCGTTCTGAATCCCAGTGCCCTCCGGTAGAAAAGGTTAACAGCCTCATCCATCAGTTTCCTTTTATTCCTCACCAATCCTAAATCAGGTGTTATGGTTCCTATTTTGCAGATGAGTAGAATGAATCACAGAGAGGTTAAGGCACATAATTAAGGTCACAATTAGGAAGCGAGTAAATAGGGATTTAAACTGAAGTTCAAACTGGCTTCTGTGCCTTAGCTCTCAGACTCTCTGCTGGGCTTCCTGGAGACAAGGTCCTGCTCTTCTCCCCACAGGGCTTCCAGGCATTCACCAGAGGCTGGAAGGCCTTCCAGAGGGTGGGCAGCTGGGCACACAGTGTGCCCCCACCTCGTTTCTCCTCTTCCAAGTTCCGATTCATGTCACCCACACAGGCCCAGGGACCTTCTGGGGTTACACACCACTTGGAGTGGTCATCTGTGCTACTGAAGGTGGGCCCGGCTGGCCCAGGGAAGGCTATCTTGGTCACATCCAGCACATGCTGGACCCCAGAGCAGTTGGAGGGCAGGATGTGACGAGAGCGTGGCCAGAACTGGACCTGCAGGTTGCTGCCAAGGGCCTCCGCCAACCAGCCAGAGTACAGGTCTGTAGAGGATGGAAAGAGGGAATGGGCTGGGTCAGGGGCCCTGCTAGGGGGTCAATGCCCCTCTCTGAGCTCAGTTTTCTCAGTTGTCAATTCCTGGCAACCCTGGGGAATAACAACATTAAGACTAATAGCCCTTACTAAATGCTGTATATTCATCACTTAACTCATATCAACATTGGGGTAGACATCAGTACCATTTTTCAGATGGGTAAACTGAGAGTCCAGTTAAATCATGCACCGCACAATCAGAAACCAATAGTTGAACCCAGATCTGTTGGTTATCTACCTCTCATGTACTTCTGGCTACCAGAGTCCTTGTCCTTATCTCTCACCTGCCCTCATCCATGGACACATCTGACACCACCTCTGTAAAAATAGTTCTTCAACCCTCAATCTCAGGGCTCACCATCTCCAAACTTTCCAAATTTGGCAAAGCTCTGGAATGTGGCCCCTGCCTTTGATGTGAGTGTTACACTGCTGTTCCAGGGGCTGTGGTAAACGTGGTGGCCCTTGACCACCTCCTCCAGGTCAGGGAATATCTGGGCAAAGGTCCCTTCCAGCTTGTAGTCATACACTTGGGGGTAGGTGTATCTCAGCTGTCTGCCTGGAGGGCAAGGGGAGGAGAAAATGAGACTGTTTTACATACTGGCCTGAGAATCAGGAACTCACCCTGCCTCTCAGTTCCCACTCACCAATGTTCGAGAATTGTTTGAAGGGAAAAGACACGCAGAGCAGTGTCTGCCCATAGGTTTGGGCAGAAGAAGGCCAGCTGTATCCAGCAGAGGAAGTAGGTGGGAAGCCGGGAACGCTATGGATCAGCCAGAAGCCCGCTTCCTGGTCAAAGAGCAGCACGCCTGAACCAGAAGACAGGGATCAAGGGCTCAAAGCATCCCAACAAGCACATGTGCAACCAGGAACACACTCGGTTTGCAGGGAGTCTGGAGAGGGTGTGGGCAGTGTTGAGACCACCACTGGACACTTTTGGAAGCAAACCACTCATAGTTTGGAGAAAGGACGTTAATATAAAATGAGGAAGCAGATCCCAGGGCTTGACAGAGTAGTACCCCCTCCCACAGGTCAGGGGTTAGCTGAGGAAACTGTGGAAGGAAACCAGAGCCCTTCCACAAACCCCAATCTGGGCCTCACCCTTGGTGTGCCCCCGGCTGGAAGAGTCCTGAGTCCCATTGTAATTAGGCGGCTGGTCATTGTAGAGTAGGAAGGCGAGCTGGGGGAGATGGACGATAAGACGTGAAGTTTCCCCTGCAGGCCACGCCCTCCCTAGAGTCCCACCCCAGGCTCTGCCCGGCATCCTTTCACCTGGCTGGTGTTTCTGTACAGCGGCAGCAGGCTGCGGCCCACGGCTCCCATCAAACTGTCGATTGTCCCCACGCCCTCTCGCCAGCCCCCGGAGCCCTCGTCCAAGTACTTGTACTGCAGCCCCTTCTGCGCTGCAACCCCGGGCCCGCTGTGAGCCGGCAGCTTGTAGACCACAAACCTGGCGATTGGGGAGTGACAGAAATGAAGGAAGGGGAAGAGAAAGAGCCTCGGGCTTCACCCAGGAGCAAAGCAATCCCCAGTCTGGCCCCAGGGGTGTGGTCGGCGCCCGCGCACTCACCAGTCCACAGGCTGCCCAGAGTCTCCGTAGCAGGTCAAGGTGCCTGCAGGGACCCACAGCAGCGCGGCCAGGAGCAGAGCGCTCAGCGCCGCCATGGGGCTGAGGTCGAGGAATCTGTTTTGAGACCGTGAGGCTCCGGATCACATGCTGGGTCAGGCCTGGCCCCTTGTAACTTTCATTTCCCCAAACTCAGCCGAGAACCCGAGGCACGACAGCTCGAGCATGGAAACTCCGTCCCCCCGTATGAAAAGTAGAGATTTGAAAAGGCGGTCCCAGACCATCCGGGGGCGGGGCTTCCTTTCGAGCCGTCACCCTCTGCAGGCCCCGCTCCCTCCAGTCCTGCTTCCGGAGGACTCGACCCGGAAAACTCTTTGGTAGAGTCCACTCTCTGGCTCGTACCAGACCACGCCTTTTTATAGCAAGGCGATTCCGGTGTTTCGCCTCCCGCCCATGGCTAATCACAGATCAAGTCCCTCCTCTAGGCTCCTCCTCTTGTCTTGTTCAATCCTGCTAATCCTAATTCACTCTTTCACCGGACCCATTCTCTCTCGGTTTATGGGTCAAATGCAACTTGCTTTTTTTTTCCTTTCCTGCCATAGATCCTGAGTTCCAATTCTTGTGACTTTGCTCTCTTAAGGGGAGTTTGTGCTCCTAGTCCTCTCCCTTTTCATTCTGCATGTTTTCCTGGGGCTTCCCTGAACTAGCCAAGTGGTCACTTTGGATCATGGTAAGGTGAAGGGTGCTGGGGCTCCGGGGTCCGGCTGAGGGCTCTTAGATGGAGGGAAGACTGTCCCTGTGAACGTCCCCGAGGTTCAAGGCAGGAGACAGATGATGTAGCCTGATCTCGGGTTAGGAGAAGGCGCGGCAAGGTTTGCAGTACCCGAGAAGGGGTCTCTGAGGCTAAGGAGGTAGGCTGTGAAGGTGTGTGTGGCCCCCCATCATCACCTCTGGAGGTAGAGCTTCCTCCCATCTTCCAGCACCCAAAACTCACAGTCAGGCCAACGCTGAAGCTTTATCTAGGAGGGGCGTTTTTACAGGACCCATAACCATTCACAGCAGATTGCCACAATGTGGAGCTTCAGAAGTCACAGTGTGAAGACCCCTTCTTGACCCAGGGTCTCTGAGAAGCCTCACCCCACAACCCCTACTGCTGTCAGGGCCCCCTGTGAGCTGGTCTGAGGGTCCAGCTTTCTGAGGGTCTCTCTCAGTCCGAAGTGTCTGAATGTCCATCTGAGCTCATTTATTTGGAAGTCTGTCTCCCTGGGTCTGAGTGATGGTAGGAAGTCTCTGTGTGGCCCACTATGGCTAAGGACATGTGGGAGCTTCCGTTGGATGCTCCCCCAGGTCTGTCTATGGGCCAAGCCTTGATCTTTCGGTGAATCTGTGGGGCCGCGAGTTTGGGCGAGGGTCCTTTCAAGGGAAAACCACCCAGCATAGACCCACTCTTGTTCCATCCCCAGTCCCCGTGAAAGTCCAAGTGCTGGGGGTAAGTGGCGGGGGCAGTTGGTTCAAAGGTGACGCTTCATGTGCAAGGCTAGGTGATCCGAGCGCGAAAAAGCACGCGGGCAGAGCTGGCAGCGGAAGGGGCGCTGTCCGGTGTGTTTTCGGTAGTGCCGGGTCAGCTCGTCCGAGCGCGCGAACCGCCAGCCGCAGCCGTCCCACGTGCAGGCGTATGGCTTCTCCCCTGGAAGGCGAGGAAGCTGTGAGCGCCATTGTTCGCCTCATCCCGCCCCCGGGTCTGCCCCTGCATCTGGCCGCACTCCTTTGCTCAGCCTTGGACAGGACTAGAGTGAGGCAAGTGAGGCGTCTAGGGTGCGAAGTTTAAGAAGCCACTTACTCTCAGGGAAGTGTACTCAGGTTCAGCCCTCTGCGACCCCGACCCTTCTTCTGTACCTGCATCAGGCCCCACGCCTGTTCTCATTTTCTGGACCCAAATCACATCCTTTACACCACTGGCCCCACTTCCTGTGCACAGGTACCCTGCCCCTGCGTCCTAAAGTCGTCCCACCCTCGTTCTTTGGCCCTGCGCCCTGTAGTCCGGCTCCTTCCTTGCACCAGGGGACCCTCCAGGCTGCTGCCCTATCCTTGACCCTTGGCCTTGACCCTTGAGCCCCGAAATCCACCTGGTGTCCCAGGCCCTATCTGCAGTGATTACTCTCTCCCGCAGCGACGCCTGGCTCTTCCACCTCTCTGACAGGTAGGTACAGCTGACCCCATCATCTATGCGGATCCCAAAATGCATAGGCTTCACTCTTCCTCCTACCTGTGTCTATTCCACGGCACCGCCTCTGACTTCTGCTCCTTGAGATCCAGCTTTTTGCTCACCCTCCTCTGTTTTCCAGCTATTTCCTCTTACTCTCCTGGACCTGACTCTGCATCTGGGAACTTGAAACTGACTCTGCCCCTGTATTTCCCCTCCTGAGCCCCAGACACGCCCCTATAGTCTGGCTCTGCCTCCATGCCAACAATCTCCGCTTATACTCCCTGACCCATAACTCCGCTCCTCGCTTGCCACAAACTTGAACCCAGTGTCTTTGGCTCCTTCCCCAGCATTCCAAGCTTGGCCCCTCCCCGCAGTCTCCTCTAGCCCCTCCTCCTCGCCGCTTGCCAGGTCTTACCCGTCAGTTCCCTGAAACGCTCCTCAGGTTTTCCGGGTCCTTTTTCTGCCCCCACTCGCCTCCCACACCGTTGCCTGTTCTCTAGCTTTCTTTACTCGGGAGGGGTCAGGCTCGTTCTTAGTTTCCTCTGTCCCATCCCTTGCTCTAGGGCTCTGCTTTAGCCCCGCCTTTAACGCTATGGTTCCGCCCTCTGGGTCGGATCTTCGCTTCTAGCCCCTCCCCCTTGTTCTCGGTTTTGTGCTCCCGGGCCACACCCTGTTCCAGAGGCCCCGCCTCCAGTCCCGCCCCCATGTCCCTGCGCCTCACCCGTGTGTGTGCGTAGATGCGCCTTCAGGTGGGAGCTCTTGGTGTAGCTCTTGCCGCAGCCCGGGTGCGTGCACGTGTGCGCTGCCTGCCTCTTGCGCGCCCACGAGCGCCGGCTGCGCCTGGTTGGCGCGGCCTCAGTGGTTCCTCCTGGGTCTCCTGCAGTTCCCCCGAGTCCCGCACCCGCCGTTCCGGGTCCCAAACAGCTCAGGAAGGAGGGGGGCGCGGCGGGGCCAGGCGCGGGTGCCGGGAGCCCGCGGAAGAGCTGGAAATGCCCTTGGTACTGTGACGCCGGGTACAGCGCGGGGTACCCGGACAGTAGCCCATAGGGGGTGCCCGGCGCTGCAGGCACTGAAAGCCCGGTCCGTGGAAAGTAGCTGCCGGAGGAGCCCGCGCCCGGCCCTGGATACACCGGCTGCAGCGGCAGCACCTTGGGCTCGGGGCCCGGGACCAGGGCTGGGCTCACGAAGGTGTCAGAGGCCGGAGCTCGGGAGGTCGGGCGCGCCCAGCCCGCTTGCTCCTCGGGACCCAAGAGCCCAGGCACCAGTCCCGGGCCACTCGCGTACGCCCCCAGAGTCTCGGGCGGTGGCGAGAATAGCACCCCGGGACCCTCGACGGGCGCCAGGGCGCAGGTCTGGGGCGCGCCGCCCGGCTCTGAGCACGGCAGGTTGGTGAGGAAGAGATCCAGATCCCAGGCGGTGGCCGTGTCCCTTTCCTCGTCTTCCTCCTCCCCATGCGCGTTTTCCAACCCTGGCCTCACATGGAGGGGCGGCGTGTTGGGGTCTGGGGGACCCGGACCCAAGTCCTGCACCTCCTCAGGACGCCACCACTGCGGGAGGGAGCCGGTAGCGTGAGGCTTCAGTGGTTACCAGACCACCCTGCCCGAAGACAGAGGCGGCCTGTTGCCCTGATGGGAGCAGGCTGCCCAGAAGCTCTGGAAAGGGGTCTTGTTTGCCTGTCTGTGAAGTCTGTCCTACTCCCTCTCACTGCCCTGGTTCCCCCAAGCTTCAGGAACAGAGGTTGGATCGAGTCTGGCTGGTGACAGGAGATAAGACTTAACATTATCTGGAGCCACACTCAGGCATGGGGGAAGGGGTTGGCAGAGCTAAGAATGAAGGACCAGGGGTTGGGGAGGGGGACGTACTGGCAGCCTTGCCTCAGTTTCCTCCCATTCCTTCCCAGTCCCCAAAGAAGATTAATTCTCAAGATTAATTCCTGGATGTCCCCTAGTCACCTTTGCTCTTTTCCTGATACCTGGGGTTGTCTCACTGAGCCTAGCCCCCCAGGGTGTTCAGCTACAAGCCTCAGTTTTCTAAGACAAAAATAAGCCCTTAGAACACGTGTAGACCCCTAGACTGTGCAGAGGACCCCCAGCCCTGGCCAGGTCTTTGGATTCCAGGGCAAGATGTGACCACTGCCTGGGAGCCCAGCCAGCCACCTAGACCCTGTGGCCTCACCTTTAAGAAGTCTTCCTGTGTGTCTGGGAAGGAGCCTAGGGTGGTCAGTGTACCGATGGAAGGCAGAGTGGTCTCAGCTGCGGCCATGGCTGGCTGGTGCCCACCCTGGGCCTCAGGCCTCCTCTCCCTCAGTGGCCTCGTGGGCTCTGAGGCTCCAATGGCCCCTTGGAGGGCTCCTCTCTGCCTTCAGCTGATTGGCTACAGCCTCTGATAAGGGTCAGGAAAGACGGGGGTGGGGGGGTCACTGTTTCTGGGGAACAGACCTTGCCTTGGCCTGTTTGAGGCAGAGCTTTAAAGACCGACCCTGTGTCTAAAGCCCAGTTAGATGTTCGGGGGCTGGGGGTTCAGAGGTTTGGGGGTTCAGGTATTAGATAAAATGAGGCACTGCATCCTCAAAGAAGGAGAGACTTGGGAGCCTGCTCTTGGTTACCTTCCTGGAAGAGGGGTGACAGAATGGGGATTCTGGGAAGGGGCTTCAAGAACCCCTCTCCTGGCTGAGGCCCTGCAGCCCACCCCCTCCCCAAGAAACAGAAGCAACGATGCTGATGGCGGGACTTGGCACAAACTCCCTGCCAGGCCAAGCATTATCAGACACCCCAGACACTGAGGCCGCTATCAGGTGGAGGCCCAGAACAGCCAAAGCTCTGTCCCTAGCAAGTGGTGGCGCTGGGGAATGGGGCTTCATGTTAGCTTGGCTTGAAATTGCCTGGGTTGTGAACTCTCAGGGTCTGAGCCCAGTGGCAGGAACAGCCTCTGCTAATCAGCTGCCACTGTCTACCATGGGCCCTCCACTCTGGTAGGTGCTGCAGGGAGGGAGGCTGTGTGGAGGTTGAGGCTGGTGCCACTGCAGTTGCTCCAGTGCGATGAGGGCTGGGGAGGGAGAGTCGACCCACTCAGCTGGGTGGGAAGGTACCATTAGGTCAGACCACAAGGAGTACCTGGCCTGCAGGAGATCCTCACCAGCCCTTGCCCTGGGCTTTGCTGCTGCCAGATGTCTGCCTTACATGGGGGCAGGATCCAAGGTGCTGCACCAGGGACCTTCACTGTGGTACCCTGGGAGCCCAGAATGGGGGCGACACGAACACACATCACAGACACATAGTTCATAATCGTACACACATAATATTCAATTACATAGTGACACAAATTCCTTGTCCCTCAGCCACACAGACCATGTAGTCCCACATATAATTGTGTGTCTGTGCATGACATAGACCATGTACAGGTACACAATTCCCAGGCAGGAAAACACATACTGTTTGGTTATAGAATGTTATAGTCACACAATCTCTCAGATATAGAATTCATAATCACACAGACAGGCACCTGACATCACGCACAGTTACCCAATCACACACAATCATACACTCATACTGACATGATTTAGCTACAATCAAACAGACATGCAAGGATTCCTGGATGTTCTCACAAAACTAGAAAATGCAGTCACATAACTCTGTCAAACATAAATGTGCCTCAGACACAAAAACATGAAACCCAGCTGCACACAACCATTTACAAACACAATGATCTAGTCAGGCACACAGCTAACATCAGACACAATCACATCCAGCACCATATAAAACCTACATCCTTTAATAGTCATGCCACCTGTCACTATTACAGTACGTAATTATTTAGTCACACAATTGCACTCAACCATAGGGGGTGCACTCAGTCAAATGCAGACAACCTTACCAACATTAAACACCCTTATAAGGGAAAGGCACACAACCTTGCTAAGTCAGAGATACATCACTGCAGACAAAAAATTGGAGTTGGCATGCCACAAACGCAACACACAAAAAGAAAAAAAAGTATGTGCTATAAGAGGGGTGCGGGCAAAAAGTAATGTAAAAACCAGCTTGACACACCTACCAGGAGAGCTATAAACAACAACGACAAAAAAACATTTGTTGGGAAAGATGTGGAAAAAATTGAACTCTTGTACACTTCTGGTCGGAATATAAAATGGTGCAGCAACTGTGGAAAACAGTTCGATGATTCTTTAAAAGGTAAACATAGAGTTACGTATGATCCAGCAATTCCAATCCTAGGTATGAACCCAAGAGAA
Source organism: Pteropus alecto (assembly GCF_000325575.1). Classification (NCBI taxonomy): domain Eukaryota; kingdom Metazoa; phylum Chordata; class Mammalia; order Chiroptera; family Pteropodidae; genus Pteropus; species Pteropus alecto. The sequence goes on from NW_006441398.1 coordinate 273,719, forward strand.
CTGAAAACAAACATACTTGTACACCAGTGTTCACAGAAGCATTATTCAAAATTGCCAATAGGTGGAAACAACCCAAATGTCCATTATCAGATGAATGGATAAACAAAATGTGGTCCATCCATACAATGGAATATTAGCCATAAAAATGAATAAAATTCTAATACATGTTACAACATGGATGAACCTCAAAAACATGCTAAGTGGAAGAAGCCAGTCACAACAAAAGGTCATACATAATTCTATTTATATGAAATAGAATAGACAAATCTATTAGTGGTTGTCAAGGTTGGGGGAGGAGGGAATGGGGAGTGACTGCTGATGGGTACAAGGTGTCCTTCTGGGATAACGGAAATATTCTGGAGCTAGATAAAGGTGGTGGTTGCACAACATTGTGAATGGGCTAATTGCCACTGAATTTTTAACTTTAAATCACTTTAAGTGGCTTATGTTATGTGAATTTCACTTAAATAAAACAAAATGGCTGGAATTACAGTGGTTTTTTGAAGAGGAAAGCAGAGTCTCTCTTGAGGAGAGATACCCTTGGTTTAGGTTAAGGCACTGAACAGGCAAGTTTGGCTTTGAAAGATGAGGCAATAGGATAAGGGTCCAGAGAGAGAGAGAGAGAGAGAGACAGAGAGAGGCATTTGACTGGGAGATAAGGCCCCTGGGATGATATGGCCAGTAGAAATGATGGATTATTTAGGGCAGCAAGGCTGGAGACTTTATTGAATTTCTGAGTATGTATTCTATCAGTACCCTTTCACACACCCTAAGCATAGAGAACAGCAGCACCCACAACAGTTCCGGGGCAGGGGGCTTTGGAGAAAAGGAAGGAGGAAAAGGAAAGAGGCCACTGGCTCTAGTAGGAAGGAAGTGTCCAGAGGAATAAGAGTTATGCAGAATCCCTGACATTTCAGGGTGGTGATGGACTCCCCACTGTGTGAAAAGGAGAGTTCAGATTATTTTATTTGGATATTAAGGGCAATAAGGGCCCAGGATGTGGGAGAGTCCAGGGACATCCAGGTCCCAGGCACTAGGGGACATGCAGGCCAGTGATCACATTCAGACACGCTCCCACAGTTACTCCCATCACACTCAGTCACAGGCATGTATGAGGCAGAACATGCTGAACACACAACTACCCAGAGTGCCTATGTGGGAAGAAGTGTTCCTGGGTAGGCAGGGGCCTGTCCTGGGAATCAGGAGGACTGGATCCAGGTCCTGGTCCCTGCTCTGCCTCTGACCTACTGTGACCTTGAACAAGTCTGTTTTGCTTTCTGGGCCTTACTTTCTCCAACCAGGAATGGGTTCGTCATGGTAGATGTGTGTCTTTCAGATACAGAGATGGTCAAACATGATGCAGCCAGACAAATGTACACCATACAAATGCTCTTAAAAGTGACCTAGGTGAGCAAAGCCGCTCACTCAGGCATATGTCACAGTCAGGCACACAATCACACACAACTGCACATAGACCAAACCACACTGACACATTTAGATACACATAATCACAAACATACATACAAATATCCAGTAAAATTATTACAAAGGTAATAGCCACACCTAGGGGGGAAAAATCACAACACAGTCATACACACAGTACTACATAGACACACAATCACAAAGATTACCATTACACAAGCTTTCAATCACACAGATAAGAAATCACATGCAAAGATATTTAGACAGTCACAGTTACACAGGTACAAAACCACCCACAGTCAACAGTCTCAAACGTCACAGGCATAGTCAGTCCCACCACATACAGATATATAGTCACTCAGGCACAATCATACACATGGATGCACAGAATTACATAACACACGGAATCACACCAAGTCACACATACAGTCACACGCGGCTACATTTGCTTCCTGGGACAGACTAGCAGACAAGTTGGAGTGAGATCACTCTCCTTTCATAGCCCACCTCCTCCTCACACACACAGCGCCCCATCAGAGGAGACCTCGAGGTCTGGCCTTCTGGGTTTCAGGGCTTATTTTTCTCCCGCCTCAGTTTCCTAGTTTAACTCCAGAATCCCTTAGCACGCGTCCCTTTCAATTGACCAACGAAGAGTGGGCCGAGCCCCCCCCCAGGGCCAATCAGAACAGGAATACAGCTGGCCAATCGGGTTGGGGCACTCGCCTTTCGTCCTTTCCTTCGTTCTGCTCCTTAAAAGAGCTAAAGTGCCTCGCCTTGGACAAGCCTGTTTTCACAGGAAAGCCTGCCATTGCCCTTTTAAAATGCAGAGCCGTGAAGGAGCAGGTCCCAGGACGAACCAATGAGAAGCCCCATTCGGCCTCCGCCCCTCCTACCCCCTCCCGAGATCAAAAGCCTTTTTGAGCCGCTCTGTGACCAGTAGTGGGAACAAAGAGGCACCAGATAGGGACTGGCTGGAGGGGAGAGAGGAGCAAGGGGCCAGGACTGCGGGTGGAAGCCGCTCCGCTTTGATACCCCGGCTCCTCCAGGTCAGCCGTGGCTGCTACGCTGGTCTGCCCGCTGCCCACATGGCCTTGAGAGGCGTCTTCGCCCGGTTGCTGAGCAGCGGACACCATCAGAGGTTCCTACGCGCGTGGGGCTCGGCGTCAGCACAGACCGGTCAGTGCCGGGTCAGGGGTGGGTCGGGAGGGTGGAACTGAAGACTCGGGGACTTTCTCGGGTTGATTTTCTCGTCTTGTGTTTGCAGAGAAGGGCAAGAAGACAGAGAGCCGACCCGCCAAGAGTAAGGACCCCTTGTCGCGCCGTGCGTCTGCGGCCCTTGTCCAGCTGTCTGCCCCGGGTGGGCTCTGTCCCGAAGTCGGAGGGCTGCCGGGGCGGGGAGGCAGGGCTGTGGCTAGGTCGAAGGCGCTGAGACAAGTGAGTTTCTCAGACAAAGGTCATCTTACCAGACCTGTTTGCAACTCACATCCGCCAGGAGCCAGATTGGGGTGGAAGTTTCTGAGAGAGGAGGGCTCGGTGTTGGGTGGGCTGGGCTGAGTTGAGCCCCTGTTCCCTCTCCCAGCCTTGCGTCCAGAGTTTGACTGGAGAGACCCCCTTGTGCTGGAGGAGCAGCTGACAGCGGATGAAATCCTTATCAGGGACACTTTCCGCACCTACTGCCAGGAGCGTCTCATGACCCGCATCCTGCTGGCCAATCGTAACGAAGGTGCCCAAGAGGGCTGGTGGGCACCCTCCACCATACACATCACCTCTGCCTCCTCTGTCCCTGGGGTGCGGGCTCCAGTGGGCTAGGGCAGGGCCTGAACTTGAGCATCTGTTCCTTTGAAGTTTTTCACCGGGAGATCATCTCAGAGATGGGGGAGCTTGGTGTTCTAGGCCCCACAATCAAAGGTAAGGACAAGTTTCTCTCTACACTCTGCAACCCAAGCTGTGTGCTAGAAAGCCCCTTCCTTTCCCTGAGCCTGGGTTTGCCAGTCTGTAAAACAAGGCTGTTATCCCTCTGTTGACTGTGGGGCTGAAGCGAATAAACCCTCAAACTAGAGCCAGCTTGTTGCCCCCTCCTTGGGTGTGCCTGTGTATCTCTGTCTCTTGGACCTCAGGAGTCACTGTTCCAGCTGGGCAGGCTTTGTCCTCCCCTGCCCTAGCTCTTCCTCTCCCCTACCAGGGTATGGCTGTGCTGGAGCCTCATCTGTGGCTTATGGGCTTCTGGCCCAGGAGCTAGAGCGGGTGGACAGTGGCTACAGGTCAACGATGAGTGTCCAGTCCTCCCTCGTCATGCACCCCATCTATGCATATGGCAGTGAGGAGCAGCGGCAGAAGTACCTTCCCCAGCTGGGTGAGCAGCTGCCCGCTGCCCATGGAGCCTGGCAGAAGACAGTCCCAGTGGTCTGGAAATCAGGGGTGGGGCTGTCCCTTGAGCCTGCCTTCTGTCCTCACCTCATGGATAGCACCAGTGACCACCTGGATCCCCTGCTAGAGCCTGAACCTCACCCACACATCCGATCCTGACCATTACCTCCTAGGTCTCTCTTGACTCTCTGGCCTTTTCCTACCACCATTATTTGATTTGGTTTCTGTCTCCCCCATCCCAGACCAAAGTTTAAAGTCTTAACTTCCTGACTGGGTCCATAAGGCCCCCTGTGAGTGGGCCTCTGGTCAACACTCTTGACTGCTCTGCCCCAGTCAGACTCAGCTACTTCGAATTCTCTAAATGTATCACTGGGCCTTTGCACATCCTTTTCCCACTGCCAGGACTTCTCTTCTCCATGCCTCCTCCTGCTTAACTCCTTTTCACTGTTCTTCAAGACAGTTTAGTTGACTTCTTCCTGACTCCTGTGGGGCCCCTCACCGTCATGACTATAGCCTGGGTAGGGGAACTTTTCCATCACCTGGAAGTGCCATGAGGGCAGGGCCAGATCTGCCTTAGCCTAGCTTGGTGGAGAGGCTGACACTTTCGATTGAGGGCACGAATGGGGGTCAGGCAGCTTTGTAACACTGTCTTGTGCCTACAGCCAAAGGGGAGCTCCTGGGCTGCTTCGGGCTCACAGAGCCCAACCATGGTAGTGACCCTGGCAGCATGGAAACCAGAGCCCTCCACAACCCATCCAGCAAGACCTACACCCTCAGTGGGGCCAAGACCTGGTGAGGGTCCTGGGTGCTGCAGGTAGGTGGGCGGGGCAGAGGGATGGCGGCCAGACCTTCACTGCCTGTCCTGCCTCCAGGATCACCAACTCGCCTGTGGCCGACCTGTTTGTAGTGTGGGCTCGGTGTGAAGATAACTGCATTCGGGGCTTTCTGCTGGAGAAGGGGATGCAGGGCCTTTCAGCCCCCAAGATTGAGGGCAAGTTCTCCCTGCGGGCCTCGGCCACGGGCATGATCATCATGGATAGTGTGGAGGTGCCAGAGGAGAACTTGCTGCCCAACGCTTCGGGGCTAGCGGTGAGCAGAAGCCACCTTGGGAACTGGTGTCAGGTCATATGCTGGTTCACCTTCTTGGGTAGGCCCCATGCTGGGGAAGCGGCTGGGGACCAGACAGACATGGTTCCTGTGTACTGCCCCTTTTTGGTGACTATCTTGCTCATACTGGCTCTACCCAGGACTCATGGGCCTGAACCAACTTAATCCTTTGGCACATGCACATCTTCCTGTCTCCTTATACCACCCTCTAGATCTGAGCAGCCAATGAAGATCTTGGGCTGGTAGACCTGTATACAAATCAAGACTGAGCAGGCACTGAGCAAGGCCTGCTGTGCATGAGCTTTGGTATTTAAAGGGCTCCCCTGAATTCCCTATTCTCCCCACTGTTTACACTGACTCTGCGTCTAGGTGTCTGAGGAGTGGGCATTCCCCTACTTTAGAACTGGTTCCGCACAGTCCCTCTCAGCTCCTCCTGGGTGAGGCTGAGGCCCTCTCTCAATCCTCCTACAGGGTCCCTTCGGCTGCCTAAACAACGCCCGGTATGGCATTGCCTGGGGTGTGCTTGGAGCTGCTGATTTCTGTTTGCACACAGCCCGTCAATACACCCTAGACAGGTGAGTAGTTGCTGCTGTGAGAGCTCCTGGGGGCAGGCTCAGGTTCCATCCTGTACCCCACCAGTGACTCCTTAGCTTCAACCCACCAGAACTAAGCTCCCTGCTCTGCAGAATGGCCAGGGAGGTCCATCTGAGCAGTGACAGGCTGAGTTAACAACAGGGCCAGGGAGAGCTCGGCAGGGGCTGAGACAGCCTAGGAAGGCTTCCTGAGCCAGTGGTTCCCCCTCTTGAACTTACCTTGACCTTGCCCGCCTAGAATCCAATTTGGTGTCCCACTGGCCAAGAACCAGCTGATTCAGAAGAAGCTGGCAGACATGCTCACCGAGATCACGCTGGGCCTTCACGCCTGCCTGCAGCTTGGCCGCTTGAAGGATCAAGACAAGTAGGGACCACTTGTGGGGGGAGAGGAAGGGGACAGCTGCGGCAGAAGGATCCCATGCTTCTTCTGGGCATGGTGGCTGGCTCTGGGGAGAAAAGTCCTTTCTGCTGGTGGCTCCTGGGAACCCATCCCTTCTCTCCCTCTTGGCCTTGATGGGCCAGGGCCTACCCTATTTGTCCCTTATTAGGAGTTTGGTGTCTACTGCTGTGACTGTAACTCAGAGAATCCTCCCTCTGTCTGGCTTTCTCAGGGTGTAAGGGAACCTGGATACCTAGAGCAGGGTCAATTCTTTGCAACCAATGCTAGTTACATATCTGTGCCATTCCCAGGGCCACACCAGAAATGGTCTCCTTGCTCAAGAGAAATAACTGTGGGAAGGCCCTGGATATCGCTCGCCAGGCCCGAGACATGCTGGGGGGAAATGGGATTTCTGACGAGTATCATGTGATCCGGCACGCCATGAACCTAGAGGCCGTGAACACCTATGAAGGTAGGGGCTGGATCCTTTGGGGAATGGGCGTGGTCACAGTTGGCCTTACTGTCTGGGGAAGAGAGCCAGGAAGGAAGGGCGGGGACAGCAGATGGAAGTCCTACTCCCAGCTGTCACCTCTGGCAGCATGACCTGGAGCAGGTTCCACTGTATCCTCATCTGGAGTGGCTCACACTAGGACTGAGGTGAGGGGCTCTCTGGCCTTTCCTTCATGATGCTTGGAGGATGGGTGTTCCCAAGACTGCTGACGGCCTCTTTGGGCAGCTCCGGAGTAAAGCACAGCGCTCAGTGAGTTGGTGATGCAGGGAGTGATAGTATACACAGGCATCACCACTCCATGTTAAGAGAAAAAAGGAAAATGCTAAACCATTTGCAGACTGTGGTGTTTGCACCTGGCAACTGGTTGTGACTCACATTGGGCCCAGAACCCCTTGCCTCATGGGAATACAGACATGGAAAAAGGTAATTAAAAAGGGGAAAAAAAAAAAGTACAATCCAGTGTGAGCCAGGCAGAAACAGAGGGATGTAAGAGGGGCAAGCACTTGTCTCTTAGAAAGTGGGACTGAGTTAGGCCTCAAGGGAGGTGTAAGAGCTCCCTGGGCAAAGTGTGAAATAGCTTTTGTAAGCTATTCTGGATGGGATATTCCAGAAATGGCAAAAGGGAAGGGTGGGGGGATCCTACAGGTGTAGGAATGACTCTGAGGATAAGCAGAGGGCGTCTTCAGATTGTTTTAAGGAGAGGGATGGGGTGAGGTATGCACTTAGAAAGTAAACAGAATTATTTTGCTCCATAAAAGAAAGGCGGTAATCTCTGCCTTCTGTCCTGTGGGATGTGGGTGGCAGCTTCAGGGTGGGGGGAGATCAACTGGGACACGCAATGATTTAATGTTTGCTTTCCTGTCCCTTCTGTGGGTGAGAAAGGGCCTGATGTGTTCCCAGAGCCCGTCAGAGCTCTCTACCTCAGTGGGAAGGAAACATGGCTGGGTTGAAAATCAAACATTTAATGAACTGTGCAGGACTGGGGTAGGTGAATTGTCCATATGTTGGGGGTACCAAAGCTGGGCCCATGGTAGCAGCTGGACCCGTTGCCTTTTGGGTCTGCACAAAGAGCTAGAATTTTTTTTTTTTTTGCCAAGATGCATTATAGAACTGTGAAAAACAATTTTCTCAATGTGGCCAGAACAGTGGCCTCTGAGCCTTCTCTGGGTGGCTGTCACTAAGAGGTGACTCTCCTAGAAGCTGTCAGCATTCGCCATCTTTGTGGGTCTGTTCTTCCAAAGTAGTAGCCTGGGGAGGGGACATGAAGACTGAATTTAAAGGGAAGTTGTGAACTGTTAAGACTCCAAACTGACTTTGTATTTACCTTGTCCAGGGACTCACGACATTCATGCTCTGATCCTTGGAAAGGCAATCACAGGGATCCAGGCATTCACCACCAGCAAGTGATCACACTTCACCCAGGTGCCCGGATGGTCCTGAGCCTCTTCCTAGGGAGCTGCTATGCTCTGAGCTTACTCAGGGAGGTGGCAGATGGAGCCAATTTTTATGGGGGGAGGTGAGAGACACTGACTTTTCAATATCAAAATTTCCCTTTTGAAGTCACTCAAATGTACTCCTTAAAAATAAGATGGGACTCTCTGCATCAAGTGTCTCAATCCACTTTTCACCATGATGGGAATGGGCTCCACTTACCCTGGAACAGAAGCTCTCTTGATGGGGAGTAGGGCGAGGGAGGAAAGTGACAGGGAAACAACTTCTGTGAGATCCACTGACCTGGTGCCTGACCACGCAAACCCCTGCACGCCAAGAGTTCCTTGTGTGCCCTCTGACACTCCCATCTAGGGGAGTAAGTGCCTTATTCTGGATGTTGAGTCAGAATGAGGGAAGAGAGAATAATAAAGAATCTGCATGTCTGACCCACAGTATTGGGTTACATTTACTTGTAACCACCCGAGAAGTCCTTTCATTCATAGGAAAAACAAACATGTGTGAGGAGCATGAGGTGCTCAGATGTGGCTGGGAGTCCCCCACCCTGACCCCAGTGATCTGGCCCCTGTCTGTGTCTTTGGCTCTGCTGTAATCAGTAAACCTGCTTGGGGCTGTGGGCGGAGAGGACTTTATCTTTTCTGTCACCACAGACCTGTACATACAGCCATGGGAAATAACAATGGGCTGGCATCTTGGTTCCAACATATCATGTTGCAGGGGAGCACAAGACCACAGTGAGATGGTAGGAGCACCCAGGACTTTACTGTTAGTGGCCCCTTCAGGGCGCTAATGTCCTTACTTTCTGTTGACACTTACTTTTACCTTAGCCCATACAACTCTCCTCAGGCAGTGCCCCCTGTGTGGGTTTAATCATACCTCTGGCTGGACACACAGGTCTTTGTACACGGTCTCCACTGTGTGGCACACTTGTTTGAGCTCTGTTTCCAAATGGCTGATCTTCGCCATTTTCTGGGTGAACTCCTGGAGCTTTTCCTGAATGATCTTGTTGTGGTGATTATAAAGCTGATACATCCTCTCCTCCAGCTTCTCTGTCAGGTCCGAAACCTTTTAAACAATAAGACATGTTCTTAGAATATCAAACCAGAGGCATCGTAAGATGTGTTCTAAGTGGCTCTCTAAAATTTCTGTATTTTATTACATAAAAAAGGTAAAAACAACTCTAGTGACTGGGGTGAAATTGCCTATATTAAAAAAAATTTTTTTAGATTGCAAAATTATATAGTATAGGCTCCACCAGGTTAGGAAGTAGATACATAACAGAGACTAGAACAAATGCAACAGAGTGGCCTCTGGGGAGTGAGATCATAGGAATGTTTTTATGTTTTTTTCTGTTTTGTTACAGCTTTCTCTGCTTCTCAATTTTCTATGCTATACCAATGTGTTTACTGGTAGGGATGGGAGCGGGGGCAAAAAAAGGGGATAAAAAGTCAACCTGTCATTAAGAGATGTCCCACTCATGGGATCCCTTGTGCATTCTGAAGAAGCATCAGGAACAGTCATTAACATCAGACTTGAACATAACACCAGGCTTTGTTAGACATAAGCCCTGGCCATGTCCAGCAACCCCTACTCTCGCATCACTAACCATTTGACTTCTGGAGGATAAATGGCTGTGTTAATGCAGCCTATGCTTCAACCCCTACTCCTATAGCCATTAGCCCTGGAGTGAAACTAGTAGATGCAGATGGACCTTGGTCCATCATCCTGGCTCTCACTCAAATTATTTCTAAGTCTTACTTCTCTCATCTATAAAATGGGTCCAATCACTTCCTTACAGGATTGTTAGAAGGGTGAAACGAGGTATTATATGCAAATTGTCTGGCACCATGCTGGGTGCATAACATGCTCAGTCCCTCCCTTTTTCACCTTTTACAAAAGAACTTGCCCTGCCCCGCCCCTGGGGCTTCATAGTGTGTGTGTGTGTGGGGGGGGAATCTGTCACCTTGATCTTGAGGCTGTCCCTGAAGTTGGTCATGAGTGCATGGTCCTTCTGCCTGCTCTCGTTGATGTTTTCGATCAGTTCCTGGGCCCTCTTCTTCAGGATCTCGATGCTGGAGTCCAGAGAGGAGAAGTAGGGTCCCGACTTCCCTTCCAGCATCATCAGCTGGCGGTTGGCACTGGAGGTGGCGATAGAGGGGCTAGAAACCTGACTTCTGAAAGTACAGGATACTGAGGTCAGCAGCAAACCTGATCTCAGGTCAGTGGCTGATCTGTATTAGCTTGACGGTAGGAGGAGAACCAGTGTTGTGTGTCTCCTGTGGGCGATGCTTGGTTATTTCATTCACACACCTACCCTGAGAGGCAGACAGTATCCACATTTTATGACTGAGAAAACAGACCTAGAGGCACACACAAAATCCACCTCAGTTTCCAGAACAAGATCCACCTGACAGGATCTTCCTGTCACCAACCTGCTGCACACCTTTCCATCCCTTTCTAAATCTCCTGGGTGATGCCTGAAGCCTACAGCCCACTTGGGACTCGTGTACCTGCAGGTCTCTGCTCATAACAGATGAGGCAGCCCATCAAGAGTTATTTGTTAAAAGACTTTTTAATGCACAAAAAAAGTTACATTTGTCCTACACTGTACACGTGACTATAATGATGTAATTCAATTAAATATGTTAGCCAGTGAAATGGCATAAAAATCGACATCTGTCTAATAAAGCTAAATTGGATCAATAAATTAGGTATGGGGGAGACAACTATAGACTGGGATAAAGACCATAAAAATCTAGGATTCTGTATACAGATCACTTTGACAGGGCCTGTAAGTTTTCGCTTTTTTAAAAACAAAACTGGAAATTGCAGGTAATGCATTATGAATGAGGTGTATGAAAAAAAGTTGCAATCTGATCAGCAGACCCCTTGTTTTAAATTAAGATAAAATGTTTAAGGTAAGCTTTATTTTTTTTGCTGTTTCTCTGCTTTATCTGATCTGTCAGCATTTTCCATCTGCTAGGCAACATGTCACCACATCCTAATGACCAGGCTTTGGGGTCTGTCCACTCATCTTTACCTGATAGCCAAGGACACAGACTCAGCTTGGTCACTTTCTCAGAGTCACTAGCCAGTCTGTGACAGAGTTAGGAAAGGCACCCAGCTGGCCTGACTCACACGCCCTGTCTTGGTTCCTCCTGGGTCCTCAGTGCCCCCGCAGCGGTTCCTGAACATACCAGTTCACATACAACCATAAATTTGGCCATCACCACAAGCCAGGAACTCTTTACTTAGAAAAACACATCTTGATTTTTCGATGCTTTCTTCACAAAACTATTTTTCTTGGCTTTTTCATGACTGCCTGAACTCTTCCATTTTGGCTGAGAATACAAGCATGGTGAAACCCCAGTACACGAGAGGCTGGGTGGCCAGAACTCTCATCTGCACAAAAGTTTTCAGGCCCAAGGATTCGGCTGTATGCTGGTCCTCATGTACTCCTTGCCAGATTGTTTCTTGCCTCTGCACCTTTGTGCCTGCTCTCTGACTCGACCAGTGAGACCTAGCCAGACCATCGTCTCCTTTGAGAAGCCATCCAGGATCCTCTTGCCCATCTCTCACTACATGAGCTTGTCACTGCTCACATCCCTATCTCCCCTGAGGGCTGGGTCCTGTTTATCTTCACATTCTCAGCATCCAGCACATAGTAAGTCCTCCACTGTTTGTTGCATGAATGAAAGATACCTTCCATCAGATCTATTCCTCCTCCTCTGGCTTCCCACAAAGCATGCACGTTTACCTGCCTCCAAAGCACGATGCATTGTCCAATGCATTTTAAGACAAGAAAGTATCTCCAATTGAGGCAAATATTTCTAGAGCAAAAATTTATGTCAGCTAGAAAACAACGGACCAACTAAAGGCTCTATTAGCATTCTTGTAAAAAGATGTTTGTTTTGTGGCAGAACAAAGGTTTACTAAGGAATTTATGACCTTCATGCCTCCATTACTTTTCTTTCCTAAGGGGAGGTGAAGCAGGACACAAATTCAGACATGGGACACGGTGACATTTTAATATTCAGATTTTTGTAATATCCGGATGTGTGCGGAGAACACAGTGCTTTTAGAAGGACAGCTATGCTTTTCATGATGGTGATGGAGCTTGAGGCATGGGTTCAGGAACACCTGGCTTTTGACTTCCCTGAGACCTCAAGCACTAACTGCCCTCCTGTTCTCAGCCTAGGGTTCCATCACTTTAGTTTTTGGCTGGTGGCCTCAGCTCCTCTTCCTTTCAATTCTGTGTCACATCCTCTCACCTGCCGTGGCTCTCTGCAACCAAGCGCTGTCTCTTTTCTCACACTCAGGAATCTGATTGACACTGGAGGAAATCAAGACCCTATGAACAGAGTCACTACAAGGTCTTGTTCTCCAGCCTCAGGGTGGTCCTTAGGGCCACTGGGCATCCTGTCTGTGCTCTCCTCCCATCAGCCATCCCAAATCTGTACAACTTTCCCGTGCCTGACCCCATACTTGCCTCCCCTCCCCCTGAGCAGATACAGAAACAGTGCGGGCCAATAACCCCCTCCATTGCCTTTCATAAATGTATCCACACTGCCATTCCTCTTCCCAAACTCTCAGCTTGGAGGGCCGGCGAGATGTTCTGGGTTCCCAACCCATAACCTGTATCTTGTCATCTTGTATATTTGACCTCTCCCTTTGGCTGGTCTTCCTCCCCGCCGACTACCCCCCACACACCCCAGCATGCCATATGGAGTCTCTTGCATTATAAAAACACAACACACGCACACGCACACGCACACACACACAATCTCTTGCTCTCTTTCCCCTCAAATACCAGGTCTCCCTCAGCCAGCTACCTCCCTCCTTACTCCTCATCACCACCCCGCCTACTACCCCCCACACACCCCAGCATGTCATATGGAGTCTCTTGCATTATAAAAACACAACACACGCCCCACAACCACACACACACAATCTCTTGCTCTCTTTCCCCTCAAATACCAGGTCTCCCTCAGCCAGCTACCTCCCTCCTTACTCCTCATCACCACTAAGGTTCTAGAAAGAGATGCGAACACTTTCTGAGCACATTTTCTCACCTCCCACTTGCTTCTCAGTTCTCAAATGAAGTAGCAACTCCCAAGGTCCCCAGTGACACCTGGCAGACACCTCCCTTGATTCTTGGCAGCAGCTGTTACTGTTGACCACCTTCCCTGCCATTCCTGACACATGCTGTTCCCAGGCTCTCTCTTTCCTCTCTTCCTTTTACACCCACATTCATGGTCCTTGGCAGCCTGGTTGCCCATGCATCCTCCCTGCTGGTCTCTCCTGCCAACCTCCAACCCCCATTCTTCCAATGCACAACCTGTCATTCCCCAAAGGCACTCTTGTAGCCAGGAATGTCCCGGCAGTCCCTTTCCCTGCCTAAGTTCTGCCTCTTCTAGAAAGTCTTCTCTGGCTGGGTTACATGCACACAGCACCAACAGTGTCACAGCCCGCACCTCAGCCTCCCCTGTAGCCTTCCGGCGGGCTGGACAGGGTCTCATTCATCTTCATATCCCCATACCTACCCCTCATGATAGGAGTAATAAAAGTATGTCAAATGAATGAATGACTAGCAAGGGCTTTCACTACCATCTACACTTCCATGTTTCCTCAACTTATTGTCCCCAGCCCACACCTCTCTCCTGAGCTCCCAATGACGTATCCTCCAGGCCCTTCTCATCTGGCTGTCCCAGAGGCATCTCAAACTCCTCCACATTTGTACACCAACATTGTCATTTCTCCCCCAACCTGATATTGTCCTCTCTCCCCTCAGCGAAAGCCTCCTGGTTCCCAAGCCAGAAACTTAGCAGTCAGCCTGGAGCTCAGCCTGTCCCTGTCCTATATTCTGTCATGAAATCTGCTCATTTCCACCTCCTTAATGGCTCTCAAATCCATCATCTCCTCTTCATCTAATCATTTGCAACTCTGCACCTATCATTCTCACCTGGGCCCCAACAATCTCAGAATGCAATCTGATGTCCCACTTTTGCTCCACAGACTATGAGAGCCGCCACCAGCCATGGGATCAGGTCTAAATTCCCTAGCACAGCACCCAAGTTCTTCCAGGGCCCTGGGCCTCTACCATCTCTTTTCAGCCTTACTCTCTTTCCACTCTCCACTCCCAGCAATTTGGAACCTTCCGCAATTTCACCAAACCCATCAGCCTTTGCCTGAAATGACTTTCCCTTTCTGCCAACTTTACAAGGCAACATTCAGAGCTTCCACTCATGAATCCACATGGCACCTTCACCTACTGATCACAACACTCCCAGTTTATTCCTATCAGTTCCCCCTTTTCCCCCAGGGCACAGTGCAGGTTGAAGGGAGGGCAGAGGCCTACATTCTACTCAACCAAAGGCATCACCAATGTTTGCCGAATACCTAAATGAATAAACCACTGCCTGAGCAGAGCCGGGTATAAAATTTCTGCTCACAAGCCTCTTTGTACCCATAGTTGCCTTGTTGGCCAGGCAGTGTAAGGATCCTGAAATTAAAATCAATGATAGAACCAGGTGCTTCTTTTTGTGTAACTGCTCACAACCCGCTTGAGCTGCTAATGGTTCAAAGTCGCTCCTTTCTCAGGCTCCAGGGATGAGGCTGGAATGGTTCTTCATGGCAGCTATGCAAATGGTAAAAAATCATTTGAATTCTGCTGATACAAATTTCATTGTGGGACAAAGGCCTGCATCAGACGTCTGCAGAGAGCCTCTTGATTTTTTCCAACCTCTCCTTTGGGGATTTACTCCTTTCCATTTCATTTTTCTAAATACTCAGCAGCTGCATATTAATCAGGATGCTAATGAATCAGAGGCTTCCCTGGGCCTGCTTTCACCAATTAACTTCAATAAACAAAATGCACAGTGTCCTCTCCCCTGGCTCCCCCGTTCCTGGGCCTGCTTCTGTTGCAGAACACTGGACGGAGGCCAGGAAATGGAAGTCGGCCCAACACAGCAGGTCGGGCGGTGGGGGATCAGAGCGGGGACTGTGAACACATTGCCATGCTCATCTATTATGGTCTGTCCTTCTAAGGAGTCCCTAATTCGGCTGGCTGCGAGGATTAGGACATAGTTCCCAAGCAGGGACCAGGCTGGCAGGGGGCCCGGGAACAGAGGAGGAAATGGGTCTAAGTGAAGAGACCATCTGTTCGCTCCAGGTAAAGCTGTGATTGGCAGGTGTGTGAGCCAGAGCCGCCCCGCTGGTGGGGCCCTCCCTCCATGGCCTCTAACAGATATACAAGTAAACAATCCGCCAGCCACTTATGACCACCGCAGGCGGCAGTCCCAGGAGGGGAGGCAAGCTAATCAAATATTCAAGGAGGAACACAACAGAATATCTGGCGCTTGGGCAAAACGAGGTTTTGCTGAAGTACAGCCAGGAAGGGGGAAGGTCTGAATTGAAGCTGCTGAGCCGTTCCTCACCCTCTGCTTTTCTCTCCCAAAGCGTGTTCACATTTTAATCATGTTGCTGAGTGTCTGCTGCTGGATCTATTAACTGGCTCTTGAACTGGTTCTAAACCATCTGTTTTTCGGCCCAAAGCTCTTGTGGAAGTCCTTGAAGTCTCACAATGATTTGCAATTGTCTGTGTCTCTTCACCACTTAGATTGGGTCTAACTAAACATGCTATTTGCAGAAAGATGTTATCAAACAAATGACTTCAATCATTTCCTTTTTTCTGGTCTCCATGTGACAGCACATACCTGGAAACCACCCCACCCTGTAGCCTGCTTTACAACTGAGGAGTAATCTGGGAAGTAGGGGAAAGCTGGCTTTAGGCCTGAAGTCCTCAGCGCCCTGTCCTGAGCTTGGCCTTAGCTCTCTCTCCCCAGGTGATGAGCTCATTCACCCAACAGCTGCCACTGAAACAATTGATGCCTCCAACACCATCTCCAGCCCCTGGCCCCACCCTGAGTTCCAGGTCAGAAAGTCCAACCATATCCTGGACAGTTCACATACATGTCCCCGACCACCTCAAATTCAACAAGGGTAAAACAGAACTCATGCTTTTGCCTCTGCCATTGAAACCACCATCTGCTGGAAACCACTCCAAGCCAGAAAGTGGGGAGCCAGTGGTGTGATGATAAGCATTTAGCAACTGGCTCTCTGGGTGAGCGGGGGAGAGAAGGCAAACAAACTTAGCCAATTTACATGGTGCAAAGACTATAGCCAATTTCAAGCTACCAATAGGAAGTCGCAAAATGCCGTGTTGAGAAGAGATGTGTAGAACTGGCTCTTGCGAGCTGGTAGGAGCCGGCTCCAGCATACCATAGCATACCAGGATCCAGGTATCCCTATAGCCAATCACAACACCTGACATGCCAGCCTTCTTGCTGTTTTGTGAGCACACAAGCCGGGAGACATCCTGGGCTCATCCCCTTCCTCATGCCCCACTAAATGACCACTCCTTGCCAGGGCTTCTCTCCATCTGTCCTGCTAGATGCCACCCCACCTAGGAGCCTCCCACCTGATCACCCTATATCCACTTGTGCCCCCTCCCACCCATTTTCCACAAAGCAGCCAGTGTCTTTTTATAATAGGAACCTGAGCATCTCTCTTTAATAACCCAGCATTTCCTCTCCTAGGTATCTACCTAAGAGAAATCGAAACTTACGTCCACACTAAAACTTGTACATGGATGTTCATAGCAGCATTACTCACAAGAGTCAAAAAGCAGGAACAATCCAAATGTCCATCAGCCACTGAATGGATAAATAAAATGTAGTAGGTCCACAATGTGAAATATTTTTCAGCCATAGAGAGGAATGAAGTTCTGATACATGTTACAACAAAATGAACCCTGGGACATTGTGCTTAGGAAAGAAGTGTCACAAAGTATGATTCCATTAATATGAAATGTCCAGCAGAGTCAAATACGTAGAGACAGGAAGTAGAGTAGTGGTTACAGGAGCTGGAGAGGATACAGAAACTCGGGGGTTATGGTTAAGGGGTGCAAGGATTTTTTCGAGGTGATAAAAATGTTATAAAGTTGACTGGTGATGGTTGCACAGCTCTGTGAATATACTAAAAACAATTGAATTGTATATTTTAAGTAAGTGAATTGTATGGTATCTGAATTCTATCTCAAAAAAGCTGTTACCCAAAAAGTCCTCAGGACAAAGTCCATAAGCTGACAAAATGCCCTGTGACCTGACCCCTGCCAAGCCCTCCAGCCCTCCTCTTGCACTCACACCCCAACTCAACCACACTGGCTGCCTTCACCATGTGCAATGGCTTTGCATAAGCTCCTCTCTCAGCTCCTCCTTCCACCCCCATGCTCACTCAGCACCCAGTCATCCTCATCTTCTAATTCAGCATTGCTTATTCAAGGGCACTGTCCCTGGCTCCCCATTCAGGCTGGCTGCTCACAGGGAAACATTTTCCTAGATCTCCTCTGTCTCAGTACTTGTTCAATATCTGCCTTCCCATCAGATGGAAGCACTGGGAGAGTATATTGGGTGGAACCCGAGTATCCCTGCTATCAATCACAATGCCTGACACTCTGGCCTCCTCGCTGTTTGGTGAGCACACCCAGCTTATTCCTTCCTCAGGGACTTTGCATGTTTGGGCCCCCAGATGCCTCCTGCTGGCTCCTTGTCCTGTGACCACCTTAAAGAACTTCTCTAACTACTCTGAACTCCTTGTCACTCTAGTCGCTCCTTGCTCTGCCTTGTATCTTCACAGCACCTGCCACCAGTTGAAATCACATTACTTTTTTTTAAAAAATTATCTATCTTTTAGAAATTCAACTTGGCAATAGACTCAGAATAGCCAACACAATATTGAAGAAGAACAAACTCAGAGGACCGGCACCACCCAATTTCAAGACTTACTATAAATCGACAGTGATCCAGTTAGTGTGGTATCAGGGAAAGAACAGACAATAGATCAATGGAACAGAATGGAAAGCCCAGAAATAGATCCACACATATATAGTCAACTGATCTTTGCAAAGAAGCAAAGAAAATTCAATAGATAAAGGAAATTCTTTTCAACAAATGGTGCTGGAACAACAGGACATCCACATGCAAAAAACTGAAGCTAGACACAGACCTTACAACTTTCACAAAAATTAACTCAAAATGGATCATAGATTTAAATGTAAAATACAAAACTATAAAACTCCTAGATGATAACAGAGAAGAAAATCTAAGTGACACTGGGGTTGATGACAACTTCTTAGCTATAACACCAAAAAAAAATTGATAAATTGGACTTCATTAAAATTAATAATTTCTGCTCTGCAGATGACACTGTTAAGAGAATTGATAAGACAACCCACAGACTGGGAGCAAATCTTTGTAAAACACATAACTGATAAAGGACTGGTATTTAAAGTATACAAAGAGCTCTTAAAACTCAACGGTAAGAAAACAATCTGATTAAAAACTGGGCAAAAGGTTTGAACAGCCATTCCACCAAAAAGGATATATAGATGGCAAATAAGCATAGGAAAAAATGTTCAACTTCATACCTCATCAGGAAACTGCAAATCAACACAATGAGATACCACTACATACCTATTAGAATGGTGAAAATCCAAAACACTGGCAACAACAAATGCTGGTGAGGATGTGGACCAACAGGTACAGGAATGTAAAATGGTACAGCCACTTTGCAAGACAGTCTGGCAGTTTTTTACAAAACAAACATACTTTTACCATATGATCTAGCAATCATGCTTCTTGGTATTTACCCAAAAGAGTTGAAAACTTAGTTCCACACAAAAACCTGCACATGAATGTTTATAGCAGCTTTATTCATAACTGCCAAAATTTGGAAGCAACCGAAATGTCTCTCAATAGGTGAATAGATAAATAAATGGTGGTACATTTACACAATGGAATGTTATTCAATGCTAAAAAGAAATGAATTATCAAGAAATAAAAAGACATGGAGGAACATTAAACACACACATGACTAAGTGACAGAAAGCTCCCAGAGAGAAGGGATTCTGTTCACTGTTGTATCCCGAGTCTGGTCTAGACAAAGCCAACCTTCAATAAATATTTGGTGAATTAATAAATGAATTATTAAATGTGTAAGACAAAACCTTTTTTGACACTGCTCTTTCTTTCACTCCAACATCTAATCCATTAACAATTTCTGTCAGTTCTAGCTTCTTCAATACATCCAGAATCTGACCACTTCTCATCACCTCCACAGATCTACCATGGGCCAAATCAGAGTCATCCTACACCTAGATTATTCCAATTGTCTTCTCGCTGGTCCAACTTCCACTCCTGCACTAATAATCTATTCTCTACACGGCAGCCAGAGGGAGCCTTTTAATACTTTAGTCCAGAAGACTGTGAACTATAATGGCCTATGGCTGCTTCTGCAACAATTCAACTCTGCAGAAGCAGCCATAGACCATAGGGGCTGTGTTCCAATAAAACTTTATTAACAATAGTCACCACTCTGCTATAGTCACTTCACATCATTCCTCTATTCCAAACCTTTTCGTGGGTAATTAACATCCAAATTCCTATTACCTGTCTGACTATATCTTACTCTCTCCCTCTTATTCACACTGCTCCAACAGTCCTCTTCCAGTCTTTGCAGCTGCTGTTCCCCTGCCTGTAGCATAGTTCTCCCTATCTGCATTGTCACGTCCTCCATGAAGCCCTTCCTGACCCTCCTCTGATCTAATCCGGCTACCTGTCACTCTCTCCCTATTTTTTCACATAGTGTTAGCATCCTGACTACTATATATTCTTGAGTTTACAATCTATCTCCTCTTATAGTGTCAGCTCACTACTGCTGTGTCCCTAGCACTTAGCACTGTGCCAGGCACATGAGAGACGCTCAACCAGTAAGTGGAACAAATTACCAAGAGCAGACACTAGTAAGGTCTTGGGGGAGAAACGGGTGAAGAAGGACCCAGGGGTCTGTTTGGACCTGCTGGGCAGGGGGCTTCCTCACCTAGCTGGACCACGACCAGCTTCCTGTTCACGGCTCTCCTCGCCCTGCCGCTGCTCCTTGCTCTCCTCCAACGGCTGTGGCTCCTGGTCCTTGTATTCTACGTAAGACATGTCCACCTGTGAGCACAGCCAGTGCTTGAGAGACGGAAGGAGGGAGGGTCAGATCCCCTCCTCCCGCCCCTTAGGCCCCGGGCACATCCGGGGGCCGCTGCGACATGGTGGGGACCCACAGAAGGGATGGGCAGAGCTGGAGTGGGCACCACGAAGCTGGGGGCTTGGGGTGGGGGGAATCTGAGCCTGGAGAGCAGGACAGAAGTGGGGAAACTTGGAAAGGCCGGGGTGAGGGCAGGTGCTCCGGAAGGGGCGCCGGGGCGTCTGGGCTCCTAACTGGTGTGTGCGTCAGCTGGAGTCCTTAGAGAAAGGAGGGAGGAGAATAAAAAAAATCGGGTGCGGCGCATGGGTTTCTGAGCCCCTCTCTACACTGCTCCTGCCACACGCCGTGAGTGGAAGTATGAACTTCTGGCACCACTGTCAGCGCGTCAGTCACACTGTCCGTCCATCAGTCAGGGCCCGGTCGGTCAGTCAGGAAGTTCGGGCCCGGCCAGGCAAGGGGTGGCCTCGATGTCAGGAGACAAGTGGCGGGGGGAGTGTACGCTGTGGAATTCCGAGATCGCGGCCGTTCCCTGACTGTCCGCCCGCCGCCCGCACGGAGGAAACAAGCGCGGCGTACTCCCTGTCGCTCCACCTTGCCTTTTCCCGCCTTC
This sequence comes from Pteropus alecto, assembly GCF_000325575.1. Lineage (NCBI taxonomy): Eukaryota > Metazoa > Chordata > Mammalia > Chiroptera > Pteropodidae > Pteropus > Pteropus alecto. The sequence continues at coordinate 294,247 of NW_006441398.1, forward strand.
TCGTCTGAGCCTTCTGCCCTCTGCGCACGCGCCGCCCCCTTCCGGCCCCGCCCCCGCGCACGTGCTGCGGCGCTCCCTGCCTTCGCCACGCTCGGGGAACGTGCGCGCCCCCGCCGCCCGCCCCCGCGCACGTGCTGCGGCGCGCCCTGCCTTCGCCACGCTCGGGGAACGTGCGCGCACAGAGGGGCGGGGCCGGCCGTTAAGCGGCGGTTGGGTTGTCCACAGAAGGGGGAAGTATGAACTTCAGCACGCGCGGCGGGCGCGGTCCAGGGAAGGGGATGGTCTCCGTGTACGCTCCTAAGCGCGCTATTGTGGGGTTCTGGGATCCAACGAGGGTAACGGGAATCCAGCGGACCCTGCGTTCGTTCATTACATTTCAGTTTATCTGCTCTGCCCCTAGTAATCTTTTCAATAAAAACTTCTGACCTTTGCTGTTCCCTGATAATTTATCGCCACTAGTGGAAGAGTTATGCACTTACCTCCTTAAATCAGTTACCTATGCACTCCATAACTAGAAGCTCCTTGAAAGCACAGCGGGATCTGGCCCTTAAAAAGTTGGACCCATATCCCTTAATAATAATGGTAGTAGTAACAATAATACCTTAATAGTAAACATTATTGTTGGCACAGGAGGAGCCATAGACTAGAAAATATTTGCAAAATATAAATCCAAGAGCCTGTACCAACATTCTCAAACAACTCTTGCAGCTCAATGACAACTAACCCAATTAAAAAATCGGAAAAAGGTTTGAATAGGTGTATGCAAATGCCATAAATTGTTTGAGGAGCAGCCATGTCTGCTGGAGAGAGAAATTAGAGATTTGAGGAGGCTGAGATTGGGCAGGGGCTGGGCTAGAGGCCAAGGTAAAGGGTCAGGGTTTTGTTTCAGTTGACTGAGGAGGAGGGAACTCTCTCTGGGACACCTGTCACAGTGTCCATGTGGAGGCAGTAGGAATCCGTTCACATTAATCAGCCCTTCTGTGCAGGGCTATGTCCCAGGCCACACACACTACGGCACACATCTTGACACCTACTTTCTGGAAAACATGGATTTGAACCTGGGCTCTATTTTTTACCCACAACAATGATCATAAAACTGCCACTCTCAAAACCTGTCTTCATCTACTATTGAGGTGATAAAAATCTAAAACATCAGGCTATTGTAAGATTTTCAGGGTAAAACATCTAGAACACACCAAGAGTTTAATAAACAGTAGCTAACATTAGTATTTTGTGGCACAGTCACAACTTAAAACACATCTTCCCACAGCATCGGATTTGAAGACTGGAGGATTATTTATCGAAAAAAATCTCAAAGGCATGCACACCCAAACACAAGTGCACTGAACCAAAACAAAAGCAACACACACAATGTTAATTTTTATGGTGCATCATTTGTATAACTTTTTAAAACGTGCAAAATAAAATCATGTCCTGTGAGAACAAAACATATAAGTAGTATAAATATTAAAACATATGAGAATGATAAATACCAAATTCAGGAGTGGGTAATTACCTCAGCAGGGTGAGGGCAGAAGGAACTAGGACAAACTCAAAAGGTCTTCAAACCCATTGGTCACATAGGTCTAAAATATGATGAAAGATCCAAAGCAAATACTATAATGTTCAGATTCAAACAGGGTGGGATGAATTCCTGGGCACTTACTGAATTGTGCTGTTATATATATATATATATGCTCTTCATTGTCCTCAGCTACTTTTTTTGGTAAAGCCTTTACCCATTTCTGTATTTATCTGTTTATCATGTCTCCCAAGTGCCTCCCCCCATCAGCTCCAGAGGGCAGAATCCTAACTCCACTTTGCCCACTACGGAGGCTTCAGCTCATGAAATGTTGGCACTTAGGAAATGTGCATTAATTGCATGAATCGGTATTTTTCTATATGACTGAATTAATTTGAAATACAGATTTGACTGACAAGCCTTCAGGAGGTTGGTACCCACAGGGCCCTGGGACCATGACACCCACGGCCCCAGCTGTCAGCTTCACTAAGTGCACTGCCTCTGAAAACATGGGGTGAGTGACTGGTGGCTGGGACTTGCTTTAAAATATTTCCAGAAACATACCAGAGATGAAGCTCAAATGTGAGATCCAAATCACTGTTCAATGGGAGTGCAGGGCTCTTGGAACTTTATCCTATTTATTTCTCTATTCTGGGCTCATTTGAAATCCTTATGAGAATTTTTTTTAAAGAGAAACTTTCGGGGGTGTGGGGTGGAGGGATGAACAGGTGGAGCACAGATGCCTTTCAGGGCAGTGAAAATACTCTGTATGATACCATAATGATGAATACATGTCACCATCCATTTGTCCAAACCCATAGAATGTACAACACACAGAGTGAACCATCAACTATGAACCCCAGGTAATGATATGTCAATGTAAGTTCATCAGTTTTAACAAAGGCACTACTCTAGTGGGAATGTTGATAGTGGGGGAGGCTGTTCGAGGGTTGGGGCAGGGAGTATACAGAAACTCTCTGTACCTTCCACTCAATTTTTTTGTGAACCTAAAATTGGTCTAAAAGTCTTTTAAGGGCAGGGGGGCATACAGCTTTTAAAAACTCCCAAATATCCCTCCCGTAGGGGTAGGGGTTCTGTTTCATTCCCCTAGGAGAGGGCCTGGCACCAGCAGGTAATCAGTAAATGCTTAGTAGAGCTCATCTTCCCCAGGGGGTATTTGGCTGAGGCTGGCCAGGAAGACCCGAGGACCCAAGATCCTCAACCCACCACCCCTCACACTAGCATCCAGGTTTTCCATCAAGCAGCACTATGAGCTGAGGGGACCCAACAGAACTCCTCCACCCCTAAGGAAAAGGCACCAGATGAGTGCAACTGCCCATTTTATTAGCCAGCAGCTGCCTGCAGGACTCCCCAGGGCCCACCCTCAAAGATGGACATCAAAATGAACGTATTACCTCCTCCCCTGCCCATGACCCTGGGGCGGGTGGGGAAGAGGAGATACCAGGGGCTGTGGGGAGGTGGGGGTGGCCTCACAGAGGCATCATAAATAAAAGGGGGTCACTAGCCAGAGATGTTAACGGGCTTGGAAGCGGGGGCTCAGGGAAGGTGGCCTGTCCAGGGTGGCCCATGTCATGTGGTCTCCTGTGCCTGCAGGGATCCCTGTTCAGCATCCAGGCGGCACAAGGGGCTGTCATACACCATCTGCAGATTCACCTTGTGGCCCACCAGCTCCCGGATATTGTTGATGCCGTATTTGATCATTGTGGGGCTTGAGAGAGAAGAGATACAGTTTAACACTACGTCAGGTCGTACTCTGATCAGAATCTCTCTAAAGGCTCCTACCTTCCTTAGAGTATAAGTCCAAGCCCTCCCAGAGGCCACAAGGCACTGTATGATCTGCTCTATCACTTCCCCACCCTCATCTCCTCCCTCTCACACCCCTCACTCACCCCTCCTTCCAGCCACAATGGCCTCCTCACTGTTCTCCAAACACAGTAGGCACACTCCAGCCTCAGGGCCTTTGCACTAGCAGTTCCCTCTGCCTGGAATGCTCTTCTCCAGGTCTCTTCCCGGCTTACCCCTTCATCCAGCTCCAGTCTTTGCTCAGATGCTGAGGTCTTTCCTGACAACTTCCTCTCCTTAGCTCTCCTTACTGTGTTTTCTCTATAGTAGTTACTGCTCTCAGACACGCTCTAGGCACTATTTGTTGAATTTACTTATCGTTCTTATCAATTCACTAGGACCCGAGCTTCACGGAGACAGGGATGTGTGCTGTTTATTCACAGCATAAGACAGAGCACACACTAGGTGCTCACTAAAGTCTGTCAGTGAATGAATGAATGGATGGTGCTGAAGGTCTGTTGACTGGCAAGTTGCCTGAGCAAGGCGGCCAGACATCCTAAGTGGTTTGGGCACTCACCGCTCCAGGGAGAGGCCCCAGGCTATAACTGACACGTTCTCGGGGAGTCCCATGGGCAGCAGCATCTCAGGGCGGAAGAGCCCAGAGTTCCCGACCTCTACCCACTTCTTCAAGCCTGTGGGGGCAGAAGAATGGGATAGCTTGTGTAAGTGATGTCGGGCTCAGCAGTGAGCTCGGGAGGTGGGGTGTGGGCTTCGCAGTGAGGGGACCCAGGCTGAGAGAGGACAGCCTGATATCTCCTTCCTTGCCCCAGTAACGGGTCCCATCCTGACCTTGGTGGTAGCTGAACACCTCCATGCTGGGCTCGGTGTAGGGGTTGTAGGCTGGCTTGAAGCGTAACTGGGTGATACCTGGGTGGAGGACAAGGCTGGTGACCCAGGCATCCTGCTGAGGCCCCACCAACACTGCCTGCCCTGACCTGCATGCTCACCCAGCTTGGTGAAGAACTCCCGCAAGACGCCCATGAGGTGGCCCAGGGTGAGGCCATGGTCAGCCACAACACCCTCGATTTGGTGGAACTCGGCTAAGTGTGTGGCATCCAGGGTCTCATTCCGAAACACTCGGTCAATGGAGAAATATTTGGCTGGCGTGAAGGGCTTCTGCAGGTGATAGGCAGGCAAGGCCAGGGCATGGGTCAGAAGGTCAGTATGCCAGCCCCTTCCTGTCCCCTGCACTGCCCAGGCCCAGCCACACCTTTTGAGCCAGGCGGTAGAGGGCACGGGCGCTGGCCGCCGTGGTATGTGTGCGAAGTATATTTTTCCGGGCCTCATCCAGCTTCCAATTGTACTTGTACCTTCAGGAGAAAATCCAGAAGTCTGTGCTGATGCCCTCGGGGTCCCAACCTCCTTCCCGACACCCCAGGGTGGTCCTGCCTCACCCCTGCGAGCCATAGCCACCCTGGGAGTGGGTCCGCTTGACTCGATGGACGTAGTCCATGGGGAGCTGCAGGGCCTCGGCGGGATCTGATCAGGACAGAGCATCATCTGGTCAGTCAAGGAGCATTTCTCAAACAGCTACTACAGAGCAAACAGACAGTGACAGGTGCAGCTCCTGCCCTCCCCGCCATTGCAGCCACAGGGCACCTGGTAAACACTTGAGTCAGTCACATTCCTCTCTGCCTAGAACTGTCCATAGCTCTCATATCGCTGGGAGAAAAAGCCAAAGTCCCCTCAGTGACATCCAGTCACCTCCCTACCCTTGCCTCTCCCACTCCTAACTCACCACTCCTTCCAGTCACGGGCCTCTCAGCTGATGTGAGCACACCACGCATGTCCTAGGCTCAGGAACTTTGCACTGGCCATTCCCTTTCCCAAACCTGGCCCCCTCCCCCACCTCCTTTGGTCTTTGCTTAAGCCGACTATTTTAAATTGACGGCCCCTCTTCCCAATGCCAGTTTCCCCCACTGCATTTACTGCCATCTTACGTTACTGTTCTTACAGCTTACTCAGGATTTAATACACGTCTCCCCCACCAGGTCTCACCAGGGCAAGGACTTCTGTCTTGTTCATGGCTGTCACCCAGGTGTTTAAGAGACCTCAGCAAACAGGAGGGGCTCAGGGACCATTTGTTGTGCGAATATGTAAATTCTTAAGATACCCTTCCAGAGATGCAATTTTGGTGCCCCGAAAAGCCTGACATCAAATCCAGGCTCCAGCACTTCCAAGCTGTGTGATCCTGGACAAGCGTTCCCTCCCTGAGTCTCAGTTTCCTCGTTTGTAAACGGGCCAACAGTGCTACTTCTTATAGTTAAACAGGAAGATTAGAACAGTGATTAGGGTGTAGTGAGTGCTTACTAATTCTGGGTACAACGACAATGGCAATGCTGCTGTTGCTCTTGGCCAGGTAATAAGCACCTAACGGCCTCACCTGCCCTCCTCCTGGTGGGGGAGACAACCACCATTGTGGAGTCATTCAATTTCAGACAGTACCAAGGACTGTGAAAGAAAATAATAAACAGGAACCAAGGTTGAAGACTAAGGGTGAGCTGCTTTAGATTTCAGGGGGACAAAGGTATGTCAAGGTGGCCCCTCTGAGGTGACACATGAATGGACATTTGATGTCAGAGCTTGCCATGAAGATCTGAGAGAATATAGTTCTCAGCAGAAAGCATAACATAGGCAAAGGCCCTGAGGTGGGCAGGAGGGCAGGTGGAAGGAGATCATAGAGGTTGATGTAACCGGCTCACATGACGTGACTGGTTGACGTGTTGGCCATGCTGAGAAGGATGGTGTTTATTCTGTAAAATGGTACACCTGAAAGGTTCTGTCCAGGCCGGACACTTCTGATAGCGAAGCAGGTCCCACTGACCTCTCAGGAAGAAGGTGTCATGCTGGTCGCGCGCTGGGTGCTGCTGGGGCTGGAAGAGCGCATCGAAGTTCCAGAAGGAGCTCTCGATGTAGTTGTCAGTTGGCATCTCGGTGAACCTGGTGGAAGATGTGGCTTGACTGCCCTGCCTGTGCCCAGCGACTGGCCCTGTTCCACCCCCGGCCCCATGCTCACCCCATCTCCAGGAAGATCTGCCTGAACTGCGTGCGGACCTTGAGCAAGGGGTGCAGGTGGCCACTGTCAGGGAGGACGCCGTGGGCCAAGAAATTGTAGGGCTTGAAGGGCCGATCCCGCCAGGAGCCGCTGTGGATGGGGATGAAGGGTACATGGGTCTGGTAAGACTACATACCCCCACCCCACGCCCACCCAACCTTCGAGCCACCCCTACCTGGAGATCATCTCTGGGCTCAGCTCCGCCTCCTGCTTGGAGATGCTGGTACTGAAGGCACTGCCTTTGCTTATCCAGTAGGTCTTCAGAGTTCTGCAGCCAGGGGAGGGGAGGGAACACCACTGTCACGTCCTCTAAGGGCTTCCTTTGATCTCTCGTCTGATGCTGACCCCAACGCCACCCGCCAAGTCAGCCTACTTTATTTTCTTCCTGACACTTATTGTCACCCAAAATATTTTTATTTGACCCCCACCTATGTCCTGTGTTCATTCACTTATTCATTTAACACTTATTGAGAGCCTACTGTTCAAGGTACTGAGCATATAGCTAGAAATGATAACAATAAGTAAAGTTTGGGTAAATAAAGTTATTGTGCATCAGGCTCTGATCTGCTGAAATTGCCCCATAATCTTATAAAAAGAGGACATCTTACAGATGAAAAAACTGAGGCCTGGAAAGATCAAGTGATTTGGCCACGGTCACAGAGTTAGTAAATGGCAGAATCGGGACTTTGATTTGATGAGGCAGCCTGCGCCCACTTTGTGTCTGTTCAAAGGTGGTGTCAGCCTAGCCTGTCCAGGTCCCAGAATTCAATCGATTTTAGACAGTGCTTGGGACTGTAAAAATAACAAACAGGGAACAAGAGACAGAAACTAGGAATAAGCAGTTTTTGTGGATCTCAGAAGGAGAAAAGGTGGCCCCTGTAAGATAATACATGAGCAGAGATTGGACGCCGG
>NW_006441398.1:301608-308487 GCF_000325575.1 Pteropus alecto
GGAAGATCATTCTTGGCAGAAGGCACAGTATGTGCCAAGGCCCTGAGATGGCATGAGCCAGGCCTGTGTGCCTGACAACCAGTGTGAAGGGGGGCTAGGAGGAGACTGACAGCACTAGGGCCCAATGAGAGCAGAGTGGTTCTCCCTTCCCTCTCCCTACACTAGGGCCACGCAAGTGACATCGGTCTGAGCCTCAAGGCGGTAGCCACTCACACTTCAGTTAACAGTTTCCTCTTCTTAAGCTCACTCCTTTCCTTCTCACCCAGCTTCTCGGCCTGTCCACCCCGGACCAGCTGGAGTCGCCGCTGCACCTCATCCTCCACACTGTCCACCTGCAGTGATGATGGGCATGAGGGGCCATGAGGGCCAGGAGCCCACCAATCCACTCACCCGCCTGCCCACAGGGACTCACCACTCGGAACACCCGGGGCCCATCGGCAGTGCTCTTGTCCACGCGGATCCACTTGTTGGACATGGCCTTGCTGAAGCCCACCTTGCCACTAGGCAGTCTCTGAGGAAGCAAGGCTGCAGTGAGGAGGACGTGAGGGCTGCCTTTATCCCATCGCCTCCCCAGGTCCTGACCCCCACCCAACCCCTACCATGAGCTCGCTCTGGGCCAGGCCCTCCGGGGGAACACTGTGAAACACCCGGGCCTCGTGGCTGCCTTCCCGGTCAATCTCCTTGCCCTCGGCAGTAAGCTCCCAGCGCTTGGTGGAGCGCAGTTCAGCTTCGATGATCTGCAGAGAAAAGGGGACACAGGTGGCAAGGACAGGGTTCAGAGTCGGGCAAGCCCTTGCCGCGGCACTGCGGCGGAGGTCAAAGCACAGGCCCTGAAGCTGGTTTCATATCCTGGCTGTACCATTTCTCAGAGTGATGTCCTCTTGCTGAGCCTTAGCTTCTCTTTTGTGACACAGGGATAATAATAAATATGGTTCATAACTCCCAGGATGAGGTAAAGTACTAGAGGTGTTACCTGTCGGAAAACAAATTCTTTCTAACACTTTTGTACCTGGGAAAGATTTTTTGAACTTGAGGAAGACTTTTAAGGTCTCAAGTGAATCAACTGTCTCCACGTTTATACGTTTGTATCTCAGTGCCCAAAGTGTCAGAGGAGGGCCCAGGGGGTCCACATTACACGTGGAAACCTGAGGCTCCAGGATGAGGATGGGTTCAGGTCACAGACAGGGGCAAGGCTGGGTGGGGCCCACAGGTCCTAGTTCCCCATTCAATCTAATTCCCAGCTCTGCTCTTCATTTGCCCTGTGAAATTGAGAAAGGTGCTTAACCTCCCTGAACAAGTTTTCTTATCTACAAGAGTAGAGTGTGGTGGGCTCTATCTCAGAGGATTGTTTTGAGAAGTAATTTAATTCATACACAGAAAGGATGTAGGATGCTTAGCACGCAGCAAAGGCTGCATACATTCTATTACTACTATCATTGTTGTCATTATTACAATCATTGTCATTGGACTGAACCATATGAAGTCGCCATTATTTAATTCTCTGTGAACTACACAAATGTCAATTTCACGTCAATCAAGATACTGTCACCCCACACACCACAGCTTCAATTCCTTTTCCCCACACTGATGACCTTGGTCTCTGCAGCCTGAGTACCTAATTTCTTTCGTTGCTGTTGTCCATGAACGCCTAATTTCAAATCCAGGTTTGCCTGTCCCTTCCAGTGACACTGCAGAGTGGTCACATCTGCTAAATGGGGATAATAACACTGCCACCATCCTAGGATTATGGCAAGGATTAGATGACAAAGCTGAGACCAGAGAGGGGCATAGAACATGAGTTTGATGAATGATCAGCCTCGATCTGTTTTCTGAGATCCAGATTCTAGGTGGCCCACGGGCCCCTCAGTATCCTCCTCCTGTGGCTCTATCATCTTCACTTATCCAAGTCGGAAGGCTGGCCTTCATCTGTGCTTCCCTTACCTTGCCATGAATCTCATTTCATTCCCTCTCCTGAATCACCTCTCTATTCCAGCGGCCTCCCTACAGCCAGATACCATGCCCTCTAGTCTGGGGATGTGCCAGCCTCTGCCCTTGTCCTGTTGCATCCAATCCTCCCTTTGCCAGTGCTTCCCAAGAGTGATGTAAGCAGCACACACCTCTGACTAGCTCCAGCTCCTGCCACGGCTCCCCAGTACCCCTGTGAGAAACCTATAAGGCCTTGTGAATGTTGGCTCTGTAGTCTCTCTCATCACCTGTCCCCCACCACCAAACTGATCCCTGAAGTGTCATGGCTTTCCTCCTCAATGCAAAAACCTGACTTAGCTGCCACCTGATCTCCAAGGCTGGGTCAGCTGTCACCTCTGGGTTCCCTGTGCCTCCATCACTCTGCTCACTCGAATATCTCTCCTACGAGATCGCAATCTCCGTGAGAGCAGCAACCTTGTCTTCCTTGTCCACCACTGTAATCCCCCCAACGTTGACCGTTTCCTGCGTGAGGAATGTCTGTGAGCCCAGGCCCTCACTGGTTCCTGACTTCCTGCCTGTGCACTCGGAGCTGAATATATACAATTACCCCAACCGGGCCTGAGGGAGTCTGGTCTGGAGGGAGGGCCCTCCTGCCAAGGGAACTGCAGGTGCCAAAGCCAGGTGTCCTGGCATCACAGGCGACTCACCTCGCCCAGTGCCTGCAGGCTCTTCACCGCGCCCACCACAGCCTGGTGCTCCAAGCCCAGTTCGGCCGCCAGCTCCGCGCTGTCCAGGCCGCCATCGGCCGCCTCCAGCCGTCGCAATAGCACCTCCGCCACCGGACCGTCCGCCATGATTACTACCAGCACGCTCCGCGTGTCCCGGCCAAGGCCGGAATCACCGGAATCACCGGAACCGGAACCGGCGCAGAAGCGTGTTCCGCCATCTCGAATGTGGCGGACTGTGTTTCAGAGCTCAGGGCGTCGCCATCTTGAGTGTGTCAATTGAACATCAAAGGGTGGGAGGTATTCAGTCCTTGTCTCCGCATTAGTTGGACTACTGGTGTCTGTTTGACCAGAGAGGTCAAATTGATGACCTCAAGGGCAGACAGAATCAGAGCGTTAAGTTTCATCCAGTCCCACCTGCAGCGGGCTGTGTGACGTTGGGCTTTCACCGTCTTTGGGCTTTTGGAGACCTTAATCCTTCTGGGATTCTCTCTTACCCCGTGGAAGGGCTGTGGGTGGTGGGCTCCAGAGATAGTCATTCTGCTGGTGTCAACTACTTTTAAATTTTCAAAGGGGCACTGGGTAGGGACCATCCCCATTTATAGAGGGGAGAGGGCCTCACCTATTAATATAGTCCAAGTAGCAGTTAATCTGTATGGACATCCACCTGTGTGCCCAGCCCACTGTTAAGTGCTTCAGGAGTGTTACTTCATTTTCCCCAGAACTTTATGATGTAATCTCCATTTCACAGATGTGAAAACTGAGGCTCAGAGGGTGATATGATTTGCTCATGGTTCTACAAGAAGCTTGTGGAAATGGAATCAGAAATTGTAAATACCCAAGATCCCACCGGACCTCCCACTCCATGCTCTGAGAAGGTCAATGTCAGGTCAATAATGCATGATTTAAATCAACGTTGGCCTATAGATATATAATATGAGACACAAATGTAACTCTGAATTTCTTAGTACCAATATCAAAAACAAAATGGGTAAAATTAATTTGAAAAACTTAGTAAACCTGACATGTCCATTTATCAAACAATATGAAATTACTAATGAAATATTTTACATTCTTTTTTCATATTAAGTCTTGAAAATCTGATGTGTATTTTACACTTACAGCACACTTTGGTGCAGACCAGCCACATTAAAAATGGTCAGTAGTAGCATGTGGCCAGTGGAGACTATATTAGACAGCACGAATGCATTCTAATCCCTGATCTGCCATTTATGTCACTCAGCCAAATCTCTTAATCTTTCTGTGCTTTGTTTCCTCACCTGGATGGAGAACCCAGGGATTGGTGTCAGGCATTATTCTAAGCAGTATACATTTACTACTCATTTAACCATCGCAATTGTTATTTAAGCCTAGAAAATGGAGTTACAAATATCCCCCAATCCTGATCCTATGGTGAAGTCCTCATTTAAAATATTCAGAATGCATTCCTCAAAATCTCTTCTTTCCTTCAAAGCACTTTCCCCACTTTTTTTGATTTCCTCAAGAATCTTTCCATCATAGATCAAGTAGATTTTAAGCCTGTGCTGCAGGTGACACTGGGGGATGGTGAAGTGAACAAGTCAAGCACAGTGCCTACTCTCAGGCAGAAAGCACCAAACCCCTGTGTCCATGACATTTGGTGAAAGGGAGGGAATGCAGGAGGGTCAGTAGCATGCCTGAAGTGATCACTCCAGACATGGGGCTCTTCCTAAGGGGAACCAGGTTGGGCCATATCCGATACCACCTGGGGAGAGGGGCAGAATCCCAACTTCTCCAAGACTTCTCACACCTCCCTTTTCTGAGTTCCCACCACTAGTGGGGAAGCAACTTCTCCCTATCTTTTTGCCAAGACTCCCCACCTCCCCCACTTCTGCAGTCCACTCCCACATTTCCATGTCCAAGGCTTGTTTGCTCAGAGTTTGGGAAAGCCCCATCCTTCTTTCCTCTTTCCTGCAGACTGGAGGCCGGGAACTGGTGTCGCACACTCAGTCACGTGGCTCTGGCTTCAGAAGACGCTAGACTCAGGGGTCCTGACCCTCTCCTTTAGACCTTATCTTCCCCACCACCTGTCTTTTTTTTTCCCTCCCTAACGGAACCCCCTGCCCTTTGTCTTTAGCCGTTTAATTGCAAAAGTCAGGCCGTTTGTGGGAGACCACAGGGCACAGACCCCTTTCATTTACTGGCTGGGGGTGGGGGGCGGGGCGGGGTAAAGGAGAAGCAGCAACTAGGGAACAACCCGACCCGCCCTGGGAGTCACAGCTTACATTTCACATCTTCGAGCCTTCTGGGCTTCTTTCCTCTGTCCCGGGACATCCTTAAAAACTTTGAAAGCATTTCTGCTGGGCAGCAGCTGCCCTGGGTCTCTTCTCCTGGCCTCTCAGGAGCTCCTGTGACTTCAGAGAGGCTAATCCTCTAGGTTGTCAGGTACTAGGGGCCGCACCGAAGACAAAGCTGGCACTCTCTCCTCTCCCCACCCGCCGGCATGGCCAGAGACGCTGGGGTGAGGAAGCCCATGGCCCCAGGTAGGCTCTGGTGACTTCTGCCTTATCCTAGGGGGTTTGGGGTGGAGGGGAAAGACAGAGACAGACAGCGCGTCGTAGTGAGAGATCCACAAATGCAGGGTAGAAAAAGGCTGGTTAAAGCTTGCCCACCCCTTCCCGCAGAGGGGATGGGAGCTGGTGAGGTTGGAGCCAGGTCCCAGTAATGTGCGGTGACACCTGCGCTCGCGCTGGTTCTTTAAACGCCCAAATCCGGAGATACGCGCGCGGGCGAGGGCGGGGTTGGGCCCGGGCCTGGTCACATGACTTGGTCTGAAGGGCTCGAGGCCCCTACCCCACCGGTGGGCGTCCCCCACAACGCGTGGTCGACCTTCATTGGCTAGCGGTGCGGCCAATAGAAATCGGCCATCTGGGAACCTAGCGTTCCGAGGCACAGCCTAACCTGCTAAGCTGACAAGAGTCCAATGGAAAGGCAAGGCCGTAGCCATTAACCAATGAAAAGCCGTGAGGGGTGGGCCAAGAGGCAGGGCCAGGTTGGTTTGAGGGGGCGGTAGGGTATAAAATCGAGCGGCCAGGGACAGCGTCCGTCCCTGCTGCAGAGCTGCTGTCTGAGGATCTTCTTAAAGGGCCCGCGCGCCGCCGCCCCCTCGGCCCGCCATGCTGCTACCCGTACCGCTGCTGCTCGGCCTTCTTGGCCTGGCTGCCGCCGAACCCGTCGTCTACTTCAAGGAACAGTTTCTGGACGGAGGTAACGTTTGGCCCCACCTCGAGCCCCCTCCCCGCCCACCCCCGACGTTGCGACCGGCTTCCTAGCTCCTATCTGCGTTGTCGCTTGTAATTGGTGCTCTGAGGGCCAACACGGTGGTCTCTGAGGACTAGAGCCGTAGGCGATCTCTCTCTTCGCGTCTCTGGGGAACATGGAGGGCGCAGCGGCCTCCCGCGGCGGAAGTTAGGGTTCGCCCGCGGATCTTTTAAGCACTAGAGGTGTCAAACTAGAGGTTGGGGTGGGGGCACCCAAGGGGGAGATCTCCTTCCTTGTCTGCAGTTCCTGGAGATGTTTGGTGGTGCTGCTGGTTGGAATTACCATAGCCGCGTTGACCTCCTCTGATCCTCTAGATGGGTGGACTAACCGCTGGATTGAATCCAAACACAAGTCGGATTTTGGAAAATTTGTTCTCAGTGCCGGCAAGTTCTACGGTGACTTGGACAAAGATAAAGGTAAGAGCCTGGGATGGGTGATCAGGTCCAGGAGGACTTCCTGGAGGAAGCGCTAGTCACCGCACAGCCTGGGCATTCCCAGGAGCAGGGCAGGCGGAAGCTGGAGGAGTTGTCTGTATGTTTGATCCTTAGGGTCCCTGGGGGTTTAGGGCCAGCTGTGACCTCACTACCATCCCCTGCTAGGGCTGCAGACAAGCCAGGATGCCCGCTTCTACGCCCTGTCGGCCAGATTCGAGCCGTTCAGCAACAAGGACCAGACGTTGGTGGTGCAGTTCACGGTGAAACACGAGCAGAACATTGACTGTGGGGGTGGATACGTGAAGCTATTTCCAGATGGTTTGGACCAGACGGATATGCACGGAGACTCCGAGTACAACATCATGTTTGGTGAGGGGCTCCACCCTGGTGCTGACTTTCAATTAGAGGCAGGCTGAGGACCACTCGAGTTCCTTAATATCCATGAAAAGTGATATTGAGAGCATAGGAAACACATAGTCAGGGTTTCCTTTGAA
>NW_006441398.1:308529-340698 GCF_000325575.1 Pteropus alecto
TGTTGGTTTGAGGCTGTTAATTTGTGTGGTTTTATTATGTTATTTTCAATTTTACAAGTGAGGATACTGAGTTTAGACCATGGATTTTATTTTAAGGCTCCACTCACTGCCTCCTAGAGATAAGATCTGAATCCTGTCTTTTAAGTCTTTACAGATCTGAGTTTAGGAATCAGGTCTTCCTTTTATAAAGAGTTGGGGGGGGGCCTGGCATTGGTGGACAGGCAGCCTCTGGATCTGCTTCTCACCTAGGCCCTGACATCTGTGGCCCTGGCACCAAGAAGGTTCACGTTATCTTCAACTACAAGGGCAAGAACGTGCTGATCAATAAGGACATCCGTTGCAAGGTGTGCCTGGGGTGGTGACAAATGGCTGCCTGGGGAGGCTCAGAGGCCATCCTGGTGGGCGGGGCCACTCACCTTCTTCCCTCTTCAGGATGATGAATTCACACACCTGTACACACTGATCGTGCGGCCCGATAACACCTATGAGGTGAAGATTGATAACAGCCAAGTAGAATCAGGCTCTTTGGAGGACGACTGGGACTTTCTGCCACCCAAGAAGATAAAAGATCCTGATGCTTCAAAGCCCGAAGACTGGGATGAACGAGCCAAGATTGATGACCCCACAGACTCCAAACCTGAGGTTGGTACTTGCGCAGGGACTCTCCACCATGGAAAGGTGGTGGACAGCTGAGCTGCCTCTGATCTTCTGGTATATCCTCAGGACTGGGACAAGCCTGAGCACATCCCTGACCCCGATGCTAAGAAGCCCGAGGACTGGGATGAAGAGATGGATGGAGAGTGGGAACCACCAGTGATTCAGAACCCAGAATACAAGGTGGGTCTGGGGTTTCTAGCAGGGCAGATATGCACAGTGGAGCGCATGCTGACCTCCGCTCACCTCTAGTTCCCTTCTCCTTTCGCAGGGTGAGTGGAAACCCCGGCAGATAGACAACCCGGATTACAAGGGCACTTGGATCCACCCAGAGGTGGACAACCCTGAGTATTCTCCTGATAGCAACATCTATGCCTATGAAAACTTTGCTGTGCTGGGCCTAGACCTCTGGCAGGTGAGACATGGAGGGAACAGGAGGATCCCTAGGGGACCTCAAGTGCTCAGGGTCACCCAGGAGGAAAGGGACAGGGGTAGGATTCAACCCTAGGTAGGTCTGACCCCCAAATGGTGCTTTTTCTGAAGAATTTTCCTGGTCTGTCTCTGGAGTTCTCACAGCACGCTCTTTGAGGTTCTATGTACTATGCTAGGCACTCCCCCAGGAACTTTTATGCGAATCAACTCATTAACCGCCCCCAACAACCTAGATGATTAGATGGCCCCATTAGAAAATTGGCTTCGCTGACATACCTCTCGTGCCTAGGACAGTAGTAGGTGCTGGGAAAATATTTGAACCAAGGGGTGAGACTCTGTTATACAAATGAAGAAACTGAGGTGCAGAAAGTCACTAGCCCAGAGTCATATAGGCAGGAAAGGGCAGAGCTTGGGTTTGAACACAGCCCGTTTTTTAACAGCAGTGTTAAGGCTGTGGCGTTGTACAGTGGTTATGAAGCCCAAGGCCAGGGCCATGGGATGTCCCCTCTGACCACCCCCATCCACTCCCACCATCAGGTCAAGTCTGGTACCATCTTCGACAACTTCCTCATCACCAACGACGAGGCGTATGCTGAGGAGTTTGGCAACGAGACGTGGGGTGTCACAAAGGTGGGGCCAGGGTCCAGTCTTCCCAGTCCTGGACTGGGGCGGGTAGGGCTGCTGGGTGGAAGCCAGACCCTGAGTGTGTGCTCTGTGTGCAGGCGGCAGAAAAGCAAATGAAGGACAAGCAGGATGAAGAGCAGAGGCTGAAGGAGGAGGAGGAGGACAAGAAGCGTAAGGAGGAGGAAGAGGCAGACAAGGACGATGACGAGGATAAGGATGAAGATGAAGAGGACGAGGATGATAAGGAAGAGGAAGAGGAGGAAGATGCTGCCGCTGGCCAGGCCAAGGATGAGCTGTAGGGGCCACACCGAGCCTTCCAGGGCTGGACTGAGGCCTGAGCGCTCCGGCGGAAGAGCCAGCCGCGCCAAATAATGTCTCTATGAGACTGGAGAACTTTCCTTTTTTTCAAGCGGGTTCACATTTGGGGTGGATTTTTTTTGTTCCCCGCTTTTTTTTTTTAACTGATGTTTTGACTGATTTCTCTCCTTCAGCCTTCACCCTTGGCCCTCATCTTTCTTGACATATTTGTCTTTCTCTGTTCCCTTTTCTTCTCAGATCTTTTAGTTCCCCTACAACCTGAGGGGAATAGGGGCTATCGAGGAGAAGCCCCAGGCCCAAGATTCCATCTACTCTCCTTGCTGGATCCCAAATTGGGGGCGGGGGCAGGAAAAGAGGGTGGTGCCCAGCCTCCCAGCACTGAAGAAGAATGAGGCCCGAGCTCTGTCCACCCACCCCAACCCTCACCCCCTCCCTTTCTCCCCTGCCTCCAAGACTGCGCCGCTTCTGGGTGGGGCAGTGGGTTCCAGCTCAGCTCACACTGAGAATGTAAGAACTACAAACAAAATTTCTATTAAATTAAGTTTTGTGTCTTCTTCTCATGTCTTCTTCTGGGGGAGGGTACACATTAGGGAACCAAAGGTGGCCTTTTCTTAGGGGATGTCTCTTGAGTAAGGCTTTTTTAAAGTGTTGGTCAAATGTCCCATAATGTTAGAGGCCTTTATTTACCCCCACAAAGCAGTCGAAGAGAAAGTAAATGCATTAACAAATACTCTCATGTATTACTGAGTCCTTGCACTGGACTGGTGAGTTTGGGTTCTACTACCAATTCAGTTTGATGGGAAGACAAGTCCAGAACTTATGAGAGGTGGGTCAGGGATTTAAACCCATACCTTAAGACACCATTCATACTGTATTTTACATGGAACATATTTATCTCTATACCTATAATGGAGCAAGACTACATAGAGCCAATAGCACAATTTAAAAATTTTAATAACACCCAGTGGTAAAAGCTATTAATTCCTGGCCTAATTAAGGAAATAAGATATATAACTTACCAATGGTCTAAGTGGCTAAGTTGGAATTTAAATTTCTTGAAGGGGGAGGTAACCCCAAAGGAGGGTGCAAAGGTTGAGTTGGTGCAGACATGGTGGCAGAGGTGGTCTTGGGCTCTTGAACGGGCTAGGCCTACTCTTTTGGGGTCCACAACACTGCCACTGAAGTCAAATAGGTGATCTGCAGCTGATGACCTTATTGTAGGAGAAAGACAAGTGGACTGGTCTATCCTGGTGAAAACTAGGATCAGGGCATGCAGTGAAGGCAGAAGCAGCAGGACCTTGTTACAGCTGGGCATTGCCTGAGTTGTCAAGTGACTGGTGCCAGGCCTAGGTGAGTGCTTGGATGGGAATGGTGAGAAGAGTAGGTTTGGTGGGAGATAATGGTCAGTTCAGGATCCTGGGCGGGGTAGGGGTCTCCACCCAATAGCTGGGAGATAAGCCCAGCCTAACCTCCATCCAGTCCCCCCAAACACCCTCTTCAGCTTTGGCCAGCAACCCCCAAGTCTTTGTTCTTTGGATGTCGCCTGTGGCCCAGCCCCACCCCTCTGGGAAGCTTCCTGGATTGGTATGGAGAGAATTCTGTAGTCAATGTAGAGAAGCCTTAAAGTTAACATTTTAAAATACTTTTTGGGTCAGACTGGTATAGTGGCACGAACAAAGTGGTTAGGGAAGGAGTGGCAAAGATGGGAGACCTAAGAACTTGAACTGTAGGATCATTCCAAAAAATCCATCTCCCTCAGAAATGAATGAATGAGGCCACAACATGGCCCCTTGTTCTTGCTTTCACAGTCAACTGTGTCTTTTAGAATTTTCATTTTTTTTTTATTGTTGGTGACCTTTCAAATATCTTTTCTAGTCTTGAGTAATTTCTGCTTTCGGGGCCTGACAGGGTTCCTGCCAGAGTGGCTGGACCAGAATAAAACTCAGTTGGAACGTGCAAAAAAGTTGAATAAATACAAGTATCTATAACGAGCACATGAAAATTTTTGTTCAACGTTGTAAAGAAACGAAATTCATAACAAAGTAAAAGGGGGTACTTCGGAGCCATTTTGTGGCCGCATGACGTCACCGCTAACGGGCATGGCGTCACTTGTAGGCAGTCACGTGACGGGTGTGCGCATTTAGGGACAAGCACCCTCCCATTTTTGCGAGCAGAGTTTACTCTGCGCACGCCTGGCCCGAGGGCGTTCTCGTGCGCATGCCCACGAAGGCCTTCGGGGCGGGGCGCGGGGGCGCGCAGGTCACGCGTTCTGAGAGTGGACGCGCGCAGCGCCTGCCCCGGAAGCGGTCGGCGCGCGGCGCGGCTGGGCGCTAAGATGGCGGCGGCGTGAGTTGCATGTTGTGTGAGGATCCCGGGGCCGCCGCGTCGCTCGGGCCCCGCCATGGCCGTCACCATCACACTCAAAACGCTGCAGCAGCAGACCTTTAAGATCCGCATGGAGCTTGACGAGACGGTGCGAGCCAGGCTAGAGCCCGGGGGCGGGAGTGACGGGTGCCGGGGCTGGGGTGGGGGCGGGGAGGCCGGGATCCCGGCGAGAGGAGCTGGGAGGTTAGCGCGGTTCGGGCCCAGCTCACCCCTCCCAACCTGTCTGACATTCCGGGAGACCCCTTCCCCCCAATGGTCCCCGGCCTAGTCCCTGACCGCGCTCAAGGGTCGTTCCCCGGACGAAGCCCCACCCCCGGAGCGCCTGCCAGGCCCCGGCTCCAATGTCAGCGTTCTCGCGGGGTGCGGGAGCCACAGGCTCAGATGCTCCGCTGGGCCGCGCTCTCTGGGACGGGGCGCCTGGGTTCCCAGCTTTGCAGGCATCTCCGGACGTTGGTGGCCAAATCTGGGAGTAGTGGCCCGGGGATGCCGACTGATGATGGCAGCGACGATAATGATAATTGGTCTGAGTTTCAGTGGTCCGTATTTGTTGGTCGTTTGTTCTTTGCTAATCGCTGAGGGTTTTACTTTTGTTATCTTAATAAATCTTCAAAATAAGTTTCTCATTTAGGGGCTGACTCCCCACTTTACAGATGCGGAAACCTAGAGTTAAGGAACTTTTGCCACAGTTACCTACAGCAAGTAATGGCAAAATTAGGATTCAAACTCGGTTCTCCCTTATGTTAGAACCCATGGTCTAAATGTTATTGTATCTTTTTAGCTGAAAAGAACTTAGGATCTAACAAACGTATTAAGTGCCTACCTGTCTATTGACAATTTTTTGCACGACTACCCATGATAGAGACATTGACGTACACATTTTGTTGAAAAGGAAACAGGTCTTTTGACCTGCTCAACAGTTTGACTTTGCGGAAGTTACTCAACTTCTCAGTGCCTCTATTTTCTTAAATATGAAATGAGACTACTAGTATTTATTCCATACAGTTATTGTGAGGCTTTAAAGGTGTGGTTCGCATATATTAAAGATGGCTCTATCCATTTAGATGCTCTCAGTAAAAGCTGATTGCTATCTGCAGTGTGGAATGAGACACTCTTCTACTTCTCTTTATCATGTCTTATTTTTCATAATACTTTACATTACCTGAAGTTTGTTTCTTTTTCTTTCACGTGAGTGTCATTTATGAGAGCAGGGTCTATGTTTTGTTCCTTGTTTTGTCTTGCTTTGTCTTCGCTGAAGCACTGCCTGACACATTATAAGTGTTCAGTAAATACTCATTTTGAATGTTGGGATGATCAAATGAACTCAAATTTAGCATGCTTGAATATGAATCTAGCATGCTTGGCTTCTTTGTCATCAGGGCTTGCAGCCTTCCCCCTCCCCCCACCCCCAAGCTAGAGGGGAATGAGAATTTTGGGTTTTGCAATGACTACTCTCTCTAGGTGAAGGTGCTAAAGGAGAAGATAGAAGCTGAGAAGGGACGTGATGCCTTCCCCGTGGCTGGACAGAAACTCATTTATGCTGGCAAGATCCTGAGTGATGATGTCCCTATCAGGGACTATCGCATAGATGAGAAGAATTTTGTGGTTGTCATGGTGACCAAGGTGGGTGAAGTGTGCTGGTTGGGAGGGTATGTGGATTAGTTAGAGAGCTGGCAAGAGCCTCTGTGCCTTGGGGAGATTAGCCGTGAACAGGGCGGGGTTAAAACGTGGCTGGATGTTGGGGCTTGATAGGGATACTGAGGCCTGCTCCCTTATTCTGGGTGTCACAGGCTAAAACCAGCCCAGGCACATCAGTACCCCCAGAGGCTTCACCCACTGCTGCTCCAGAGTCCTCCACGTCCTTCTCGCCAGCCCCTGCTTCAGGCATGTCCCATTCCCCACCTACCGCCAGAGAAGACAAGAGCCCATCGGAGGAATCGGTCCCCACGACATCCCCGGAGTCTGTGTCAGGGTAAGGCAGGGAGCAGCAGCCCCAGCTTGGGCCCTGTCCTCCCAACACATTGCAGCACCCACATATGTGGCCCCATGTACCCAGGGGGAGGGCAAGCCGCCAGAAGCCAGGGTCCGATTTCTCTCTCTTGAATTTGCAGCTCTGTTCCTTCTTCAGGTAGCAGCGGGCGAGAGGAAGACGCGGCCTCCACACTAGGTGGGTGGGTGGTCCCTGGGGCAGAAGTGACTGGGTGCCCCAGCCATCAGATGGGCCTTGTGTGGGTTCGGGAGAGCCTGGGTGCTGCCCTTTCCTCTCCCTGGTGACCCAGGCCTTGCTGCTCCCTCCACAGTGACTGGCTCTGAGTATGAGACGATGCTGACGGAGATCATGTCCATGGGCTATGAGCGGGAACGGGTCGTGGCCGCCCTGAGAGCCAGCTACAACAACCCCCACCGAGCCGTGGAGTATCTGCTCACGGTGAGGTGGGGCTGCTGCCTCCTTGGGAGGCTTTCAAGGAATACCTGGGCTTCAGCACCCTGATGGGTGGTCAGGAAGACAAACCCTGCCCCCCGAAGCCTTTGGGTCATGGTACCAGCCAGGAAAGGCTTCTTGTAGGAGGCCAGACATGGGCAGAGAGGTGGGCCCGTGGAGGGCGGGGCTGACGTCTCACCTGTCTCCTGCCAGAGCTGAGTGTGCAGGAGGGAGGCAGCGGGTGGTCTGTGCATTAGAACTAAATAGGACCCCTGACAGGGAATTCCTGGGAGCCCCGAGCCAGAACATGGTTCTGTCCAGGAGAGCCAGGTGTCCGAGCAGCCAGCTACAGAAGCAGGTGAGTGAGTTGGGAGGTATGCATGTGGGGTTTCTGCTGTCAAGACATGACTCCTCTCCCTCCCAGCCCCCACGCTTCTGGGAGCCCAGCCTGGGGTCTAACCACCTGCCTTTCTCCTGTCAGCGGGAGAGAACCCCCTGGAGTTTCTGCGGGACCAACCCCAGTTCCAGAACATGCGGCAGGTGATTCAGCAGAACCCGGCGCTTCTGCCTGCACTGCTCCAGCAGCTGGGCCAGGAGAATCCACAGCTTTTGCAGGTGTGGCCCTGGGGGTAGAGGGAGCCAGCATGGACACCACCTCCCTTCCCCTGTGAGAGCCATAGCCCCTAAGCCTGGCCCAGCACCGTACATAGGTGTTCCACTCTACTTGGAAGGTGGGACTAACGACAGCCCTCTGCTGCTCCCTGTGACCTGATGACCTACACCATTTTATGTAATCCTCCCAACCTCTCTGAGGGATGGGTGCTGTTAATGCCTTTGTGGAAGAAAGCACTAGAGGCTTGGGCAGTGGGGCATCTTCTGCCTCCAATCTCTGTGTTCTGTGCTCTGCCTTCTGTGTCTTGTGACTCTGACTGTGGCTTGGCTCGTAAATGTTCACAGAGTTATATGGCAGTGTCCAGGATCGCTGTGCCCCAGTTGGCTCTGGGACCATGTTCAGCAAGATCCAGTCCTGCCTTGGAAGGTTCCTAGGCAGAGGGATACTGGCTCCTGGGTGTGAGGAGACCTCTGGGTCCTCTGTGAAGGCTTGCTTCTCCTGGTTTAGGAACCAGTGTCTATTGCTTTCCTCCCCACTTCTCGGTCCTTTGTGGGCTCCTGTTCATCTCTTCTAGATGCTAGGTACTTTTTCTATACCCAGTTTTCCCCACATATTGTCCTGGGGCCTTCAGTCTGTGGTGACCCCTGGTTGCCCAGACCTCTGGATGCCATGCTCTTTTATGGCTGATTTGTCACCTCCATGAAAGTGCTTTACAGACATCTAAGGTTTCAGAACAAACCTCTCAGTTCTCTTTGGCCCACAAGGACTAGCCTAGGGTTGCTTGAGCCCTAGGCCCTGGAGGTCTGCTGGCGTCATCCATCATATGTCATTTCTGTTCTATTTCTGGAACATCTCAGTCAGCCCAGCCCTACACTTCATCTCCATGGCTGGTACCTCATCTCATACCTGGTTGCTTGGCAGCCACTGCCCAGGCTTCTACTTCTTCACAGCCTCCATGCTCCATTCTCCATTAGGAGCTAGAGTCCTGAAAAAGCACTTTTTTTCTTTGATACAAAAAGTGTCAGATGTACACAAAAGTCTGAGAAAGTTGTATCAGAACTCCCAGAGGCAACATCCAGAGGGATTGTTTTTAAAAGGTATACAGATTTACCTATTACCACTGTGGTATCCCATCTCACTAGAAGGCACTAGAAGAAAATAGGTAAGGTTCCTGTCCTCTCTGATCTTATTTTCTGCTATTTTGTCCGTCTCTTGTTTACTTGGTTTTGCCACTCAGATCTTGTCTAAGTGATTTGCCAGATGCATCCCTATCCCCGGGCCTTTGCACTTGCTGTTTGTTCTACCTGGAGGAAACTTCCCTCTCTCCTGGCATGAAGTGTCTTTCTTAGCCCAATGTCTGCCCTACTGTATGCCAGGCCCAGTACTTACATTGTAAATGTCCATTTGTTTAGTTGTTTATGGTCCATCTCCCCACTCTGGAACATTGGCTTCACCAAGATAGGGTCTGTGTCTACTACCTGAGTTGATATTTGGCCTGAATAGGCACCCTCTAAACGTTTGCTGAGTGAATGAAAAAGTAAGGTCTGTGGGTCACTGTGCCTTGCTCTCGTTTCCCACAGCAAATCAGCCGGCACCAGGAGCAGTTTATTCAGATGCTGAATGAGCCTCCTGGGGAGCTAGCAGACATCTCAGATGTGGAGGGTGAGGTGGGTGCCATAGGCGAGGAGGCCCCGCAAATGAACTACATCCAGGTGACGCCGCAGGAGAAAGAAGCTATAGAAAGGGTAAGAGGACTGGCTGAGGGGCAGCCCAACTACTGAGGTGCTGAGGGCGGGCTCTCACACCCTACTTATACCTGCTCATCTTCCCACAGTTGAAGGCCCTGGGCTTCCCAGAGAGTCTGGTGATTCAGGCCTACTTCGCCTGTGAAAAAAACGAGAACTTGGCTGCCAACTTTCTCCTGAGTCAGAACTTTGATGACGAGTAATGCCGGGAGGCCAGGCTGCCTACCGCCCCACCCCTAACCCCAACTCCAAAAAAGTTTTATAAAAGAAAAAATATATATATATATTCATGTTTATTTAAGAAGTGGAAAAAAATCAAAAACCTTAAAAAAAAAACAGAAAAAAAACACCTCAATTTCCACCCTCCTCAAATGGCCCCCATTCCCATCTTGGCCTGAGAAGACCTGGGCCAGACAGCTGTCCTCCCATCCCCCACCCCAGCCTGCTTCAAGGAGCTGGCAGGACCGGAGGTGACAGATGGGCCCCTCTTGGCCTCTGTCCCAGCTCCCTGCAGCCAGATGGAGAGGCGGCTGCTTGCTTCCCCATCCCCCAAAGCCTGAGACCACCCCCACCCTCTTTCAGGGTGACGGGAAGCCAGAGCCCCAAACTTTGATCCTCCATTGGAGTGGTCCAAATCTTTCCATCTGGGGTGAGCAGTCAGAGACCCAAGTCCCACTCTGCAGTCTGGTCTTGGCTTCCAGCCTGCATCCCTTCACTGGGGAGGAGGCGGCCAGGTTTGTCCTAAGGAAGGGGTAACATCAGAGCTGTTCTAGAAGTCAAGGCCACCCCCACCCCAGAACAGAACCGTGTCTCTGATAAAGGTTTTGAAGTGAATAAAGTTTTAAAAGCCCATCCTGTGGTCTGTGCCTGCTGGGGCTTCCCACTCCAGCTCACTTGGCTCTGGGGGCTAGTTGGGCACAGGTGATATGGGAATGCCAAGGGGCAGAATGGTTTGTCAGCTTCTGCAGATTGGGGCTCCCAGTGTATCCTCCTGCCTTGGAAGCTGTCGCATTCCCAGGCAGTGGGCCCCAGCTCCAGCTTGGCCTTGGAAGGTCTGCTTCTCCCTGCCCCCCACCATCATCACCAGTCTGTTTTGGCTACACTTTTTCCCCTGGTAATTGGCTAATTACTAGAGATTAATGTTGGTAAACAGAAGCCTCCTTGTCGTCTGCCATCTGCTCCTCCATTATTTCCCCATTGCATACCCCCTTTCTCTGCCCCTGAAGCCCCAGTTAGTTGGCATGGCCTAGAGTCCCCGAGTGAGCAGAGCCAGGGAAGGGTGGGGGCCCAGGGATGGCCACATTGAGAGAGGACGCAGAGCTCTCCAGGGGTGGAGTTGTCAGGCAGCAGGTTTTATTGAGAAAGAACAAAGCTCAGGAGCTGGGTGGCACAGAGGCTGCTGGGTCCTGGGCTGCAGCAGCGGCTATTGTGGCAGCTCGTGCCTCCTTCTTCTGTCTTTGTTTTTCCTCCTTGAGGCGCTTACGCTGCTGCTTCTCCAGGTCCTGTAGCAGCTCCTGGAAGCGGGCACTCCTCGGGTCCACGTGGTAGCCCAGGCGCTCCTGGGCCTCAGCCTGCAATCGGGCCCGCCGCTCCTTGTCTGCCTTCTCCTTCTCCCTGCGCTCCTGTTGCTGCCGCTGCCAGTTCTCAATCATCTGTGGCATCTTAGCCATGCACTCTGCAATGAGCTGCTCCCTGCAGGGAAAGGAGGGTGGGCAGTGAGGGCAGTGACACCAGCCAGAGCAGCACCTGTCTACCCACATCCCACCCTCAAGTCTTTGCCTACATCTTGCCTCCCAACTCCTCTGTGGAGATGAGAAGCTGGTAAGACTTATCTTAGCCATTTCATGTCAGAAAAAGTCCTTGACAAGTGAAGAAACAGGCAGAAGAGATGAGCTAACATGTATGACCTTGAGCATGAGAGAGCCAAGCCCCAGTAACCCCCAGGAGCAAACTCCAATATTTCACCAGGTTGTCTATTGAGCCATCTGAGTGCTGGGCCATTCCTGGCAGCTCACTCCATCCCACAGACATCACTGAGCACCGACTATGTACCACCGGGCCCAGTTCTAGGCACAGGAGTGAAGGCAAATGAATTGGACCTTTCCCTCCAATCCTATGAGTTTGTAGGTATCAGTTAACAGCCCATATTAAGGGTTAGAAAGATGAAACTGGAAGAATTAAAGCTACACGACAGGATTATTCAGCTGGGATGGGGCAGAGATGAGAGATGGTTTACGAATTCCCAACTCCACTGCTCACTGAGTGAATAGACTGGTGGCTCCACCTTCCCAGGCCTCAAGTTTCTTTTTCATCTATAAAATGAGGGTGATCCCATTTGGAGCTGCTGTGAGGTCAAGGACGTTAAACACCAGGAACATGTGTGGCCTGCTCCCTGAACTTGCCTGCTTTGGCTGGCCCCTCCCAGGAGGTGGCACCATCCTGATTCCCCTGGTGTGTTTCCTCCATCTATCAAGTCTAATCTTTGAGACCTGTTTCTGCGTTCCACCTCTGCCCTTGATTCCAGACCCCATCACTTTCCACTCTTCCCAGTCATTGATAGCTTGGCTTCACATTCAAAGCTCCGCCTTTGCACCAAGCTGTTCCCTCTACCCAGAACACTCTCCCTAAGATCTCCCCATGTCTACATCTGGTCATTCAGGTCTTTGCTTAAACATCAAGTTTAAGTCCTAAACCAAAGACGCTCTCCGGCACACCACCAAGTTTTATCTTCCTAATGGTTCTCTGTCGCCATTTGAAATGATCCTCTATTTTGTTCCCAGCACCTGGTACAAGGCGGCCTGGCACACAGTAGGCGCTCAGTAAAGATTTGCTAAACGAACTGATACTCAGAAGTCTATTTTGCAGCTATGTAAGCATGCATGTAAGTCTACAGTATGTAAACTGCTCCCTCCCATAAGCGCCCGATGGAGTATGCACCGTTGGGGTACAGTTCACCCACTCGGCCCTCCAGCAACGGAGGGCGCTGCCCACAACCCGGAGCCTGCCCGACCGCATGCACGCACCTGGCCTGACGCTTTTGCTCCTCAGCCAGCTGTTTCACCCGCAATGACTCCTGCATGGCCGCCAGGCTCGGGTGCCATTCGCGCTCCTCAGCTTCTAGATCGCGCAGCTGTTCCTGCGACGGCCACAGCGAACCGACGGGCACCCCGGAGGCGGCGCCGTGCCGCGCGAACTGCTTGGCCGCGTAGCGCGGACCCAGCTGCCAGCGTGGAGTCAGTGGGTCTTCCGGGTCCGGCCACCAGGGCCTCGGCGAGTGGCGCGGGGGCGGCGGCGCTCGGTAGCCCCGGGAGCCTGGGCCCAGCGTCGCCGCCAGCCCAAACAGGGGGCGCGCCTGCCGCACGGGCGCCGCCATCTTGGCTGTGCAGGGTCCTTGAGGGCCGGCGGGGCTGGCCACGACGCTGCCTGTGCGGGAGGTCCCAAGGGGGCGGCGGGACGAAGCGTTTCCCTGCTGCCTCAGTTCTTCTGTGCAGTGGGGAGAAGAGGGATGTAATATATTTTTTATACATCTTCAAGTATAATTTAAAATGATATTTTAACACTTATTTGTTAAAACGGTATTTTAATTTTGAATATTTAGCATTTAATTTTTATGTTAAATTTATTTAACATTTATTTTAAATGATCTTTTGAATATTTAGAACATTTAAGTACTTCAATTTTAAACAATCTACATATTTTATGTTTTAATTTACATATTTAAAATCTAAAATGACGAAATATTTGTTTTATTTTAAATGTATTTAAATATTGTTCATAACATTTTCTGCTTTATTTTATGCTTTTTAATTTTTAAAATCTTAATTATACATTTTATTTTAAATAATTACTTAAAACCTTACCTAGATGTTTATTTTAAATAAATATATTTAAAACATTTTTATGTAAGTATTAAGATATTTATGTACAAATATTTTAAATTTTATTGTAAATAATTACTTTATGCCTTTTGTTTTTTTATATTTTAAAATGTTTGATCATGGTGCAGAAATTAAACAGTATTTTTAAAAAACAATTTTTAAAAGCCTTAAAAAGGTAGGAAATTCTGACTCATGCTACAACATGGATGAACCTGGAAGAAGACATTGTGCTGAATGAAATAAGCCAGTCGCAAAAAGACATATATTGTATGATTCCACTTATAAGAGGTCCCTAGAGGAGTCAGATTCATAGAGATAGAAAGTGCCAGGGACTGGGGGAGAAGGATGGGGAGTTAGTGTTTACTGGGGACAGTTTCAGTTTGGGAAGATGAACAAGTTCTGGAGAAGGGTCGTGGTGATGGTTATAGAACATTGTGAATGAATGTGCTTAATGCCACTGAACAGTACACTTAAAAATGGTTAAAATGGTAAATTTTAGTTATATTTTATCACAAAAAAATAAAGAAAGAAAGAATGAAAAAGAAAGGAAATTGCAGTTCCTTGGTAAGCCAGGAATCCTGGACAAGAATGTTTGTAGTTCATAGAAGTACCATATACATCATATATATCAGTTCAAAGCTGGAAATAACCCTCACTCTGGTCCATCCAGAGTAGAAGGGAGAGCTAAATTTTGATGTTTCAGCCAACAATGCTACACAGGAATGCAAGAGCAGAAATTACAGCTGCTCATAGCGACATGGATGAGTCTCAAAGACATATGCAACAAAGGAGGTAGGGCCAAACTATTTCTTTTCATTCTAGAAGTCAGGACCAGACTCCTCTGTTGGGCATGAGAGGGGCATCTGGGTGGTAGTTCCATTGCTGGGAGGGGAGGTTCACTTTGTAACAGGTCATTGAACTGGGCAATTGGTTCTTTTTGTTTTTCTCTAAGTGGACTATATTCCGTGTTATTTCTTGATCTGAGCTACAGTGACGCCTGAGTTATAATTATTCTTTAAGCTGTAAATAACTGCCTATGGATTGTGCACTTTCCTGTAGATTTATTATATTTCACAATTTAAAAATGGAAATACAAGCAACAAAAAGGATTACAGTGCGCGGTCTTACTCCCCCACCAGTCTCTCCCTCTCTGAGCACTCCCCCAACTTGTTTTAGTTTCGTATCCGAGAGAGTATGCAATAAAGCATATCAGAATGCTTTATACATTCTTATTTATAGTGTTAATAAATTATTTCACAAGGACAGAGGAAGTACAGTCACTTATGCCATCACTCAGGTTTAACAAATATTAACACTTTGGCTCGATTGCTCCAGAATCTTTTTTTTTTTAATTCCTTTTGATAAAGCTTGACCCTTACCAAGAAACCCTCCAATGACAGTAAGACCTCCATCTACAAATGCCACCCCATTCCCTCCATGACCTTCTCAGGAGTAACAATTATTTTGAAATTAGTTTATTCTAATAGGACCAGCCTTTATGCATTCACTACTTATCTGGAATCTGTGGAAACAATGTACAATATCTATATTTAAACAGCTTACATAAATGATCATCCGGAATGTATTAGTTTACAACTTTTCTCCCTTAACCTCATGGTTTCCAGATGTTTCCAGATGTTTCCACATGGATCCCTGTAGATTTATTACACATGCCGTATAGCTGTATTTTTTACATTGTGAGTCATGGGGCCCATTATTGATTCAGGAAATCAGTGAGGTGAGTTACAACCGGCACTTATTTATTTCCAGGTTTGTAATTAAGGGAAAAATGATTCACAAAAATTTTTTCATTTAAAAAATTATTTTTAAAAATTGTGACAAAATGCACATAAAACTTACCATCATAATCATTTTTAAACATACTGTTTAGTGGTATTAAGCACGTTCACATCGTTGTGTAATCATCACCGCCATTGATCTCCAGAACTTTGTCATCTTACAAAACAGAAATTCTCTCCCCAGCAAACACTAACTCCTCATTCTCCCCTCCCCAGCCCCTGGCACCCATCATTCTTCTTCCTGTCTCTATGAATTTGACTCCTCTAGGGACCTCATATAAGTGGAATCATACAGTATTTGTCCCTTTGTGCCTGCCTTATTTCACTCAGTATGTCCTCAAGGTTCATCAACACTGTAGCATGTGTCAGAATGTCCTTTTTAAAGGTGAATAATATTCCATCATGTGTATTTACCACATTTTGCGTATCCATTCATTCATTGATGGACACTTGGCTTGCTTTACCTTTTGGCCATTGTGAATCATACTGCTATGGGTGTATAGCAGTTATTTTTAATGGAAAAAATATGATAAAAATATCAGATTGTATAACATGTAGTAAGGGTAGTATTGTTTGGTAAAACTTTTATTTCTACCACATATACATGTATGTATATACTAGTATTCCAATTAACAATTGTATGTTAACAAACTTTTCCAAACAACCATTTTTATTATGCTCACAGATTGTGTGAGTCAGGAATTTGGGCAGGGCACAACGGGGTGGCTTGTCTCTGCTCCATGCTGTCTGCAGCTCTACCTGGGAAGAATTCAAAGTTGAGCGACTTGAATCTTGGCTGTCAGAATCATCAGAAGGCATCTTCGTTCATTTGTGTCTTGTGATTGATGCTGGCTGGAGCCCAGCTGGGCTATCACCTGGAATATTTACACAGTGGTCTGCTCATACAGGTCAGTTTGAAATTCCTTACAACATGATGGCTGGGTCCCAAGTGAACAAGGCTGAAGTGTAGGCATTTTTATTCCTGAATCTTAGAAATCACATGACATCATTTCTGTTGTATTCTATTGCTCAAGCCAGTCATAAAGGTTATCTAGGTTCAAGGGGAGAGATCCGAGACCTTGTCCATCAAAGGATTGTCAAGGTCACTTTGTCAAGGCCAGTAAATAAAATGTATTCCTTACTGTCTGTCCTTAGTGGTAAAAAAAAAAATTTTTTTTGGAAAAAAGATCTCTGCAATATTGCCCATTGGTGTGAATAAACTATAATTATTCTGTCACGTTTTGATGGACATTTGTTTTGGATTTTTTTTTTTGATTGCAGAAATGATGCTACAGTGAGCCGACCTGTCTGTGCCCCCACATACCCCTGGGGAGACTTCCAGGGGGTACTTAACAAATCCAAGTCTTTCCTCAGGGTTTGCTGAGGGACAGGTTGCCATTGTGGTTGAGGTCCAGTGAATGAAGTGGATTGAGGGAGGAGGTAAAGTGCAGAGCGTTACGCAGGGGCCAGCCAGGCAGGCATCATAGGCTATGGCGAGGGCTTCTAGTTTTGTTCCAAGGGCAGTGGGGAGCCATGGGAGGGCTTTGAGCAGAGGAGTGATGGATATGATTTATAATTCTCTGGCTGCTGAGCAGAAAAGACATTGAGTGGGTCAACGCGTAGAAACAGGAGGACACACTAGGAAATAGAAGGGGCCATGTGTCCATGCCCTCCCTCACCTGCACTGTCCTCAGGACCTTTGTGCCACCTTTGCTGTTACCATGCCTAGAACTTGCTCCTGGGTTCTTTATATGGCAGTCTTGCTCTTGTCATTTAGGTTTTACTCAGCAGATACCTCCTCTACTCCTTGGATCCTAGAAGATATTAGAAACAAAGTAGAGATGGTCCCTGGCCTCAAACAGCTCAAAGTCTTTGGGGTGAGACACGGAAGTAATTATAATGGAGGTGAAGGAGTAAGAAAGTACCTGGAATGGGGCTATAGGGCAGTCAGAGGTGGGACTTTTAAGCTGCAGTTTCCTCCCAGACCAGCAAATTTGGGAACCACTCTGAGAAACACCAGCCTGGAGGTGGAGTAGGTGCTCTGATGTCAAACCAGCCCGGGATGAGTTTCAGCTGTCCTCCAGGGCTCTGTACACAGCGGGTACCAACTCATACCAATGGGAGAGGGGCTTCTGAGGGCAGTACTTAAATTGAGGTAAAATTCACACAACATAAAATTAATCATTTTAAAATGAAAACTTCATACTCTGTGATTTCTCTTCAAATTATATAAATCTTTTAAAATGGAAACTTCAGTAGTATTTCGTGCATTCACAATGTTGTGGAACCACAACCTCTACCTAATTCTGGAATATTTTCACCACACTAAAAGGAAACTCTAGACCCGTTAGCAGTCACTCCAGCTCCCTTTAGTCCCTGGCAACCACTAATCTACTTTCCATCTCTATGGATTTGCCTATTTTGGATATTTCATATAAACGAAGTCATACAATATGTGACCGTTTGTATTTATATTCTTTTACTTAGCATGTTTTCGAGGTTCATTCATATTGTAACATCACTACTTATTATGGCCCACGAAATTCATGTGTTAAAGTGCTAACCATCAGTATCTCGGAATAGGACCATATTTAGAAATATAGTCTTTAAAAAGGTAATTAAGTTAAAATGAGGTAATTAGGGAGGGCCCGTAATCCAATGTGACTGGTGTCTCTATAAAAAGAGGAAATTTGGACACAGACAAGGAGAAGACATCCCTCTACAAGCTGAGGAGACCGCAGAAGAAACCAACCTTGAAGACACCTTGATCTTGGACTTCCAGCCTCCAGAACCATGAGACAATAACTTTCTGTTGTTAAAGCCCCACAGTCTATGGTACTTTATTATGGCATCCCTAGCAAATTAATATAGTTCTTCATTCATTTTTATAGCTGAATGATATATTCCATTGTAAGAAATTTTTTTTTTCTTGTAACAAAAGATGGAAAAGAACCTAAATGTCCAAGAATAGAGGACTTGTTAAAAAATGTCTGACTACCCATAGGATGGAATATTATGCAAATGTTAAAAAATAAGGGTGCTATGTCATGCTTCTCGAAATGTGTTCCCCAGACCATCAGCATCAACATCACCTGGGAACTTGTTAGAAATGTAGGTTCTCAGGCTTCCTCACAGACTCAGATACTTTCGGATGGAGCCTCTGTATGGGAGCCCTCCAGGCAATGCTGATGCAGTTTGAGACCTACTACTGTAAATAACGATACAGCCCAGGGGGTCACAGTAGCCCTGGGGTGCTTTTTAAAAACACCAGTGCCTGGGGCCCATCCCCAGAGATGACAGTGCAATTGATCTGGAACAGGGTCTGGGCATCAATTCCCCACTTATAAGTGACTCGACCCATGAACCACTGATATGGGCGAAGTCCCGGACACAGTAGATGCAAAAAGCCAGGTGCAAAAGAGTCATGTTCCAAAACATTCTTTGAAGGAATATGATAGTTAAAATTTGGATAATGGAGAAATAAATTTGGGGAAAATATGTGCAGTGGAATATTGTTCAGCAGTGAAAAGGAGGAAATACAAAGTTAAAAGGATCAAAGTTAAAAGGATCTATACATTATGATATCAAATATGTTAAGTTTAAAACAAAACAATCATGTATCATTTCTGAATGGATATGTATGTAGTAAAACTGAATACAGCCATGAGGATTATAATTGGCAAATTCAGGGATGAGGACAAGAATAGAGTGAGTTTCTCTCATATCTGTAATCTTTTATTTCTTAATCGAGGTGATGAATATAGCAGGGTTTGTTGCATTTTTGTCTATACTTATTTGAATGTCTAAGCTCGGTTAAAAAGCAAGGGACAAAAAAAAAGCAAGGGGCAGGAAAGGTATAAATTGCTTTTATTTGTGCGTTTTCTTTTCTTAAATTTCTTTTTGCATGGTTACAATTTTTAAACTCCAAAGTGAAGCCGCTCCCATCCCATCCCCCATTTCCATGCCCCTTCCCAACAGAAAAATTCTGTGCTTTTCAATATGCAAATACAAATAATTTGTAGCTGTAGATTCTTGTCCACCTTCCCTAACAGGTTAGGGTATAATAGACACCCTGTTCCGAAAAATTTTAACTTCATTTTTCTTGGGTATCTTTCCATGTTGAAACTATATAAGTATGCACAGTCCTGTACAGCTGTGCAGTATTATGGGATTATGCCTGGTGAGTCGGAAAACAGCGAGGAGGCCTGTGTGGCCGAAGGGTCAGAGAATGGGGAAGAGTGGAGGGTGGGGAGGAGGTAGGAGTAGACAATGCGAGGCCTGGTGGGCTGCAGTGAGGACTTTGGCTGTTACCCTGGGTGAGGTGGGAGCCCTGGAGGGTTCTGCGCAGAAGAGGGACTTGCCTGGAACTCAGGGGCTCACAGGCGCCCTCTGGCAGCTGTGGGGGGAACAGACTTTGCAGGCGGGAGATGTGGGACCGCGGAGGAGGTATACCGGTTCAGGTCGGAAATAATGGAGGCCATGTCCAGGTGGGGGACCGAGGAGGGAGTGAGAAGTGGGCGGATTCTGGGTACATTTTGAAGCGGATGCGACTTGCTGTCATACCAGCTTGGGGAGGGGATGTAATCAGAGAAAGAGAGGGGTCAAGGATGCTTCAGTTTGAGGCCTTAGCACCTGGCTGAACGGAGTTGCTGTTAGCTGGGTTTAGAGGACAGCGAAAGGGCAGGTTGGGGGACGCTCAGGGGCTCGGATGTAATGCGGTGCATGGGTGGCGCCAGCGCACCTTCAGGTGGAGCGTCCAGGAGACAAGTCGCGAGAGCCGAGCGCGCAGTCGCAAGAGCCGCCGCCAGAGGGCGAGCGCGCCCCGTCGCACGCGCAACCTGCAGGGCGCGGGAAGTTTCCGCCCTGCAGCTTCCCACGGCCTCGCAGCCTGCGGCGCCTCACCTGGGTGCGAGATGGGGCCCGCTGAGGTCCCAGGACCCAGCCAGGATCCCCCGGTGTTCCCGGGGCTCCAGAGCCTGGGACTCCGCTCGCACACCTCTGTGCTTCAAGCACTCAACCTCCACCTGCCTCCCCTCCCCCCCATCCCAAGTCTGTTCACATCGCCTGCGACACCACCTCAAGGCCCTGCGAAAATGTCACCTTCTCAGGGAGGCCTTCTCTGACCACCCTGGGGGCAGGAGCCCCTGCCAAGACACCTCCCTTTTTAATGTCTTCTTAACACTTAACGACTCCGAAATCATCTTATTTATCTTATATTGTTTCTTTTTGCACAACAAGGTATCCGTGGCAGGGAGGAACTTTTTTTTTTTGGTCTTGTTTACCTATATCCCCAGGGCTCAAAATTATGCCTGGCCTCTAATAGGTGCTAAAGGAAAACCATCAATGTTAATCACAGCTTACTCATGGTGTTTCTGTGTACCAGCCGCTATTTTAAACTCCTGAGATAAAATATCTCTTGAGTCCTCAGAACAACCCTACCAGGAAGGGACTGTTGTTATCTCCATATTCCAGAAAAGAAAACTGAGGCCCAGAGTGGTTAAAGGACTTGACCAAGGTTGCACAGCCAGGAAGTTGCAATGCTGAGATGGAAACCCAGGTAGCTTAACTGCCAAGTATGATTTTGCTAAATGGATGAATGGGGCCCAACGGGAAAGGAGCCCTCAGGGACTTTGGCAGTATACCCTGAGACCTGCCCTTCCTGGTCCCCCAGCCCACACACCCGCAGGCCCAGCCCCTGGGTACCCCACCAGGCTGGGGGGAGGGGTGGGAACTCAGCAGGTCTGGGTTTACTCTCCTCCCCATGGTGGGTTCCCAGAGGTGCCTCCCAGGCTGTCTAGGTGGGGTGCAGACCATTAAAAGTGGGTCTGGAGGGCACAGACTCCACTCACCAGACAGCAGGGTCAACTGCCCAGGACCCTGAGCCCAGTCCCAGACAGAGACAGACAGACAGATGCTCCTCAGCCAACTGACCACTCTCCTGAGCCTGCTCAGTGGAGCCTGGCTGCCCATGGGCTTGGGGAGGCCTGGACCCCAGGGTCCGCCACCCCAGCCCCGGGCTGCCGCCAATCAGACCCAAACCCTGGCCTCCCTGGTGCCATCCTCTGCCCTCAGCAGCTGGAAGGCCTTCTTGGACCTGCAAAAAACTCAGCGGCTGGGGACAGGCAGGCTGCAGCGTGGACAGGAGAGGGCTGCCACCATGACTCTTCCATTGGACCCGCAGGAAGTGGCCCAGGAGAAGTGCAAGGCTGTGCCCTTCACTCAGGTGAGTGTGTGGGTGGGGGAAGGAGAGGGCTGGGTCTTAGCGTTGGCCGAAAGCACGGGCTGTGACGCCCGATTTGGGGTCAAGCCCTGCTTTCTTTACCTGTCTCTGATCCTCAGTTTTCTCTCTGATAAAATGGGGGTTAAGCCTCCCCCACCGGTGCCAGTGCCGTCGCCCCCATCCTGCCCTCCCAGCTTCTGCTATCGCCACACTGTCTCCCAAGTCCGTTTTTCTCTTTAGTGGCCACAGGGCTCCTGCGAGCACCTGAGTCAGGTCACATCTCTCTTTCGCTCAGAACCCTCCATGACTCCGACCTCACTCAGAGCAAAAGCCCAAGTCCTTCCCTCTGCCCACGAAGCCCTGAACCACCTGCCTGTCTCCTCCCTGCCCCCGCCTCCTCCCGTCTCCCCCTCGCCCACTCTGCTCCTGCCACACCTGCCTCTTTGCTTCTCCCCAGACGCGCTAACGTTACATACTTCGGGGCCTTTGCCCTGGCTATTCCCTCGCCTCTAACACCCACCTGCCACAGACATTGTGTGGCTCCTTCTTTCACCTCCTTTAGGTTTTTACTCAAGTGTCATGAAAAAACACAGCGCCTCCCACCCCATTCCCCCTTTTCTTATTGCTGTAGTACACATTATCACCTAACAAATGAAATGGATTCTATAATTTCATTTATCATCTTTCTCCTTCAGTAGAATGTCTGCTCCACCAAGGCAGGGATTTTTAAGCCTTATGTATGTACCTCTGTGTCCCCATCTCCACACCCTAGAGCAGAGCCAGGCACATGGCAGGAGCTCAGTGTTTGTTAAATGATGAACCTGCCTCCTAAGCACTGTCAGGTAGCCTGAATGAGAGGAGGATGCACAGCATTCTCTCAGTTGCATTCAGCTGGTGCTCCATAACGGCTGTAGGAATTTGTGTCGTGTGTTGTTTATGGCCCAGGCTTTGGAACCAGGTGTACCTGGGTTCAAGGTCTGCCTTAACTGCTGATTTCTGTGTGATTCAGGGCAAGAGGCTAGGGTAGCTGTGAGGGGCAGAGTGGGAGCTGAGGGGTGGAAGAGGAACAGAGATGGGAGTGCAGGGTTTAAACAGAGAAGGGCCATGATGAGGGGGGCGGTGAGTCGATAGATCCACTTAGTTGGAGGTGATCGCGGGAGGAACTAACACTTTTTGAGCACTGATTGCGTGTCCAGTAGCGGGCTAAGGGTTTCTGTGTAAGCCCCACCCCCAGACTCCTGTAATGCCACCTCTTCCTGCTGTCCCTCAGCCCTTCTCTGGATTAATCCTCTCTGTCGAAAGGCCTAGAGTGATTTTTTTTCCTGTTTGACCCTCGATGATTTCACAGGTGAAGAAAGTGAGGCCCAGAAAGGTTGAATAACTTACCAATAAGTCACACAGCTAGCAGATGGCAGAGTCGGGATTTGAGGTCAGGCATCCATGCCTCTCAAGGTGGGGTAGAAGTGAACGAGCGACTATTCTCGCCATTTCGACCCCAGACTCCACTGCCCTTGACCCGTCTCCCTGCTTCTGGACCCAGGTGCTCTCCCGGCTGGGCTGCACGGCCGTGCGCCTCCGCAATCACCTCTGCTTTGGCCGCTGCTCCTCCCTCTACGTGCCTGGTGTGGACCCCACCCCGCTTGTCCTCTGCAACAGCTGTGTGCCTTCTCACAGGCGCTGGGCGTCCGTGGTCCTTTGGTGTCGGGTGGGCAGCCCAGCCTCCCATCGGCGGGTGAAGACATCCACCGTGCTGGTCGAGGAGTGTCAGTGCAGCTCAGAGGTGTAAGCTGAGCATCATGAACAGACACACAAACACACACACCTTGGAGAGCTGTGGGGAGACAGGCCGAGAAAGACGCCGACCTGGATCATGTACACTGGGTCAAAGAGACCCAAGACGCAGGGACCGTGAGATGGGCCTCCAGAGTCATCACTCCGCGCCTGGGGACACAAGACACAGCCCAGCTGTAGAGGTGGACCCCTTGTAGCCATAGCACACACTTTTTGAGCGCTTACTGTTCGCCAGGCCTGGCCCTAAGCATTTGACATGTATTGTGTCATCCTCAGAGCCACCCGATGACATAGAAGTGTCACCCCATTTTACAGAGAAGGAAACTGACGCCCCAAGAGGCAAAGCCACTTACTCAGGGTCACGCAGCAGTACTTGGCAGAGCCGGTATTCAAACCCAAGGCAGTGTGGCGCCCGCTTTAAACCACCAGGCTGGACTTCCTCTCACAGAATGAGTCAAAGACGTACTCCCAACTGCAGGGAGGACAGATAGCCCCACCCAGACCAGGAGTCACAGTGACGACCCTGTCCTAGGGACCCAAAGAAACCAAGGCAGGAAGGCGGATATAGTTCCTAGGGGAAACCTGGGCTCCCTAAGTCAGAGGCAGTACCCACGTACTCCCAGCTGCACCCCCAGTCTCCACCCAACCCCATGCCCAGTGTGGCATTCTACAGGAACCATAAAGGTTGGCCAAGCCCAGTGTTGTGTATATACGTGTATGTGTGTGTTTGTTCTTCCAACTTGGGTTCCCTGGGAGTGGGCGGCCTTGTGGAATGTGGGCACGGGGAGTGCTTCTTCCTCAGCTGGGCTCAGGGTCTACAGTGGACGAGGACGGCCTGGCTTTGGGCGGCTGGAACCGGGGCCCTAGCAGATGGGCCCGTCTGGCACAGACACAGGGACATGTGGCGCTGTCAGGGTTGCCTCCAAATGCTCCCCGGAGCGCGGGGTGGGGGTTGGGCGGCCAGGCCCCCCTCAGCCCTCTTCCTGCTTCAGGAAGGAAGGCCCCAGGTGAGGGGAGCAGAAGGAGTG
The DNA here is from genome assembly GCF_000325575.1 of Pteropus alecto. NCBI lineage: Eukaryota > Metazoa > Chordata > Mammalia > Chiroptera > Pteropodidae > Pteropus > Pteropus alecto. The sequence continues at coordinate 332,436 of NW_006441398.1, forward strand.
GACCTGAGGAAACAGATGGGCCAGTGGGGCGTGGGAGCCCATGACCTCTGACCCCACAGGCCTGCATAGAGGGGTGGGAACAGGCCGGGCGGGCAGCTCCCAAGGCCCTGCTCCAAGGGCCCTGGGTGGGAGGGGGGTCATGAGGGGCCCACGGTGGGGGGTGCACTCTCTCTTCTCCCACCAAGGTTCTGTGCCAAACTCTAGGCAGCGTCCGAGTGGGCAGCTCAGCCTTGGCACCGCGGGCACCTCTCTCTCTGGCAGGCATATGAGGCTCCTGCTTTCCCTCCTTTCAGCTGTGCCTACCTCCTGCCAGCCAGGAAGCCAGCTGGGAACCTTGGTGCCAGGGGGGCCCCAGAGTCCCTGCCCCCTCCCGGGCAGTGCCAGCCAGCCCCCACCCCCGCCCTCCAGGCCCAGTAATGGGTGGGTAATGAGTGCTGGGGGATTGGGGGGAGGGGGAGGGATGCAGGTGCCACAGGCGCTGGCACGAGGGCTGCTAATCAGGTTTGCCAACGCCATCTGTCACCACGCGAGCATCTGGGGCTCAAGGTGACCCTGTCACCCTCAGTTACAATTATGAGTTTGGCATCTGTATTAAAGCCCGCCAGCCGGCCAGGCAGGGGAGGGGTGGGGTGGGCACGGGGGTGCGCGGAGAGCCCGGCCCCAGGGGTCCTGTTCCCAGGGGCTTCATAGCTGCCAAGGCATGGGGCTTCTCCGTGCTTCGGAGAGTTTCTGTGTGTGTGTGTGTGTGTGTGTGTGTGTGTGTGTGCGCGCGCGCGCGCGTGCATGTGCGCGCATGTGCGCATGCCAGCCTGCATCATTCTGCAAGCATGTCTGGGTGTAGGGTTAGGAGTCTGGGTTTTTGTGCATCTCTGGGTGTGGTGGCTGTGTGTCTGAGCTTGGTGATATGGCCAGAGGTGGAGGGAACCTCTGGGATTGTTTAGGTATACAGATGACAGCATGTCCACATACTGGGAGAGGAGCAAATGGTGGGCCGGGTGTCTAGGTGATGGTGTGTGTCAATGCAAGGGTCCCCAGCCCCTGGGCCACAGACCAGTACCAGTCTGTGGCCGGTTAGGAACTGGGCTACACAGCAGGAGGTGAGCGGCAGGCAGACCAGTGAAGCTTCATCTGTATTTGCAGCCGCTCCCCAGCACTAGCATCAGCACCTCAGCTCCACCTCAGATCATCAGGCATTAGATTCTTACAGGAGCACCAGTCCCTGGTGCCAAAAAGTTTAGGGACTACTGTGTCAAGGTGTATGTGATGGCATGTATGTATGTGATTGTGTGTGTGCATCTGAGGGGGTGTTGTGCTGTATATCGGACGGTCACGGGCTGTATGGTTGGGCATGTGGGTCTGTGTGTAAGATCCTGTTGAAGTGTGTGTGTTTGCATGTGTGTAAACACACGAGGCAGCAGCTAGGAGAGGCTCTGTGTGGTCACTGTGGGGCTATTCTGCCTCTTCAGTCTGTTCTCGCCCTCGCCAGCCCCGGCTGCCCAGCCATAATCTGGGGGCTGGGAGAAGGCAGGGGGCTGGCTCTAAGGAGGGCTCTGGGCTCTGGGTTCTTGGCTTTGGATTCTGGGTCCTTGATTCTGAGGACAGGATTTAGATTTTTGGATTCTGGATTCTGGGTACTTGGACCTGGATTTTTAGATTCTGGGTACCCAGTTCTTGGATTCAGAGTTTGGATCATAGTACCTGGGAATCTAGATTCGGATTCTGGATTCTAAGATCTGGATTCCAGGCTCTGAATTCTGCCTTTGGGTTCTGGCTTCCAGATCCTGGCTTCTGATCTCTGGGCTCTGTGTTGAGCCTGGGCCTGTCCTCTTTGCCCTTCTGTTTAGGCTGGGTGGCTGCCTGCCATCACATCTGATACATGCAGAGACCACATATGGCCACCAGGGGACACCCTTGGTCCAGATTTGGACCAAGATGACCCAACCATGAAGGAGTTCTGGGAGTACACTGGCCTTGCTTGACTCAGCCCTTTGAGGGGGAGGGGAGCGGGGCTTCACCTCCCTCCTCATCCCTCCCCTCCCCTTCCCCCCTTCTCTTTGTAGCAGGTGACTGATGTTTGTTTGTCAGACTTGCAGAACTGGACTCAGCACCCCCGCAGATCCCCCAATCAGGGCCAGAGGCCAGGGCACCCAGTCATTGGGTCAAATGTAGGATGGACAGAGCACGTGTCTGGTGGTGTCAATGAGTGCAGGAAAACGTGCAGGTGTGAGGGTGCACCGTGTGTTTGGGGTGGCCACATGACAGCATTCCGTGGAGAGTGAGCCCATGTGGTGGTGTGTGGCTATGTCTGGGACCACCTGTCTGGCAGGGTCCTCATGTGACACTGCATCTATGGGGCCTGTATCTATAACTGTGTCACTCTGGAGTCCCTGTCATACGGGTGTATCTGACCATGGCTGTGTCACTGGGTGTCTGTAGGTGTCACTGGGTCCATGAGGGTGTCTTGGAGTGTCTGGAGCAGTGTCCCCAATGACTAAATCCCTGTGTTGAAGATGTCTTGTCAGCAGGTGTGTGAAGATGTGTAGGACAGAGGTGTGCCTTCCAAGAGTGTCAAACAGGAGAAGCATGCTGTGAAGGGGAATGGAGGAGGGACTGGAGTGGGTGGGGCCAGAGCCCCTCTGAGGGTCACCTTCATTCCCTTCCTGGTATCTCTGACCCTCCCTCTCACTGGGTCTCTCTGGCTGGATCTCCTCCCACCTCTCGGTGTCTCTGACTGTCTGGAGGTCCTGGTCCTGTGCCTGGTCCCACTGATGAGAACAGCACCAGGCACAGTGGGCTCTGTAGATACTGGCTTGCTGGTCCTGCTCTGTCCCCTACCCCAGCCCTTCGTCTTACATCTCTAGCCCCAGCTCTGCCTCTCCTTGGTCTTGCCCCTCCATCCGTCTTTCCTCCTTGGTGCATTTCTCTCCATCTCGCAGGTCTCTCTCACCTATCTGTCTCTCCCTCTTGGCTTCTAAGTGTCTTTCTTTTCTCCTCTACAGCTCTGTCTGTCTCTCCCTATCTGTTGTCTCTCCCTACCTCCGTCTCTCTCCATCTTTGTCTCTCCCTCATCTCTGTCTCTTTCCATCTCTGTCTCTTTCCGTCTCTGCCGGCCCGGGTGGGTCCGGGTGGGTCCGGGACAGCCCGGCCCGGGCGCCGAGGCGAACAATGCCCCATTCACGCGGCCCGCCGGCGCCATGGCAACGCGCCCGCCCTGCCCTCCCCGTGCGCGGGCCGCGCGTGCCAAGAGGATGCCATGGTTACGTCAGGCGCGTGCCCGCTCTCTCGCGCCGCTGCAGCCCCGCGCGCTCTTGGAGGGGCTGGGCCGGCAGGGGGCGCCGGGCGGCAGCCTGGGTCCAGAGTCAAGAGGGGTGTCCCCCTATAAAGGACCTTCGGTTACTCAGTGCCTCAGTTTCCCCTTCTGTAAAACATTAGGAATGGGCAGAGTCAGATCGTTGTGTATGTGCATGTGTGTATTTGTGTGTGTTTGTGAGTGAAGATGCTCTTTAGGGTAGTTGTATGTGAATGCATTTGAGAGTCAGTGGGGCTATAGGTGCGAATTTGTGGGTCTGTGTTTTCACACTTGTATGGGTGTTTTATGAAAAGTAGCTGGTTGTAGTTTTGGGGCAACTATGCCCGTGTGTTTGAAAATGTGTGTACTTTCATGCCTGTGTGTAACTGTGAGTGTGTAGTTTGGGTGTAATGGTGTGTGTTTTTGGTCATGTGATTGAGTGTGTGCCTGTGGTTGCACACCTGGTGTGTGTGAGTTTGTATGACTGCATGTATGTCTGTGTTTGCATGGATGAGGAGTGTGTGTGAGAGAGAGATGTTGTGTATCTGGTTTGGGTATGATTATATTTATGATTGTGAATTCATATGATTTTGTGTGTGTATGATGGTGGATGGTTGTGTTTTGGGGTGTGGTTGTGAGTTTGTGTGGCTATTGTTTGTGTGTCTAGGGAGAGTCTGTGTTCACATACTCATTTGTGCTTATGTGTAGCACTGGGTGTAGGTTCTAGGGACTGTTGGGGCCTGGCTGAGCCCCCCCTCACCTGAGGGCCTCCTGGCACAGAAGGGGGTGCCCAGCTGCCTGGGACCTTGGACTCCCCACAGGTTCAGGAGAGCCCCAGCTGATGAATATTCATGAGGTGGGGGGCTGGCACCCACTACTGACAGCTGCGCAACCATTAGCCGCCCCCCTCCATGCACTGACTATAGCGAGGAGGAGGGGTGTCAGCGTGGGCCTATCCCTGTCTCCAGGACTGGGGGGCTGAGGGATGTCCTAGTGAATATTGTGGGGGGCCATGTCAGCATGCCTGGTTGCCTGTTGGGACAGCTAAGGGGCTGTCTCAATGTTGTGACAGGCACTGGAGAAAGTGACTGTTGTGTGACAGGCTGTACTTGTAATGGTAGTGTGGCTGTCACCCACTGTTTCTTTGTAGCTCTGTCCAGGGACTGTGGGCCTTGTGTGGCAGTGTGAGATGTGTGACTGTCACCTGCAATAGTGAGGCCCTGAGCATGTGTCATCAGGGTATCTTTGAGCACTTCTCTAGTGGCCTTACCTGCTGGATGTCTCCTGTGACACCATGACAGTTGTGTTATTGGAGCAACTGGTTTGATTCAAACATTGATCAAAAGGACAGCTGTGTGCCACATCTTGGGGATGAAATAATCATATCTGCTTCTCCTTGTGACTGAGTGGGGCAGCGACTCTGTGGCTATGTAGCTAGCACAGCTGCAGAGGCACATGGACCCAGTATGCCAGTGTGCCTCTGCAGGTCAACGTGACACTGATACAGTGTGAGGGTCAGTGTGTCAGACTAATAGTGAGGATGTGTGAGACTGTGTGGCTGAAGGCATGTGTGACCAGAATCACTGAGGGTGTGATATTTCTGTGTATGACAGCATGGCTGAGGGTGACGGTGTCATCGGTTGAAGGTATAACAATGTGATTCCGTGTGTGGTTGAGGGTGTGACAGCATGGCTGTGTATAACAGTATTGTGACTGTGCTTGTGCGACTGTGACTGAAGATGAGACAAGGTGGCTGTGATTGATGATGTGACAGTGACATTGTGACAGTGAGTGTGTGTGCTGACATGAGCCAAGGGGTTATGACTCCCCCCCACCCCAGGCTGCACAGGGAGCCCAGAAACACTCAAACACCGCTACACTGTCACATCCTCAGCATGCTGTCACATACAGCCACGCTGTTATACCTTCATGCTGGAGCAAGAAGTCTTGTGGCATGGGACTGGCAGCCCCAGCCTGGGGATGCATATAGGCCTGAGACAGAAAGACCTGGAGATCTGGCACCAGGTGGGCCATGGCCTTGCCTATCTGTCTTCCCCACGCAACCTGGGTTTGAGGACTGACCTCCAGATGTGGTGGGCACAGGGGCGGGCAGGTTTCCTATGGGCTGGGGGACTCCAGCCTGAGCCCTGGCATGTGGCTGAGTGGTCCCTGAGACTTGGCCACGGACATAGTACAGTCGGCTTACCCCCCTGATATCCACTCCCTGGGACGGCTGGGCAGCGGTGCGTACAGAGGCTCCATTCAGGAGCCAGGGCCAGGTTTCCATGGTGGGCGGGGTGGGTCTCCTGCCGGCTGCAAATGAAACGTTTCCCCAGCTTCTTCCCTTTGCTTCCAGACGAGTACTTGCCACCAGAGGCCTTGCCGCCTGCCTGTCCTGGGCTCTGGCCAGGCTGTGCCTCCTGGGCACATGGGAATGTATGCCTGTGGGACCTTGTGTGCGGCTGAGGGCTGGCCTTCATGTCACCATTTGTGATTTGGGGATGCTTGCATATGTTTTTGGGTGTTGTGTGACCAACTGTCTGTGTGTGGCCGTTTGTGACCATGAGTGATCTTGTATGTCCACGTGTATACATATCATCTGTATATTTTTGTGTGCCACACCTATGAAAGATTTTGAGAGCATCTCTGTGTGTGACCCAACAGATTTGTCCCATGAGAATTTGTGTCCCTAAGTGATTGTGTGTGGCCTTGCGTGTATCTGTGTAAATAGACTCAGCATGTAATTCTGAGAATCCATGTAGCTGTGTTTGGGTGTGTCTGTGAGTCGGTGTATATCTGAGTCCCTCTGGGGGTCTCTGTGATGGTGAGGATCTTTGCGTGTGATTGGGGTGCTGTTGGTGTCACTCTGTGGGTGGCTCTGGGAAGGTCTGTGCTGCTGTGTCTTTCTGTGTGCTATTTTGGAAGGACATGTGACAGCATCTCTGGGTGATCCAGTGTCTGTATGCGATTATGGCATTTTATATGACTCCCCAGAGGAGGAGGAGGGTCTGTATCTTTGTGTCTGAGTACACTTGTGTGCATCTTTGTGATTCCACGTGTGTGTGATGTGATGCTGGTGCCTGTCCAGGTGTGCTTTAGGAGTGAGGACTGTAACCCCTCAGGCTCAGACCTCACTAGGGCTCCCAGCCCAGGGTTGGGGCAGCAAGCACAAGGCTAGGACCCTTGGCCTGGGGCTCAGACCATTCCCGCCAGGCTGGGCAAGGGAGACATTGGGCTCTCTTGGGGACTGGGGATCCCTAATCCTGCCAAGAGGACTCTAGAGCACCTGGCTCCCTGCCACCACCCCCCAGCAGCACCCACGACGTGGCTTTTCACTTATCCTGTGTGCCAGATGTTTGCCACCTCCCCAGAGAGGCCTGCTCAGCGGCCCTGGAACCCAGCAATGCCTGACCCCACCTTCAGTGCCCGAGGACATGGCTTCTTGAGCCCAGATGGTTCAGTGTTTCCCCCTAACCAGCATCCTGGCCAGGTAGTGCCATGAACCTGGTTCTCATTCCTCCCTACTCCTCCTCCCCCAACACCTGCATTGGAAGAACGCACCTGCTGCCAGCTGCAGCCAGGTAGGCAGCCCTGCCTGGAGGAATGTGGGGGATTCCAGCTGTGGCATCCCAGCTGCGCCCAGCCCTCTGGCAGTGCCCCCCTCCCCTGGGAATTCTTGAGGGCCAGGTGTGCCCTAAGACCTAGCCTCTGGGGGGGGAGGGGACGGGGACACGAGTGTCCTCCAGAGCAGCCCCTCTGCTTCCCCGTAAAAATCCTCCCAGCAAGCAGCTATGCAGGGCGGAGCAGAGCAGACGTGTGTAGGGGGCCAGGGGGTGCGTTGTGGGTGTACAGGGGGGTCTGAGTGTGTGGACAGAATTCTGAGTGTGGATATGTGCGTGAACATGGGGAGGTGTTTTGTGTGAATGTGGATGGGAGTGGTATGAGTGTGTTAGGGAGCATGTGTGTATACAGGGAGGGTGTTGTAGTGTGAGAGTGTGTGTGAAAGAAAGGATGGGTATTATATATAAATGGAAGGACGGGTATCTTGTGTGTGTGTGTGTCTGCATGTTGTGTGTGTTTGTGTCTGTCTGAATGGAAGGACAGGTGGTGTGTGTGTGTGTGTCTGATTGAAAGAATGGGTGTTGTGTGTCTGTGTGTGTGTGAATGGAAGGATGGGTGTCCTGTGTGTGTATGGATGTTGTGTGTGTCTATGTGTGTATGAGTGGAAGGATGGGTGTCCCCTGTGTATGTGCGTATGAACAAAGGGATGAATGTCGTGTATGTGTGTCTGAATGGAAGAATAGGTGTCCTGTGTGTGTATGAATGAAGAGCTGACTACTGTGGTGTGAGTGTGTGTGTGCATTAATAAAGGAAGGATGGGTGTTCTGTGTGCAAGTGGAAGTGTGGTGTGAGTGTGTGTGTGAAGTGCAAATGGGATGTCGGTTCACGCAACACCCAGGTTTGCAGGCAGATGCAGGGCTGAGAAGGTGACAAGGGAGGGGACAGACCCCAGCCCCAGGGTCTGGCACAGCTGGCAGACAGGGCTGGGACAGGCAGGCGGATGGGGTGAGGAGTTGGCCCAAGGTGGCGGGCTTCAGAGTAACGTGCCCCCTTCATGGCCATTTGCAGAGGACCAAGGAGGGTCTGCCTAGTTCTCAAGGTGCCCCCAAGCCTCCAGGTAATTAAAGTCCCAGATACCCCAAACCTCTCCGCCATTTCTTTCCCCTCCCAAGACCTTTCCCACTGCTCCCCCTCAAGCCCCTTACAGGCCCACACTGCTCCAGTGTTCTCTTCACCCAGGCCCCACAACACCCACGCCCCACAACATCCACAAACCTATCCTCTGCCTCTTCCCTTAGCCATCAAAGCTCCCCATTGGCTCCCCAAATTCCTTCTGGGCACAATATCCCCAGCTCCTTCTCCCAAACATTCCAGCCTCTCTCAGGCCTCCACGAAGACCGCCCCCTGCCCCCT
>NW_006441398.1:340869-343496 GCF_000325575.1 Pteropus alecto
CAACCTAATCGGCACCCTGCCCCTTTCATAAGCCATCCTGGACCTCTTTGATCCCCAAACTCTTTTCCTGTCCCCTTCCTCAGGCCTTCACAGCCCCCAGTCCCCTCCCTGCACCTCTGCCCCGTCCCTAATGCGGCCCCGCCCCTTCCCTTCAGCCGGCACCTCTCTTCAACCCCTCCCCCGGACTCCCTCCCCCTCGCTGTCCTCCTGCAGCGGCGGCAGAGGCAGCCACGGCGGCCCTGAAACTTTAAACGGTGTTAAAAGTTTCTGTTTACGAGAAGCCCTTGAATTTTTAAGGACGTATCGATTCCCTCCGCCAGGGCCTTGTATCAGAGAGGCTGCGGCACAGTCGGGGAAGCGGGTAGGACCTAGGGATCCCGGGGACAGAGCCCCTTAAGAACAGAATGACAGACACACCCTCAGGCGCACAGAGATTTCCCCCTTCCTGACACACACACACACACACACACACCTAGTCATACACACCAAGACAGGCTGTTGCACACAGACTGGCATCTCTGACAAAGACACAGAGCCCCGCTCTCTGACACACACGTACCTGTGCACACATACTCAGGCACACACGGATCCTCATCACTGCCCCAGACCCACAGGGATCACTCTACAGAGGGAAACTCGCTTCTAGTGACACCCATTGACACTTTCTGCCAGGCAGACCCTGAACACAGACAGACCTATTGGGACTCTCGTACACTTACTTGCCCACTGGATCACGCACACTCCAGGACACAAAGAGACCCACGTCCCTGCCACACATATACAAGTTCGTCACACATACTGACACCTTCTGACAGAAAGACCCTCAGAGCTAAAGCACACATGGCAGTCAGCTTGAAACACACATGTTCACCCAGGCACCCCCACTGCCAGCACTTCCCGTCAAACCCAGACCCAGTCTACACTTAACTCCCACTAGAATGTCAGCTCTGCAGGGACAGGTCTTTTGTCTTGGTCCCCACTATGTCCCCAATTCTTGGCACAGGGCCTGACAAATGCTCACCTTCTATGACTCGCAGACACTTCCCAGGCACACAGCTAGACCTGCATCCCCACTACACAACACTGGCTCACACAAAGGGACTTCTCAATGTCCACTGACCTGCATTTCTTTTCCCTCAGAGGACACCCAGACCCATCCAGCCATCGGAGGACACAACTCCAGCCATCCTGCCTCAATGGTCTCATGTGGCCAGGAGCACTGCCCTTTAGGGACATTTCCACACACACACTCACATACCCTTGTGCTTCCACACACACCAACACACACCTAGGCACCAATACCCCTCTGACAGACACTGCATAGCTGAGCATTGCCACAGCTTCTTGGACCAGGAGGGTGAGAAGGTGCTGGCTGCACTTGGCAGCAGGAGAGAACTTTGTCTTGGCAGGAGCTGCCTGGGGCTGTAGCACCGCCTCCACGCCCACCCCAGGGGTCACTCAAGGGCTTCCCCTGCACCCATGCTAGGGTACCCAGTACCACATCTCCCCCAATTCCTTTCTGCTCTGGAAATTGGGGGTCAGGGGCATGCACGAGGTACTGGATCTTCACCAGGGGCTATGCGTATACATATACTTGAGGCCTCCGTGCCCATTTCTATCCCTGCAGGTTGGGCTGTGTGTCCCCTGCTAGATCTGTGTATATCCATGATCAGGGCCAAGTATGAGTGTGTGCGTGTCATGTGTGTGGTGGGAGAGGTCTGAGTGCACGTGTGTGGCACCTGTGTGTTTAGCTGGGTGATTCTTTGAGGGAGATTGCCAGATGACTGGGTATCAAGACTGTTGGTCAGCATGCCTGAGGTCTGGGGTACATCTGGGTGTCAGGTGTGTGGTGTGTGTGCCTGTGTTGTCACAACTGCCAATATCAGTGACACTTTGTATCTCTTTGTATCAGGGTCAGTGAACTCCTTGTGTCATTTGGCATGTATAGTTGTCTGATGGTGTGTGTTTATATGATGGTGTGTTAGTGTTCTTCCCTTTCGTCAGTGTCATTCTGCATGCCTGGGTGTGTCCTCTGTATTGTCACAACTGCCAAGACGTTTTGGTCCAGCTTTGTCTTTTGTGTTGTGTGTATCTATGTATATGAGTTGAGTGTCTGGAGCGTGTCAAGGTGTGTGATCATGCCTGTGTCAGTGTGTCAACGTGAATGTGTACATGTCAGCAGGCACTGTTGTGCATGCCTTGGTGTGTGTCTGTATCTGGGTGTCTGAACACGGTTTGTTGTTGGAATGCATGTGTATGTGGGTATCATCATGTGATCGTGGGCCTGTGTGCATGTCAGTATGTGGTTGTGGGTTGGTTTCTTAGCCTTGATGTGTGTGTGTGTGTGGACCGTGTGCCCGGCATGTGTCCATGCTGTGTGTGCGTAGGTGTCTGCGTGTGCTTTGTTGTAGGAATGTGGTACGTGTGGCAATGCGTTCTGTACGTGACATGTGTGGCAGGGTCCGAGCCCCGTTGCGTGTCAGCGTGTGTCTGCGTTAGAACGCAGGCCAGCACGTGTCGGGGTGGCCGTGCTGGTGTGCACCCCGCGCGCGTGTGTCTGCATGTGTGTGCGTGCATGTGTGTGTGTGTGTGTATGTGTGCGCGCGCGCGCGCGCCGGCCGTCGCTC
>NW_006441398.1:344573-348288 GCF_000325575.1 Pteropus alecto
GTCTCCCCAAAGTCTTTGTTCAGGCCTCACATGGGAGCGGGGCTAAGAAAATGGCGGGGCTCCCAAATTCCTGAGGGGCAGGGGAGGGGAGGGAGGAATGGGCGTGCTGCCAGCCGGGGCCGCGCCTCTCCACGGACCCTGGACGCCGCCGCCGCGGCGCCCCCCCTCCAAACTTTTCCTCGGCGCAAACTTTCTGGCCCCCGCTACCCCGGCTGCCATGCGGTGGACCAGGCGGGCCAGGGGAATCCCGTCCCACCGCCCAGAGGCGCGAGGGCCATAGGCAGCGGTGGACGCCGCCCACAGTGCTGCGGCCACGCCGTCGGGTCAGTGGAGAGCAAAATAGCGCCGACCTTAGCGCTCTAGAAGAGCGCGTCCCGCCTCCAGCGAAGTTCCCTGCGCGGCGCTCTGCAGAGGCAAAGGCTCTGGGGATGCCTGCCCTGCTACCCCACCCTCCCTGGGCTGTGGTTCCAGACTCTGAGTGGGCACAGGAGCTGACCAGAGTCCCACAGTAGCCTTGGTAGCACTGCATGCAGGGCCAGGCCCAGGCTGGCAAAACAGACTCCGCAAAGGGGACACTTGGGGGCTGCCCAGTGGTGCCTACCAGCAGGACCTGCTTGTGTGGGGGAACCTCTATGCTAGGGGTCCTAATTGTCCCCTCTCTCAGTCTGAGACTTGCCAGCCTTTTGCCAAGTGTGCCAACAGCTGGGAGTGGGAGTCCATGTGGATATGGCTGCTATGTGTGGCAAGGGGCAAGAGAGCATGCCTAGGATGAATGTTAGCTATGGCCACACCATGCTCTTGTATCAACAGATGCAAGTGTAGTGTATGTGAGTTGTCTCGGGGCTGCATGTGGCTCCTGTGGGTTGGCCATGGGTAGGCCTGCGAGGCATGGATGTGTGTGGCCCAGGGAGTGGGTTTTTCTGTACAGGTGTGAATATGTGTTTAAGTGCACACTCACACATGTAAGATAGTATTCATGCAGGTATGAGCAGGCACTCTGGCCACTGTGGCAGTGTGGGGATCCCCACATCTGTGCCTGTCACTAGCCAGTCACCCATCTTGAGTTTCCACACAATGATCCTGCCCACCTAGCTAGGTCTGAGCCGTGGCTGCCTTTGGGGTTACACGTGGCTGGCTTGCATGCTTGGTGTTTGGGGCCTAATGGGACCGGGACCGAGACCCTACACTCAAATAGCCCCTTGACCATCAACTGCCAGCCCAGCTCCCTGGCCTGCCCCTTGAGGCCTGGGTGAGGTTTTTGGCCCCTCAGATTTCATAGCACTTTGGGAAAGAAAACGCCAGCCGATCCACCGTGACAAGACTAGGAAGGAGCTGTTGTGGCCCCCAGACTCAGGGTGATAGCCAGGGCTCGATTCTGTGACATTTTAGAAGGGAGCAAGGGCTCAGCTCTGTCACAGGCCCAGGCTTCAGCAGCTCGAGTATGCCAGGGCATCTGGGGAGGGGAGCGGGCACGGTCTGGGTGGGTAGCTGCTGTCTGTGGGTCAGCAGGTCTGCATCTCCCAACAGCTACATGTCTTGAATCCAGAGTCACTGATTTAACAAATTTTCCTGCTCCCATAGTTTATCCTGCCGGTCTCTGTTTCTCTCTATCTCTCTGTCTCTGTCTCTGCCTCTCTCTGTCCTATCTTTGACTGTCCCTGTCTCTGTCTCTGATTCTGGCCCCATCTCTGCTCCCTCCCCCCTACATCTTAGACTCTCTGTCTCTCTCTAGCCTCTGTTTCTCTCTCTCTCTCTCTGGCCTCTCTCTCTCTCCCTCTCTCCCTTTTCTTTTTTTTTAAACCAGAATTGGCTTCGATTTTAAAGTCAATAAATGATTGAGCAGGAACGAGCTTGGAGCAGCGGGGCCCTGGCGGGGAAAGGCACTGTGGGCGAGGGGGAAGGGCGGAGGGGGGGAAATCTCCTTCTGGAAAAAGCATCGAAATCCAGGGCGGCTGGGCGGGGCTCTTGCTGGAGCTGCTGGAGCCCACTGCAGCCACGGACCATAGTCCTCAGTGGAGGAGAGGGGGTGGATGGATGGGACTCCCTCCCCACAAAGAGATGCACACCAGAATGTACACGCATACACATACACCACAGCCGCCGCCACCATGAAGACATAAACGACATGCTCATGCTGGTGTCCAGACACATGGCCATTGACCAACCTATGGACATAAGAGATAGTGTACCTGTGTTCCCTCCCCGCCCGACACACACACACACACACACACACACACACACATCTCAGTATGGGACATATATATTGACATCGGCTCAGGGATACATGGCCATACCTCCCAGACACACTCAGATACAGGCTGACTCAAGTGTGTGTTCACCCCCACACTTGCTCACACAGACCCAAGGATGGATGACCCATAATGCTATTGGCACACCTGGGTGTGTACACAGACACACACGTATCTTCAGTCACACACATTCGCCGATATCCCCTGCCACACGGCCCCACGAGCAGCAGAATGTTTATGTACCCTTGTTTGTGCGGAACCACACACACAATGGTTCCAGGGAAGGGGCATGGGGTGGCCCTCCCTGATGCTTCCCCTCAGCTCTCTCCCTGGGTCACTGTGTCCACCCCTCTGTCCCTGGGAAGCTGTTGCTCCCCATCCTGGCACCTATGTGGGACCTCCTTTTTATACCACATTTTTTCTCTGGCACTGTCCCTGTCTACTTCATGCCCACGGCTGGGGTGGGAGGTGTGTGCAGCATGAGGTGGGATGGGGTAGGCCACACTTGGGCCCGAATTGGGCTCAAGGAGATGTTTTGAGGCTGGGCTAGGCCGAGCTTGGAGCCGAGGTCTCTGCTGGGTTAATGCGGGGGTCAGGGTGCTCCACTGTCCCTAGGGGCTGGAGCCAGGCATCCTGGCCCAGCTAGGAATGTCTATGTGGCCTCAAGGGCTCCCAGATGGAAGATGTGGGTGCAAAGGTTGAGAGCTGGGCTTTGCCATAAGATAGCTCAGGGCCTGAGCTCCAGCTTTGTATCTTTTTATCTTGTGACCGGAAGCACAGGATTTTCCTGGTCTGTAAACTGGGCAGTAATAGTGCTTACCTTTAAGGCTATGTGATTAGGCTCAGGCGTGTAGCATGTGGTCAAGAAACAGAATGACATTTGGTTGTCATTTGGTTACCATCACTAGGCCACCCCCAGGCCTTCCAAACTGAGGATAGGCTGCTTCGATGGGATGGAAGGCAGGGTTGAACACCTCCCAACCATAGAAATCCAAGTGGACTACCTGGGGGAGGAAGCAAGAGGAGTTTGGAAGGAAGGAGGCCAGCTCATGGCCCAGCAGTTTTCCCTTGGGTGGGGTCTGGTATGCTGAGCAGAGGGCAGAGCGGGTTCGAGGCAGGGATGGTGAGGAATAAGGTGAGCAGGATGGAAGGGACAAGGCCTGCGCTACACTGTGGAGAACAGATGTCTTTCCTGGGGCTCTGGTTGCCCCGGAAAATGACTCCGACCGTAACCATGCCCACTCTGGGTCTGGTCTCTGGGCCCTTGTGCCCGAGTGTGTAGGAGTGCGTGTGCACACAGATGTGAATGGGGCAAGGAGCCTGGAGATGAGGGTGGGTCCTGATGGTGGGTGGCTTCAGGGACATCTGCATGGCTCCGGAGACATTTCTGTATCTGCACCCAGGCCTTGTCACCTGGGTCCACCATGGGAACAGGACGCATGTGTGGGACTCTGTGTGGGCATGTC
>NW_006441398.1:348315-366367 GCF_000325575.1 Pteropus alecto
TTCAGCAGGTGTTGTAGATGTGTTCAGGGGTGGGCGTGTAGCCGTGACTGTGGCAAAAGCCCCCTGGTGCTTAGCATCTGCTGGCCTTCACGTCCAACCTGCCTGGCCTCTCTTGCCCAGTTCTCTTTGTTTGCTTGGCCCCTGTCCTCTGCTCTTGAAGCCCGAATATGGGGTCTTGCACTTTCCTCCAGCTGGACCAAGAGAGGAGAGGAGTCCCGGAAGCCTGTGCTTCCTTCCAACGCAGCACTGAGGACGGGGCTCGGCTGGCTGGGGAAGAAAGGGGAGTATCTTCACTTTCCTGCCCCAAAGCCGTGGATGTGGAGGCGAAGGGGCTTGGGATGCCTCTGAGATGCTACCTGGGTTCCCCCAGACTGGAATGTGTTCATCGGCGTCTCGGGCCTCAGAGCCACCATTTTCTTGCAGACGGCCATGTGGCCGCGTGTGTCTGCGTAAGTCCCTTTTCAAGTGTCCCTGTGTCTTCGAGCGTCCATCACTGGGTGCTGCTTGCCTTAGAGTCACCCCAAGCTCCATCTCTGTGTATTCAAGTGACAGTGAGGTCAGGGGTGTGTGTCATCGTGCTTGTCGGTGCCCGATGTGGTTTTTGTGTCACGGTGCCACTGTGATGTGTCACAGTACAATTTATTGTATCTTCTGGGTCTCTGACCATCAGAGGAGAGAGTATATCCATGTGCTTTGCCATGCATGTTGACCTGTCCGTATTTACCCGTGTTGGCACATGCGTCAATCAACATGTGTGCCTACGGGTACTGCCCCCATGGCGCTGTGCATCCTGGGCTTGTCCTCGTGAACATTGATGTGTATCTCATCACACAGGCCCCTCTCCCTGGCCTCTCTTGGCCTCTCGGCATAGTGTGAAATGCCCACTATGGCGGCCAGGCCAGCAGCTGGGAGTACGCCGGTCTCTCCGTGGCTTCCCATGAGGTCTGGCGGCCGTGGTGGACCCGCTGTGGGCCCCGCCCATGCCCCTGGCCCAGCATGGACAGAAGCCCGTTGTGTGGTGAGGTGCGGGTGTGTGTTCGGGCCGCCCACAGGCCTCCCTCTGTCTGCCCGGTGTGCATTGATCTTGGCTTCTGCCTGTGTCCGTCCTAGCCTGGCCAACTGGGGTGTCCGGCTGTCTCCATGGGCCCGAGCCCACCACCCCCAGAGTCAGGCCTGCCCTGGGTCCCACACCTCAGGCTGTCCCTCCGAGGCTCCGAGAGCGTGGATTTGGAAACTGAGCACCCCCCTTCTCCCCCGCCTTTTCTCCCTCTCTCCTCCCCTCCTCCCGCTCCCTCTCTCCCTCTCTCTCCTCCTGCCAAACGCGTCTTGGCTCTGTCTGAATATCTCTCCTCCTCGATTTTTGGCTCCAGCTCTGGGCGCGTTCACTAAAAGAAGAAGGGCTAGCTCCCTCCCTCCCTGCCCCCCTTGCTGCCTCCCCCCTTCTGAAGAGCCCCTCTGAGGGTGGGAGTGGCCTCATGCAGGGGCTTGAGCCCCCTCCGAGTAGGCTTGGCCAAGTGGGCACAGGCTTGATGGGCAAGGGGGCCAGGAGGACTGGGCCTAGCAGCCGGAGGGGGCAGCGGCCAGGGTGACTGTGCTGCCTGGCAGGGCGGGCAGGCAGGTGGGGAGGGGTTGGGGGCATGGAGCTGGGGTGTCTGGCTTCTGGTGGGGCTGGCAGGCCTCTGTGAGGCGCAGCTGTGCCCAGAACTCTGAGCTGCGTTTGCCACCACTACCGATGTGGCTGCGCCAGCCGGGGAGGGGGAGGCGGGTGGCGGGCACTGCGGCGCTCTGTGGCCAATCGGAAGCCGGGGTTGCACTGGGAGCTTTGCCCCCACTGGGCCCCACCCTGAGGGGAGCAGGGGGTGGTGGCCAGCAGTGGGTAGGGGACAGTGCTGCCATGACCACCGCCGAAGACTCTGCCCTGTTGGTAGACAGCTTGGTGTCAGCCTTCCTGGCACAGATTGGGCAAAGGGCGGGGGTCTGTCCCCACCTGAATCAGCAGGAGCCCAGCCAGAGGAAGGGGCAGCTCAGAGGTGCACCACATCTCCTTGGCCTCAGGAGGCAGCGGGAGCTGGGGGCAGGGGCCAAATCATCCACGAGGGTCCGTCCAAATCTGGGCTTTGGCCGAATCATCTCGGGAGTTTGTTCCAGGTCCATCTCACACCAAGTTGCCCTCTCTCACTGGCACACATGGGCACAAAGAACCACGCTGTTACACATAGGCGCAGCACACCCTGGCACAACACACCTCCCTGAATCAGGCACACACAGACACAGGCGTCCCCACACAAAGATGCTCATCTTCACACATACACCTAGAGACGCCGCCACACCTGAACACATTGGTGCAGGAACACGCATGTGGGCATAGACCCTCAGCCACACACAATCACACAATAACATGCCAGGAGACACACAGCACAGACACACCACACTGCCAGTGCCAAACACATAGGAGTGCATAGACTTACAGCTACTCAGTGAGACACACATGGCACATGCATGTACTAACACTGTCAGACCCCCAGAAACACACACAGGAGTGGAGTGCTGATCCACTGCCACCATCAGACACACAGGAGCCCACGCGTGCACGCACGCAGCAGCACACTCCGCGACACACAGTGAGACACATAACACTTGGCAGTGTCTGGAAACATTTTGGTTGTCACACTTGGAGGACGGTTTGCCCACTGGCACTGAGTGTGTGGAGGTCAGGGGTGCTGCCCAACACCCTCCAGTGCACAGGATGCCCCACCACAGAGAATGACCTGGCCCTGAATGTGAACAGTGCCACAGTGGAGGCAATAGGCCCTAATATATTGTCATACACACACAGTAATGCACGTATATGCACAGCTAAGCTGACCCCTACTTCTCTCTCTCTCTCTCTCTCTCTCTCTCTCTCTCTCTCTCTCTCTCTCTCTCTCTCTCTCTCTCTCTCTCTCTCTCTCTCTCTCTCTCTCTCTCTCTCTCTCTCTCTCACGCACACACACACACACACACACACACTCACACAGAGTTAGCTGACACAGTGTCTCACACTGTCTTGCTTCCCACGATCCAGGTATTTTACAAATACAGCCCCCTCCAAGTCCAAGCACAAATAGTGTGGCATGTACACAGTCCTGTGTTGGCCCAGCACACAGGGATGAGAGTCACACCCATACAGGCATTCACACCTGGCCACACCTGGCCCTGCTTGGAACCGGCGCCCAAGAGATGAGACCTGCCCTCCTCACACCTGCCGGTTCCCTGGCCGTCTCTGAGCAGCAGATTCAATCACCCTGACCTCTTCTGATGGAATTTGGAGCTCTGAATCCCCACACTGGTTTGTTGAAGCCTGGGAGGCCACATGCCACCCCTGCCCAGGACACTCCTGGTCTTCTGGGCCCAGCGGCTGAAGGCCCCACTCTCACTCTTCTGCTTCTGGCAGCCATCAAGACAGTCTGAGGTGGAGGCAAGGCTAACTTGTAAGACTCTTGTCCTCCGTAGGGCTGTTTCACTAATCCTCTGGCCTCTGACTCTTCATTTCTGACTCTAGAAAAAGAGTGAAGAAAGGTGACTGGCAGAATCA
Organism: Pteropus alecto; assembly: GCF_000325575.1. Taxonomy (NCBI): domain Eukaryota; kingdom Metazoa; phylum Chordata; class Mammalia; order Chiroptera; family Pteropodidae; genus Pteropus; species Pteropus alecto. The sequence continues at coordinate 351,890 of NW_006441398.1, forward strand.
TACAGGGAGAAAGCTTTTTGTAGGATGATAACGAAATGAGCACTCATCCTAAGAATCAGAGTCATGGCTAAAGTGTGCTCTGTGCTCACTGTGTTGAGCCCGGTGCTGAGGGGCTTCCCAGCTCGCCTTCCCGAGTCCTTCCATGTAAGGCCGGTGCGGCAGGGGTTAGCCGTGCCCATCTGTGTGTTACTGTGTGTGTCTGACAGCATATTAGGGCATGGCTTCTTCACTTTGGCATTGTTGACATTTGGGACATTGGCACATTATTAGGAGAGTAGAGCCTCTGAGTCAACTTCCTGGGTTTGAATCCTGGCTCTGCTACTCACTAGCTGTGTGACCTTGGGCAAGTCATTCAACCTCTCTGAGCCTCAGTTTCTTCTCACAGGGTTGTGGTAAGGATAGGAAGAGTTGGTTTACAGACAGTGCTTTAAAACAGTGCTTGATGTGGAGTAAATGCTTGATTTTATAGATGAAAAACTGAGGTTCAGAGAAGAGGCGTCCAATGTCAGGGTCAAGGGCTGGGAAGTGGAGCCCGAGCTACTTCTCCAGTCGCCACTATTCTAAATCCTACTGACGGGACAGAATTACAGCTTGTTCTCTGGCCTTTACTAAATTTCAGAGTTGGCCTGTACACCCCCATCCCCCCAGTTGACGCTCGCCCTACCTGTCAGCCCTTGAATCCTCTTTACTCCTCCAACCTTCAAATTATCTTCCACCAAGGGCTCAGAATGAGAGTGGGTGGTCGTCGCACCCCCACTGGCCAGGCTTGCCCTCACCCCAGCAGGGCCTGATGCCCTCTCCCACACCTTGCTGGGCACCCAGCTGGAGCCCGCGTGCTGGGGGCGCAGCCGGGGGCCTGTGCATTTCTTCAACAAATATGTATCAAGCACCTCCTGGGTGCCAGGCTCTGTCCTGGGCCATGGGGGCTCGGCAGGGAGCAAAGTCAGCCAAGGGGCCAGCCCTGGTGGGAGGTGAGTGAACCCTACAAACAAGGGAGTGTCCAGTACTTGAGACCGTGATAGATGTGCGGGGAGAGAACGGGTAGGGCCTATGGGAGTGCTGGGCAGCTGCGGTTTTAGCAGAGATGGTCTGCGAAGCTGACTTTCAACTCAGCATCGCTCTGCCATAGCTCAAGTGTATGCCCTTTTCCTTCTCAAAGGGGCAGTCTGGAGGTCAAGGGTATATGGCTTAGCATAGTCACCCCACCGTCTGCCCAGAATGCATGGTTTGTTGTTGCTGCAACTTGAGGTTATCCATTATCTGTACTTATGGATACAACATATGCTATCCGCATAGACCTGAGCACAAGATGGCTGGGACCTCTCCTGTGTAGAAACTGGGCCTCAATGGGCACTAGGCGTTCTCAGCCCTGCTGTTCTGAGCCTGGGGGTGGGGCGGGGGCAGCTGGCGGCCTGGAATGGCACTTCCACCTGGGCCCCCTGATTTAGCTCCCCTGGGGCGGGTCCGGTTTATTTTTACCGCAGCCCGTCACCCTGGCAGTGCCAGGCAGCGCCATTTTGTAGGGTCTTGGGGACCTGCCCATGGCTTGGGGGAACCTGGCTTTGTCTGCTGGACCCCCCCTTCTTCCTCTACCCTCAAAGCTGTAGGTGTCAAGGCTCTGGACTGGGGCTGGTGGGGTCGGCATTGTTGGCTGGCAACCACCGTGCCCAAGCTGGTGGCATTTGGTTTGGCGCCCTGCCTGCCCGCCACCCCCACCCCATGCCCGGGCAGAGCCGAGCGGCTGCTGCTGCCAGTCTCCATTTTGAAGCTTGGGATGGGGGTGGAGGTGGGGGTGGGGAAGTGCTGGGTGTCCTGTGCCACCTGGGGCTTGTCCTCCATGCCTCCTCCCCGGCAGGGTCTGGGTTGCTTTTCCCACTGCCCCTTTGCAGCCTGGAGCTTGGTGAGGATGCCTGCCTCGCTCTCCTCTTCCTGTTTCCTTCCTCCCTCCCTCTCCTTTTCCCCTGTAATGGCTCACCATTTTGGCATCTCCTCCCCCTCCTTCTCCCGCTCCCATAGGCGCCAACTTCACTTCCAAACTCTGCCATCGCCATCACTGTCTCTCTAGCCTTTTCTGCTGCCTAGGGCTGGGACACTGGGAGTGAGAGCTTGGGGGCCGGGCACGTGGGCGCCAAGGGCTTTCTGAGTGGTTGTGTGTGTGTGTGTCTGGAGGGGGACACATAGTCCAAGCTAGCTCGTGCCACCCACCTTGAGGTTGGCAGAGTGGGGCTGCAGAACAGGGGTGGCAGAGAAAGGGCGGACCCTCCCATTTGTGATGGGCTCTCCGGGCCCAGTGTTAGCCTGTGGGCCACTGGGAGACCAGGTGGGTGTTTCTGCCCCAGCCCAGAGCCTGGACTTTCCAAAGGGAGGCTACGTCTTTGGGATGCCCCGACCTCTTTTCCCTCAAATTCCCCCCAAGCCTTCAAGATTTCTTCTCCCCTCTCCAGAGGTGGGGTAGGAAATCAAGCCCCACGTTGGGCACTTGTACCCCTAGAGGGCCAAGGGACTTCGGAGGAACCGGTTTACTGCCCCCCCACCCCCAGCCTGCTGCCTGCGCCTCTCTCGGCACTAAACAAAGTTTGCTAAGTAACTTCAAATGTTATTTGAGGACGGCCTGGCCTCAGCCCAAGACGGCCCTGTGGAAACTTGCTTTTCGCTGCCGAGGCTGCAAGTATCAAAGACACACTTTCGGGGGGGGGGTGCTTCAGTGCCTCTCCCCCCTCAGTGGCAGGGGCTGGCCCTGAACGGACACACAGACACACAGACACACAGACACACAGAAGCCTCCTCCGACAGAGGGACACACATTATGCTGTGGCTTGCACACCAGGTGCACGACAGCTGTGCACCACAGCACACACCCTAACACACATAACACATACATTCTAACACACCAAGAGGGGGAGGGCAGGGTTTTCAGGGTGCTGCACCCCCATGGGCCCTGGAATTTTTCCAGCTGGTGAGGTTTCTCAGAGCCTGGAGTCCTATATTCTTTGGTCTCCTGGGCATGAGTGGGTGCTCAGAAGGGTCCCCTCCCTTCTCCCAGCCTCAGTTTCTCCAACTGTAGAAGGAACCAGTGGGCCTGGGTGGCATGTGAAGTGGAATTCCACACTGATTAGGAGAGTGTTTGGGTTTTCTTGTCTCTCTGCCAGGGTTGACTTGAGTGAGTCCCTAAAAGCTAAGCAGGGCTCATGGTGTCTGTTGGAATGGCTGCCAGTCCTGACCCCACGAGCCTGATGCGCTTTCACCCGGGTTCTCCAGGTCCCAGGGAAATGTCTGGTTTTCTCGCCTCTCTCCATTTCCTGGCTTTTCTTGGTCTTTCCTCAAATCCTTCCTTCTCCCGATCTCACCAGCCTTGCCCAGGCCTGGAGCTCAGGGAAAGTGTGGGAAACAGGCTCAGGGTGTGTGTCTCTCACCAAAGCCATCCAGGCCTGGGTTCCTCCATGCCCAAAGGTAACTGATGACCCTCCTGGGGTCCCACAAACCCAGGAATGAGGCTGGGGGTGGGCACCTGAGATGATACAGCGTGTGAAGGTGAGGCTCTATCATAGGGTCCCTCTGACCTATCACCTCCCAAAGTTTGCAAGCAGTGGGGGTCCCGCTGAATACAATGAAAAGGCCAAGGCCCCAGGGGACACTTGACTACTCCCTAGTCCCCAAGAGCCTGCATGTGTCACTGTCAGCCAGACCCTTATGAGGTAGGTTGCAGGGGGTCCCCTGGTCCCAGCCCCACACACCACCTCATCTCTACTCACAGTCGGTACTCGCAACACCCCACCACCCGCAGTCTGTCACACAGTGACAGCCTGTCACAGGCACTGCCGCACACCGGCACAATCTGTCGTCCACGCACAGTCTCACACACAACCTGTCACACACACGCGCACACACAGCAGCACAGTCGCACACACAGCCAGCCTCACGCAATCACACCAAGCATCACAGCTTGTCACAGCCATAGACTCCTCACAATAAAAATAACAGCTACCGACTCCAGAGCAATTAATGCTAGGGCAGCACATGGTGCACGTGACCTCCTATAACCCTCCCAACGTGAGGCAGGTGTGCGTAACCTGTTTTACAGATGAGGAAACAGAGGCTGAAAAGTCAAGTGCCAAGGTTATGGGGCTAGAAGTGGGGTGGCAGGAATTACTTAGCCAGGCGCCCAGGGGCAAGCAAAACTCAAACAGGTCACCGTGCTTTTCAGCCCACTCCTGCCCAGCTGCAGCTCCCCATTTTGGCTTTCTGCCTGGGAATTCCTATCCCATTCTCCACATTGGGAAAACTGAGGTTTTAAGTAGCCCAGACAAGAAACTGGGAAGGGGCTTCAAGCTGTCTAACCTCGCTGAGGAAATCTGAGCCATGCCCTCCACCCCAAATGCTGCTTGTAGCCCACAGTGGCTTCAGCCTGAGGATCTGTCGAGACTCCTTGTGTAGGAGCCGGTTGGCTGGGGCCAGGGTCCTGAAAGGCAGAGAAGTTCTGGGTCTTCAGAAGCTCTATCCCTGCCCACAGGGGTCTGGGGAGGGGAGAGGCAGCCATGGGCTCCCAGGCAAGTCCCTCAGCCCAAGCCAGGCCTGGGAGCCTCAGGCACTCTGCACCCCTACTCCCCAGGGCCCTCCGCATTCCAGGGCGCTTCCTCCTCTTCCTCCTCCTCTGCTGTCGGCCTTCCCTGGCTTTTTCCTTCTTTGTTCCACCCCCGCCCGCTCCCCGGGGCTTCCCCCATTAAAGCTGCCACAGCCAAAATCAACACCGCTCCAACGACATCCCGCCAAAGCCCGTGGGGCTGTCAGCCCTGCCCCCTGGCCCGCTGGGGGGCTAGATCCGGGCCCAGCCCGGCCACGAAGGTGGCCCGGGCGCACGTGGCTACTCCTAGGGCGTGTGCAAGTACTTCCGCAGAAGCACAGTTCTGCGTGGCGGCCCCGACAGGGGCGCCCGGGCGCAAATGCGCCCATGTCCTACACCCCAGTGGATACTCGGGCACGCACACGCACATAAGCGCGCACTGGCACAGCGGCACCGACTGAGGTGTTGGCGAGAGCCCTTAACCCGCGCCCGGGGTAGAGATTCCAGCTACCGCCAGCTTATATGCTCAACCAGGCCTAACAGTCCAATTGACTGTCTGGGCACACTCCCATAAACACGCCCTTGGCCAGCATCAGATCGGGGTCTTGAACATACACACGCACACACACTCCTGCTTGCACCCATACTGGGTTCAGAGCACAGGCACTGCTCTACACCCCCATGGGGGTCCTGGGCTCAGGTGGGTCTGTGAGCCTGCAGGAGCTGCTGGTGCCCACGCACGTGGCTTCAGGCACACGTGGGCACTCACCTCCCCAGCCTGCACATGCGTGTGTTTCACGTGAGTCGCACACCTGCCAGGCCGCCCTGGGCACCTGGCTCCAAAGCCACATTCAGGTTGTTGGGGGAGGGGACTGGGAAACGGAGGCCTAATTCCCACCACCCCCATTTCTCTTAGAACACCGCCTCCCCAAATGTCCCTGGGGTGCAGGTGAGACGCCCAGAGCTGCCCAGCAGCGCCCCTGCATTTGCTATATTTATATTGGAAATTTGTACCCTTTATATATATATTTTTATATGTAAGAACCTCCCCCTATTCCCGCTCCACGTCTGTACTTGGATTTTTACCACCCCCACTCGGCTTCCTCCCAAACCTGCAAAACCCATTTCACCAAGCAAGGGACATGGGGCGAGGCAGGAGCAGCGTTTCCCCTTCTGACTGTGGACGCCCCACTTTATTAAAGGGCAGGGACGTCCCCCTCCCCAGCCTTGAAAGACCGAGCCACACCACCGAGTCCCACAGCCCTCTCCGAAACACAATCGCGGGGGTGGTTGCTGGCGGGGAGACGTTGCTTTTTGGTGTGTGTTTGCTGTTGCTGCTTAAATTAATCCTGAGTGACGGCCCGCAATTCCTCTCCACAAAGAGGCCATTTAATGTCCCCCTTCCTCCTGCGAAACTTCCATTTGCCCCCCTGAGTCCAGCTTGGCAGCTCAGGCCTTGCGTTACCAGCTCGCCTGGCCTTCCCCTCAGGTGCGCCCAGGGCTTGGAGACGGGTTCCCTGTGCGCACCATGGACCTCAGGAGGAGAGAGTGTGTAGGTCTTGGAGAGGTGGGAGGTATCTTAAAATATAAGCACATTCCTGGGCGGAGGTGTGGTGTGTGTGTGTGTGGGGGGGGGTCCCAGGACTCCCTCGAGGGCCCCATTGCCCAACCATAGCGCTTCTGTGCCCCAAACCGGTTGAAGAAAGTTAGATGGTCCTTCAAGCCTTTCTCAGCCCCCACGTCGCCCTGAAGCCTCCCCAGTTGACATGTGCATCGCATCTTGTGCCTGTGCAGACCCCGGCGGAAGCGTGTTACCGATGCCCTGTGCGCTAGCTTCTGCGTGTGCCCATCGGCAGGTGTCCGCTTCCTATGGGCTGCTTTCATTGTCGCCTCCCTGGTGTTCTTTTCGCGCCATGGCATTTCCCAGACCCGCATGCCTCAGGTGGGAGGGGGTCGTGGGCAAACCCCAGGCAGGGGGAGTGCTCTGTGCTTTCCACCCCGAAGTACATAGGTGCTGACAGTCGCGGTCACTTGCACAGCTCATCACGGGGTGGGAGGTGACAACACAGCCTCGACGGTGTGGACAGCGCGACTCCGGGGCCCTAGAGCCACGCCAGCTACGCGCAGGACCTGCGCAAGGTCGGGAGTGCGCGTGCGCAAAGGCGGGAAGCGGCCCGTCGAGGCACCTGGTGTGGAAAGCTCGTGTGGCACCCGGTCGACTTGCTTGGGCCGAACCACTCCAGGCATTGAGAGGGGAGTAAGGACCAATGCCTCTGTGGTGAGAGGACACTGAGAACGGGTGTAAAGGAGCTGAGGCGATAGGCGGGGCCCTAGAATGGTGTCGCCCTCTAGATCCTGCGGGAGGGGAGTGTTTCCTAGTTGCATCCTTCGGACCCTGAACTGGGCCCTGAACTGTGCGGGCGCGGCTTTCTGCTCTCTCCTTCCCCGAGAGCGGCCTCGCCCCTCACAGTGATCCCTTCAGGTGTCGGGGTCCAGGGTCAGCCTGGTTCGAGGGGCGCTGGCTTTTGCAGCATCGCAGGCCGCCACCAGAAGGGGCTCAAGTGGAGGCAGGCGTTTTGGCCTCTAGGCGCGTTTGGTTCTCAGGCTCGCGGGGTAGGGCTCAGGGCTTACTTCGCCTCAGTTTCCCTCCTCCTGTGCCCACCCTGATGACGCCCACGAGGGTTTGGAAATGAATGGGGTGTTTATTGATGAGTTTTGTTATTCTGTGCCTGCTCCGGGGACTTTTGGGTTTAAGTGCCCCAGAATCCAAGGGTGACTTGGGGGCATCAATCCCTAGAGGATACCTCCTCTGTGCCTATCATGCTTGTCACTGCCTCCAGACACCCGGGCCTAGCAGGAGCCTCTCTATTATTCCCTAGCTGCCTTATTTTTGGGAATAAGGGTGGGGAAATTTACCAGGGGAGGTTCCTGTTTGTTTTGAGGGTTGGCTGGGTTTGGGGGCGTTTGGCCTCTAGCGAGCACGAGCACAGGGAAGAAATGTGAGCAGGGGGAAGAAATGTGACTAAGTGGCAGAAAACGGGCTTTCCCTTTCCCTCTCCTCTGCCTTCAGGCGGGAGGAGTTGCCAACCTCTAAGAACCTTTAAAAAAAATGCCCACCCAGGTCCCCTCTGATCAACATTGCCTTTTCTCTCAGGGACATCGCCTTTTCTCTCAGGGCGGACCTCTAGAGTTTGGGGCACTAAGACCTCCCCATCCATTGCTACCAGCCATTTTGCAGCACTTCCTGGGCAGGCCGGGGAGAGGACAGAAAAGTGGAAAAAGAACGTGTGTGCCCAGTGGGTCCGACTTAACCTGTTGGAAGAGAAGGCTGGTGTCCAGCTGATGTCCCCCGAGCCACCTGCGGGAGCTCAAGCAGCCCCTGGACATTCAGAGAAAGCTCCCAGGGGCCTCCCAGGCGGTTCCTTCCAAAACCAGTCGTAAACCGACTTCTCATCACCCGAATTACTTAAACGCCCTTCGGTGGTGTTAGGTCCTTCTCCTTTTCCACATGCAAATGACTCACCCTGCTCTAGCTGCGCCAGGGGAGGTGACCCCAGGCTGTGGCTGACCCTGTCCTCTGCACCCTGGACCCGGAGGCTACCCGTCTCAGCAGTAACTAACTCCCCTGCCCGCCCAAGCTCCCAGACCACACTTAGCTCCTTTACCTACCCCCCTTATATTTTGGGCTGTCTTTTCCCTCTTCTTTAAAAAAATATTTAAAAATTTTAAAGGAGTTTTACTTTAAAAAAAAATGAGGTGGAGGCTGAATGATGAAAACAGACTTAAAAAAAAAAAAAAAAAGGAAGAAAAATACATGCCGGTGGCATTCCGTGGAGCTGGCGAGCCTGCTTGCCTCTCGACTGAGCTCTTGGTCGCCGGTTCCCTGGTAGATGCGGGCGTGGGGCCCTGGGATCTCCGCTGCTGAAAAGACACTGTACAATTGCAAGAATTATTATGATTTTAATAAAATTGTGTCTCATTTAGGAGCGCGCTTCTGCGCTGCCTCTGTCGTCGGAGCTTGGGGTTGCCGCGGCAAAGTCTGTAATCAGAGAAAAATACCAGCTTTGTTGAGGGTTAGAATATATCATTGGCTAATATGTGTGGTTTTTTAAAAATAATGCGAAGCATTGGAATAATTAAAGAGTGAGAAATAACTTGTTTCTCCTCTCCCTTTGGCATTGTCTTAATTTAAGAGTGGAAAGCGCGCTTTTAGGCGGAACTGGTTAGTTTTAATGCGGGCTTTTTTTCTCACCCGCCTTTTTCTCCGCTCCGGTCTGATTCGCAAATCCCCAACTGGCACAAGCCGGGAAACTTGCGGCAGCCGTTCTTCTCCCGGAGTTGGAGCCTTGCTTTCCTTTTTTACCCTCTTTCAGAGACAACCCTCTCCTCTTCCCTCCCCCGCCTCTGGGCCCTGACCCACTGCCTGGTTTGCGCTAGAGCGATTTAAAAAAGAAAGAAAGGAAGAAAGGAGCCGGGCTCTGGTACCCCCATGCCAGCCGAGGGCGCGTTTCCCAGGCGGCAGGCTGGTGGGAGCGTCAAGCCGGTGGGGGATGTGGGGTCTCAGATGCAGAGTCTCCATGCCTACTCTGCACCCCACCCCCAAAAGAGATCAAGTAATTAAGTGTTTCTAAAGATCACAGGCTCAGAGAGCTCAGATCCCATGTCATATTTTTAATTAAGCCGAACAGTTCTTTCTTCCAGCCCCATATGCAATAGCGAAAGAAAATGTGGTCCTCAAGAGCGTGCCTTGGCAGCCCGGTGCCCTTGGTAGGGGAGAGAGCTGCCCACTTGGGCTGGGCCTGGCGTCTAGCCCCAGGACAGTGCCACCACCCACAGGGCCTAGATTTGGAGCAGGAGAGAAGGGTCCATGGTGGACCCACCTGGGGAGGTGTGGAAGTAGAGGAAGGGGGTCTTTGTCAAGGTTGCAGAGGTTTGCTCCAGGCCAGTGGGAGGCTAACAGGCTGCCCAGGTCCTTCCCCCACGTGTGGGGTGGACGGCTGGAAAGGAAAAGCGGCTTCCATAGTCCTTGGAGAAGACGAAGCTGCCCTCGAGAAAGGAAAGGGAAGGGGACAGTGGGTAAGAAATAGAGGTTAGGGGCTGGTGCCCACCAGTGCCACTGGCTGTGCAGTGCCTGCTCCTTGCAAAGGGAGTTAGTTGTTTGCTTCAGGTGTTTTTAATTAAATGCGTTTCTCTTTTATTTTCCTTGTTATTCGGTGCTTAGACTTTTCAGCGATCCCTTGCACTCATCTTTTTACATAAGCAGAAACTTTTCCCCCCTCTCGGAGAGATATTGTGGGAGGTATTTTGCCTTCAAGTGCTTTCTCTTTCCTGCTTTTTTAAAAATATAATTTTAAAATTATAAAGTAAATTTAGTGCGAGTGAAAGTGAGCGGGGAGCCAGCTAGGGCTGGAGCCAGCCAAAGGGGAGGCAGATGCCCCAGGGCTGGGCCTCCCTTCCTGCCACAGCCCCGCCCCAGGACCCCCTCACTCTCAAGGCCCTCTTCTTGTTGCCACCCCCTTCTTCTCCCTGCAAGGCTCTCATGGGCTGGGCTGAGGGCAGCCTGCCGAGCCTCTTTTCCCCATGACCCACACATACCGTGGCCCCCCAGTCCCTGCCTGCTTACTCCGCAAGGTCACTATGGCTGTTTGGTTTTCAGCTCCGTGGGCCCTGTTTGTCCTCCCCACATGCCTGCTCGTCTGCTAACCCTGCTACAGCGTTGGTTGCCCTGTCGATTTGATCAGAGATGGGCAGGCACAGAGAGAGGCGTCGGCTACAGCAGCGAGGGGGCTAGGGGCCTTCTTTTCAGTACGAATTTTGGTGGTCACATGAGTAATACACCGTGCTGTGTAACACGTGTGTGTACATAGCTGCTCAAATTTGACGCTACTGGTGAGGCAGGAGCTATTTCTAAGGTATGTAAATTGCCAGAAATCTATAGCTTAAAAACTCAAGGCTCGCTCGGCAGGGCTGAAAATGTTCTATTCCTTAACCGGGGTGGGGTTACCCAGGTGTGTTCACTTTGTGACAATGTATCATGCCGCAGCCTTAGAACTGTGCTCTCTAAACCCACCACACTTTAGTTAAAAAGTTTATTTATTTTTTTTTAAGAAAAGGGAAGGCCCAGCCTCAAAAGTAAAGACTGCACGTTACAATATGATAATAATTATCATTAATAATAATTGAAATAAGAATGTCTTCCAGCCTGCTTTGCTCAGGCCTCCGTGCTAAGGGATGGTGGAAAGGCTTGTAAAAATTAGTGGGCTGATAATAAAGCTCCTGTGGCCCATGAGGCTTCTTGACCCGTCCATGTGTGCGTAGTGCCTGGAGACCACCTGCAGAATTAGGTCTAGGTATAGGATTTTAGCATCTCAGGACCAAAGGATGAAACGTGATAAGGAGGAAGTTACTTGCCAATTACATTTTGCTGTCAACATCTGGAAAGCAAAATTGCAGCTGTTCTCCTGCCCCCCCATTACCACCTCTCCTTTTTTTCCCCCACACACTTAAATTGTTTGTACTCGTGCCATCCATACTTCGTTTTCCCGCACTGTTAAAACATTTTCACGGCTCTGCTCAAATCAAGTTGTTGGGTTCGAGCCTCTTAAAGAATATATGGATTTTATAGTCTGACGGTGTCATTTTTGGAGCAATTTTTTTTAACAGGCCTGAAATGGATTGATAATCCCCTCCCTTTTCTTTCCTGCTCTTGGCTTTCCCAGCGCTGCCCTGCTGCTCAGGCCAGAAGCTGGGGGAGGACACTCACTGCCCTCACCTCTGTCCCTCCCGGCAGGTACTGACAGCTTCACCCTCCGAGGCCCTTCTGCGGTGTTTTTGTTTTCCCTTCGCCCCCCAAAAATATTTGAACCAAAAAGCCTCTTTTTTTTTTCCTCCACCCACAGCAAACTGAAAGGGCTAGTGAACCGTGATTCAACAGAGCGAGGGCGCCTCTTTTCTTCCTTAGCATTAATTAACTCAAGTTCGTTAGGACGTTGGGTCTGTCGCCCACAGTTTTCCCTTGTGTGTGCTGAATCGGGTCATAGAGGGAGACTTCCCGTGCAAACAGTTTGTGTTGGAGCTGGAGGATACAGAGGGGGAGAGAGGGTGAGAAAGAAAGGGAGCGGCGGAGGAAGGGGTTGTGGCCGAGGGGTAGGCACGGCCTTGAGTGCCGGGCACCCGGGTGCCAGCCTCTGCAGGGGCTAGACACCAGGGGAATGAGGATTCTCGTGTTTCCTTGGCAGTGATCCTGATAATAAAATAGTCGTGGGGAGCAATACGTTTTGAGAGATTGAAACATGTCTTCCAACTCCTAAAATTGTACATTTTGGGGAAGCCGCTTGCCCAGACAGGGCCCGCCCAGCTCTCCTGAGCCCTGGAGCTGTGAAACCCGTGGGCGATTCCCATCCCGGCCACCCCACTCTCTGCCCTGGGCTCTGGGCACTGCCTGTTGCCGCAGCAACTGCAAGAAAGAGGCTCTCTCTGGGCCAGGGGTGCGGGGAGTGCAGACCAGGCAAGGGCACGGGGCCTCGTAGAATCTCTCATCTCTTCCCTGGCCCTTCTCTCCTGTGGCAGCGGGAACAGACCCAGCAAAGCAAAGGAGTGTCACAGTGGATCCTGGTGGAGCTCTGGCAGAGGGCCGGGAAGGTCGCAGGAGGAGTCTCCCGAGGTGCAGGACTCCTTATGGAGTGGGTGGGGTGGGGTGGGGGGATGGAGAGGAACGTTTCCCCAAGAGGATCCCCAAGCCTCTTCTGGGGTCGATAGTCGGCAGCTGGGCATCCGGCGAGTTTTCAACATTTAGCCTTTTGCTCTGGCTTTCTCTCTTGCCCTGCGGATATTTTCATAGTGTGCCGGGCACAGACCTCATATTCCTGTACTGGTCTACCCTTCTCGAGCCTTTTGTCGGTTTTTCAGTTCTTCTTTAGAGAAACTTGTGAAGCTGGCCAAGGGGTTCTTCTTTCCAGGCCCTTGGCCACTATGGAGTGACACTTTCCAGGCCAACGAGGTGGGTGAGGCTTAGGCTGTGTACTGCCCTGGTCCCTCGAAGCTCTTGATTGTCATCTGTCCTGTGCACTCTGCTGAGGGTTGCATCCCCACTAGACCCCCTGGCTGGAGGAGAGGACTCTGGCCTTCCCAGTTTTACTTCTGTTTGGTGACACGAGGAAGTTTCAAGCTAAATAATGAATTAAAGACTAGGGTTTTTGTTTCCCATTCCCTGTAGAGGATGAAAGTAAACAATTTCCAGTTACACTAGAGAGAATAGATCTTCTCCCCCAGTCCTCTGCTCCTACCCTATTTCATTCAGTGCCAGAAGGGTGAGGGGAGATGCGCCTGGAGCAGGGTAGTGTTTAGAGCCAGAACGAGGCTGCCTGTTGGCCCGATCCCAGACCACCGCTCCCGGTTTGTAGTCAGGAGGAGAAAAGGAAGGGGAAAGCAGGAGGGGTGGCTTTATAGGAGAGGAGTACTAGTCTGGTTCTGAGGCAGGCCCCATCCTAGACCCAGCCCCGGGGTGCGGGGCAAATCCATTCAGCTGGCCTGAGGACGCTGGAAAAACCGTGCGGGACGCCTTTCCTGAGCAGAGGAAAACAGGCCCAAGGCAGCCAAAAACCCGCTTTGTCCAAATTCTCCGAGCCTCCTCACAATGTGCATTTCTGGTTTCCGTGCCTGGCTTTTCCAGGCTCTTGGATGATTTTACGCTGGAGGCAGAGCCCCTTCCAGCCTGCCCCCCACCGCGTGAGGGGAGGCCCCACCCACCTCTAGGACAAGCTGCCGGGGGCCCCTTCCTCGTTCTTCCTACAGTTCTCTCTCCATCTCAGCCCCCAGAGTCGGCCACTGCCTTCTTGTGTCCCTTCTGTGGGACAAGAGGGGAGACCTAAGTCGAAGTCTGCTTTTTTCGGGTTGGGCCAAAGCTGAATTATAAAATGCCAGAAATTCTACAGACTAATCTGGGCTATATTTGTGGCCTTTTAAAATTTCCTGCGTCCGTCCTTTTTTACTCAAGCAGCAGATATGCAGTAGTAAAATGGATACTGAAATATCTGGTAATTTCTATGTAGGTTTTGTCAGTTATTTGCACCAACCGTGTTTAGTTATCCAAATTAGCATGGATGTGTGTGTGTGTGTGTGTGTGTATGTGTGTGTGTGTATATACATATATATGTGTGTGTGTATATCTATATATCTATATAAAGCCTTGCTTATCTACAAAGGATTTGAGGCAATTTTACAGTAATAACAGATACAGTAACATAGTGGTAAAGTATCAGTGAGAAAGAGAATCAGTACCATAAAGTTCTACTTAGAATTTGAAAGTAAAAAGCAAAAAGAAAGTGCCCACAGATGTGCAGGCCATAAGTATCTGTGTAATCGCTGGAGGCAATCATCAAAGCAGACTCCCAGCTTCCTGGCCATCAAATATATATCTATATATAATTAGCGTGTGTCCAGGGTCTAAAAAAATAAACCTAGGCCTTAAAGCAAGCAGGATGTGGATAAATAGGATTTTTTTTTTTTTTAAGATAAAGAGACCTCCAAACAGTGGCCCTGTCTTTAAAGATATAACTTCTTGTGCTTCTAGATGTTTCACTGTTGGCAAGTATAGGCCAGTTAAGAAGCTGATCTCAGGCTGGGGAAATTATTTTGTTTTCTTGAAGACTTCAAATACTATATGTGTGAGTGAGGTTCTGTACGTATTTTTCTATTTTCCCTTAAATAATCCACAAGGCCTCATTTGTTTTGTCGAGTTTTGGAAAACCACATGTTTCACTTTCTTGCGACAGAAGCAGTCATTTTCCTTAGCTAGGTTTTTTTTTTTTTTGCCCCTTTCTAGAGCCCTTGGCTTTTCTCCTCTCTCATTTCCCCCTCCATCTTCGCTCTTCTCTCTCTGCAGTTTTGGGCCCAGCTCTGCTTTCTCTCTCTAGGCT